>NC_046661.1:61892055-61909743 GCF_010883055.1 Belonocnema kinseyi
GGTGGACAAACGTGAACTTTTGCCCATTTCCTGGCAGGGGTGCCTTCCTGCCCCCCACGAGTCGTTGGAAAGGGGTGGGATTTTGATCAACATCATTTCTCTAAACAGTTACAGAAGGGCCTAACACTTACCGGACTCAAGCCTGTTTCACTTACTAAATTTAAATGGCGATTTTCCCAGAAATTATCAATCTTAGCGAAAAAGTGTTTAGAATGAAACATGTTATTTCGATTAGATTTTCAACTTTTGTCTAAAAACTTTTTTAGGGATGCGCAGTAGACATATATGAGATATATTGGTAGACAGGAGAGTTCTGCAGAACATCTTCCTTAAATCTTGTTTAATTCTGGTTCAATCTATTGAACGTAGTCGTCAAACAATTTTGTTAACTTTCCAATAAATTTGGAATTTCCTACGGTAGTTTCAAGTGAAAATGTACTGCGTAACTCTGAATAACACATAACTAAACTCTGCACCATCATTTGCCTTAGAAGTCTACTGTGCACCCGGAAGTGTCGGAGAAAATATACTGCGCAACCGCATGAGCTGTAGGACTGCCACGCAGCCCCGAGTACTACAGAACTGTAGTGCGCATCCAGGTGTGACATAGAAGACAACTGCACATCCTTAATTGTCGCAGACCTATGCATCGTAGAAATCGATTGCGCAACGCTCTTCCCTTCTCTCTTCTCCTCTCCTCACCTCTCTTCTCCTCTCCTCACCTCTCTTCTTTCGCCGCTTATATCCTCTCCTCTAAAGCATTCCTGATAATTTAATGATCAAACTAATTGTAAAATAATTAAAATTACTTTGTGTAACTGAAATAAATTACTAAATAGAAGCGCATACATACGCAGAGCTGGTGTCTATTGTTTAAATGCAATTACATTATTAAAAAATAATGTTTAATAAAATACCAATGAAACCATTTTTTACTCTGGACTCTGGACGCTTTCTTGGAGCTTAACTTTTAAGATATTCCTGTATAGGTTAGGCAACGGAGAATCAAAAAAGACGGATAAAGGAAATAATTAGTAAAAAGTCGAAAATCGATATCAACCCTTTCTAAAATTCTATTAATAAACCTGTAAACGTATGATATCGATTGCATAAGGGCTAAACAATTTATAGTGAAAAACGGCGGCGATTATCCGTTTTTCGAGTTTATATATGAAAAGGTTGATTTGAGAAAAATGGAGGTTCTATACAAAAATGTGCAATATTCTTTCCTCTATAAAAAATGTTATTCACTTTTTTACATAAAAATAAGAGTTTACTCAGAAAATGGAAAAAAACGACCTATTTTTTGTGAAAAATACTTTGAAATTGGCAAATTGGAAGTCCGACCCAGGTACTAAGTATGTATTTATGACAAGAGGCAAAAAGGAACCCCTTGTAATGTGATCGCCCCTCCGCAGACCAGGGAAGGCTTAGAATCCCTTTTGTACTGTGTTATGAAGTACAGCAGTGCACTGTCAACTGTAATTTCATATTTCTACGGTAGCGTTTGATTTCGAAATAATTGATTGATAAACGAAATGTACATTTTCATTTTGCACATTTAGATAACTATTCTCACGAGGAGCTTTGTTTTTTATATAAAAAATACAAAGTGGAACAGTTAATTATAGGTACATACTAATGTAGCATAAAAAGTATGGTTGTTTTTTTGGTTCGGAAGAAAATCGTAATAATATCGATTTTTGTAGATATATTAAAAATAGTCTTGTTAACAACATGTTAAAAATCTAAAGTTCTTAGACTTTTATATTAGTGGAAAAACAAAAAGTCTGTTCAGTGTGTCAGTATATTTCACAGTAGACTTGATCAGATCGGCATGCTCAAGGTAGTTATTTTAGTTCAGAAAAAAAATCTCAATAATGTCAATTTTTGTAAAGATATTGCAGGCGCATTGTCAAAATATGAAACAATTTGTGTTGGAAGTATGTACATTAAGCATGAAAGGTATGATAAGAAAAAATACCGTTAAAGATAGTAAAAAAGAAACAATATAAAATGAAATAATTGTCTTACCGTAATTCTGCATGTACTCCGTGAGAGATAGACCATTACACCATGCTTCAATCTGTATGATGTGAAAAAGGAAAATAACCTTTTTATAGAGAAGAAATTCTGGATATTTTTTACAGAACCTTAGTGTATTAAAATCAGCCTTTTTCGAAATAAACTCGAAAACACAGACAAAGACCAAAATCACGGTATAATGAATAGATTCATGTTTTATATTCCGCCATATTGTGTCCATCGTGTTTCTAATTTCTCTATAGTTTCTATCCTGATATCAAGGCCTCGTATAGGGACAAATTTAAGTGCGTGTAAGCAAGATCATGATTTCTGCGTTGATTGTTTAGTTTAACTTTTTAAGGTCGTTGCGCGACCATTTTATGAGCCTAAAGGAGTGCATGAGGACAGGACAGTCGTTAGGCTTTCCTTAACTATCGAATGCCGAATACTTTCAGATTCGAAAATACCTAAGTGTTTATATGACTTGCCCCCAGTCATTGCCTCCATGTCATTCTCGCGTTCGTTCTCTAGCTCTGGGGATCCTAATTCTCCTCTGGTTAAATACACTATTCTGCATTTATCTATTTGATGTCTATGTGAACATCATTGGGGAACTACTTCGTGACATCGATCACTTGCTGCAGTTTCTGATCTGAATTAACTTATAGCTTCAGGTCATCTATGTATAGAAGATTGGTGTCTTGATGACCACCCTCATTTTCATGTATTTTAAACACATGAGATATCCTATTTAGTGCTTTGCTCAATGGGTTCAACGCGAAACAGAACCATAATGTACTGCAGGAGTCTCCTTGAAAGATACCCATCGTAATGTGGGTTGAGCTAGTTATACTTGGTTGTCCATGCTCAAAATAGTTGCGCTTACTTGTAGTGAATGTTTTTAGCATCTGCAAGTTTTTTATGACTATACCTTACCTACAATGATAGCTGTAAGGCATTTATAAATTATTGGAAGACAGGCAATCGATGAAATACAGATGGATTTTGAACGTCTTGTTTTTCAGGCAAAATATACGTAGTACACATACGTACATATAAGTAGTTGGTTGCGAATTACCATCGGTAGTCAAAGCATCCTCAGCAGGCATAGTTGATGTTACACTGTTAACCGTTTTCCGTAGATGTTCTTACTGGTCAACTGTTTGATTATTCAGATGCATCTGGCCATCTCGCAGCTGACCATCACCATCGCCCGCATGCTGTGGCGCCCTGACGATCTTCGGAAAGAGACAAGTGTTTTAAAATATTGAAAAAACTATCCATAACTTCTGTAAGTTCTGGTGTTCATTTTAATCCCTTTGTCCTTCGTTCTCTGTCTATCTGGTACGGTACACACTATTAGTAACAATGCTACAGCCAACACAGCCCTTAAATTCATAAGCGGAAAGCTCAAGACCTATCGCAATGCATTTTTTTGGCGAGGCTAGCATCGTACAACCATTAATGATGTGCTCGATGTTCTAATTGGGTTCTCTACAAAGCGATATGTGTCAATCACTGGCCCCATACTGAGGGTTTGTTATTGGTAATTCCTCGCCTTCATCAACGTATTCTGGAAGGCAATGACAGATCCTTCTATCTCCGGAAAGAGTTCTCGCAGCCTTAACCAGAGGTTTGAAGCATCACTATATACGCAAGGAAGATATAATGTTTGGGGGTATGCTCTGTGTGTTTCAGCAGAGCCGTATATAGATTGAATTTGGTTGTTACTAAAGGCATCTTCGTTTGCATCTGCATCTGCGTTTTTGAGAGCAAATTGCTTTCAATGGAGAGGTTTTTCCGTTAGGATTACCTCTTTCATGTAAACGTCTTCTACCTTTTCTTTTGTTTTCAACATAAATAAATGAGGTTAAGCTGATTGGTCTAAATGATTTGGCATCATAGTAGGTATTCTTATCCGAATTTGGATTGAAGATTGCTTTGATCTTCCACCGTGCTACCGGGGTGTATCCTTGTGCTAAGAATGCCCAAAAGATTCTGCACAATGGACCCAACAAGGACTAAAATCGTTCTGAAATAAACGCAGGGAATATTTTACCATCTTGTTAAGGTCAGCTCTGCTAAAAAGAGTCAAATATCCAGTTTTTGGTTCTTAATTCTAGGATTCCACAAGGGTGCTATCTTCATACCTTTTTGTAGGAAATCAACAGCAAACTGATGAGATCTTCCCTATAACTATCCCAGTCAGTTGCTATAGGGTTCCTATACTTTTGAAGCTTAGGTCTATCAGCTGTCAATGAGAGCTACATATGTTTATGATATGATTGGAAGGTATCCAAAAATACATGCCATCTCTTAAATACTTCGCTCATACTTATCGAATATAAGGTCAAATCAGTTACCTCATATCATTCAGTGTTACGAAAGTATGTGTAATACTCCTATTGAATAAAGTTAAATCATCAATTAAGAGGTAATCTAATAAAGACTCACCTATGTGGTTGTTGCCCATACTACCCTAAGTCGAATGATATGCGTTCCTCAAATTTTCGTGGATCCTTGGAGTCAAATGGTACTTACGCTGAGCAACTGAGCATAGGTTGATCCCTGCCTTCTCTGGAAAAGTACCTTTGTAAACAAATAAATTTAATATCACCTCCAACGTAAAACCGCGTATTAGGAAATTCTACAGAGCTATCATAATCGACGGATTAGCTCTTATTACTCAAGTCTCTAAGTTTCAACTTATAAGAACAAAGTTCTTGTATTAAGAAAAAAGCCATTTATTCCACTGTCAAACGTCAACTTTTTTAAGCATTCGCTCCTTTAGCGTAATGAAGGTTTATCTGGGTAAAATCCAGACCGGTCGGGTGAGAAAGGGTATCTAGTGTTCTTTTTTTCCTGCAGTGTTCTTTATTTCTTCTTAAGAGAATCCGATGCTCTGTCTACGGATGTAACTTTGGTTTTTGCGAGGATCTATATATCGATCTTCTTGAAACTCGACCACTGCTGGCTCTGTGGTTATTACAAGTTGGGTGGCTTGACTACCCGCCTTGACATCGATAAGCTTCTTTCCTCCCGTTTCATTATCGGGGTTTGGATTGCTATCATCTTCCGTACTGCTTTTATCCTAAGTGGCTCAGGCGATAGTGCGTCATGTATCATGCAAGATTACTGGGGTTTGATTCCTGAGCCACTATTAAAAGAAAATTTCTGGTGTGCTTCTTCCTTTGGTGGTTCGAAACTTAACTTAAACTATTGGTCCACTCAAGAGAGGCTAATTGACGATCAGGACCGTATAGGTTCTATGTCGAGAAACTAGCGCCTGTTGTTCTCTAGTCGGTTTCGAGTAATAAGCACAGATGTGGCACAATAGGATTTATAGGTTAAGTTTCAGAGGGGGGGGGCAAGCTGTAATTCCTCGATGGTTCACCCTCCTACATTACAAAGACCGATAACAAATCCTGATGTTGGTTCCACGGATACACCAGGAATCCAAGCCAGCAGCTTCACTGGCCTTGGGAGATCTTTCATATCGATCACTTTGATCTTAGCTGCTGCCCAAGATTTTAATGCTCCAATAGCTTCAATAAGCCAAGTTTGGGACATTGCGATCGAACAAATGATGATGAAAGCATCGTTTTTGAAGGAGCAATTCTCACATTGTGGCGTGATTTCTCCAAGTTGCTCCTCTTTGATTTTCTTCTGTAATGCCACTTTGATTGCCTTGACCTGATCGTCTTCAAGTTTGATGATTAGGAACATCAATATATCTGTAGTGCATTATACGCTGCCGTGTTATGTTTTCGCGATCCGAGCCGCGTGCAGCACGCTGTACATAATTTTCACATTTCCCTCACTTTTTCCTTATTGGTTAAACACTCTGACAGCCGTAGAAGATGTTGAAGAATGTTAAATAAAATTTTCAAGAAAAAATATCAAATCCCGGCAAAGACCTAGCGAGTTGAACAATTTTCAAAATTTGCCTTTTTACAATACATGTGTTCGCGTGTTCGAGTGCTAAGGTGGTTTTTGCATCCTGCCCTTCAATTATACTAACATTTTCTCCGATTTACAAGGAAATTTTTTAGTGATACATTTCAAAAAAATATTGCAAGGGCCTACAGTAGTCTGTGATGCCGTATAATACAAATTAGGATTTTAGCACAGTTTTTAAATAATTGACAGTTATTAAATTGGTTTGCTTTTTCAACTAAAAATTTTCTTTTATTGGCAGCCTTTTTCTCAATGTTTATTATCGTTTACCGAATTTATAGACTCATACAATTATTATAATAATAATTTCAGGGATAAATTTGTCAACAGTGAAAAAAACTTTACAGTTGTGACATAAACTTTGTTCAACCCAACTTATTAAAACTTATTAAAATAATGATTGGGTTAGTCTGTAATTTTGGGAAAAATCTCTTTTTTATTTCTTTGGAAGCCTATTTTTTATTACATGAAGTTGGAGACTAGTATATAATCCTATTTTACGATTTTTACATTCTCATCATTTATTATTGAGAAAGCATTAGAATGATATGAAATTTCACACGACATTTTTTCAACGGATCTCCACATCATAATTATAATGCAGATGTGTTTGTAGAAAAATATATGAAATATTTTCTTTTGTTTATTATAGATGCAGGAGAGTGGAAAAGGAAGTAAGAAAAAGAGCAGGAGTGAGAAGATGAAGCCAATTCTTGTGAATGCAGATGAACCGGTTGTCATTATCGACAATTTAATTCTTTCACAACCTTCCTTTGAAGCCGCCAATCATTTTGACAACATTCGCCCAAAGGATGATCTTGAACTTATGCGGAGCCATAGTGTAAGTGGTAGTTGCATTAATACACAGCTAAAAGATGTAATAAAATGGCCGTGAAATGATTATAGAGAGTGGAAAGTGTATCAACCGTCGTTTCGACTCTTTCGATAATGTCAATGAAGCGTGCAAGTGTGACTATTAAGCATTGAGCATGTCCAAAAAACATTTAAAAATCAAAAACAGTCTTCCGTGGAAAAGTTTCATCCTTAGGGCTTTATAATATGTGTAAAGCATGAAATAGATCATTTATTCTAAGTATTGATCGCTAAAATTACAGCCCATCAATAATAAGGACGAAACCAACGTATAAACAAAGAACAGAGTGAGCTCAAGCAAAATCGTTATGTTTATCTAATCTCATCCTCTTTTATTTTATTCTCCCCCTCTATAGCTTCTACAAAAATACGTTTTAATAATCTTAGATGCAATGTTTACGAGAGCAATTCAAAAAGTGTCTTTTAGGAAAAGAAATTCTTCCTGCCTCAAAAATGGCCGCTTGATCAATCATCCTGTGGTTCCTGACCATTTTTTGGAGAGGATTCGGTTATGAAGATATTGGAGATTCAGAAGTTCGCGTCCGCTTTGACCGCGTGAGATGTATAATGGCACCACCCCAAAAGAGTTGAGTAGAACCAGGACAGCAAGCATGTTACTCGCAGATACCTTGTTCAACTCCGAAAGATTTGAAGACCAAATATCTTTGGCACACTTGTCCAATCTAAAGTCGATACCAATCTCTCCTGTAAACTTCTTGGCGATAATTAAAGCACTTGAAGTTTGCTTTTACTAGAAGCATAGATCTTCAGATAATCCATATAGAATACATGAGTGATCTTATCTCTTATGACCTTATGACGTTATGATATTCGAACCGGTATTCTTTCAATTGGAACTGAACGCGTCGAATGTCGATTCGACAGACTTTTTTTGAATTGTCTAAATCGAATTGGTTTTCCTTTGATTCGAACTAAACGTGTCGAAAGTCATTTCGAAAGACAAAAAGTTAAAAGCAATAGAAAACATGATAAGGTCGGGAAAAGACGAGTTGGGAATAGGAAATTCAATCACAAACATAAGGGAAGATTTCCCATCAAGCCTGTGGTGGGAAGGGGATTGGGTCATTCTGTTTTCCTAGCGTTCAGAGAAGAAATAGTGAGCCCTACCGCAAGATTGAAGAACAGTGATTTGGATAGGGCACTAAATATATTTTATGTTTCAGCGACCCTTCCGGATGAACCAGCGGATAAGGGAGATAATATTCAGGTCATCTCAAAGGAAGTTACAAATTCAGTCCTATATATGTACCATATACCCTCAACATTAAATAATTCAATTAATTATTCTATTTATTCTCATTATCAAAATAAGCTATTCTCAATTTTAATAATAAAATGAATTGTCTTATTTAAGTTAATTTAAATGCTTAAATTGATTTAGAAAATATAAATTCAATGTAGTTTGCAAATTTGCAAAAGGAATTTAGAAAACAAATGCCAATTTCTTTTATACTACTAAAGTTTTATGACATTATAGCAATTTGGTTAAGAGAAAAAATTTTTTTTCTGACTATTGATACGAATCCGGAGGCCGGTACACTTACCCTATATCCACAATATAAATTCAACGATAAATAATTCGATTATTCTCCTTATTGTTAATTTCAAAATTAACTTTCTCACTTAATTTAGTCTATTTGATGGACTTGGTTGAGTTGATCAAATCTGCAAATAATGATGTAATTACGAGCAATAATGGTATATCGTAGGATTGAAACCACACCCAAGTGTTCCGGTACTAAAATTTATTGTCTAATGTAAATTAGTCTATTAAATAGATTTGAGTTGATTTGGTTTCACCAATTTGACATAGTTTATTTTAAGGGTGGAGATACCTTTAGAATTTCCAAAAAATCGATTTTTTTTCTTTCATATTTTGAATGTATAATATGTTAAAAATATACTGTAAAAAGGAAAAAGAAAAATATTAAATATCTATGGAGATATTGTCAAAAATGTCAGAGTCCGCATACCGTCACTAATCAGGTAGTCGGAGCGTTTGGGTCGGAGCAATGTTTCTTACACAATAGGTTTGTATATTTTTTTGTCCCATAAATTCTGGGAAGGCTGATTACTACGTTACTACGTTTATTACGTGGACCCGGAATCGCCGATTGATTGGCAAGTCACTGAAACTAATAGTTATACTGTAACGAATCTTTAAACCTGATTATCTCGAAATTGTCTTTTCAAAAACTGCTCGTGTTGTAACTTGAAAAGTTATTGATCGATTAGGCTGAAATTTGCAGGGGTTTCTCTTTATGGTACTATCGGAAGGATATATCTAAACGTGGATCCTTCGATTAAGCAGCCGATATAAATTTTAATTTTGAACTTTTTTATTATTTTATAGGTTTATCCTTCCCTTTAACACATAAGTAATCGAACAAAAAAACCTTTTTTATATCAGATAAATGGAAAAATGTTGACAACTGCAGTAGTTTTTGATGCCTCGGAGCAGACGCTTGAAGAAATATTCTGCAGGGTCGCTATTTTGTAAAAAAAATCACATGTTTTTTTACACTTTAACAATGTAAGAAAAAGATGTTCAAATTAATAAATGATCTAGTTATTTTATCAACTTAAAAAAAATTCATTAAAATTGATTGATTTTACCCTTTCTAAAGGTATCTCCCCCCTTAAACAAGATAGATTCAAAACAGTTTGGTGTCGTAGTTTAATGTAATTTATTTTAAAAATGTAAATTCAATTATATAAATCAGTGCTGTCAGCGAGAGGAAATTCTGCCACAAATACTCATTTGCCATGTGTCTGATTGCACCTCGATTCTCAGCTGTAAAATTTAGACAGAATTTTTCCGTGCAGAGTGAGGCTGCGTGGTCGTGGAAATGAGACATCTAAGAAATGAGTATTTGAGACCAAATTTTCCCTCGCTGAAGACCCCTTTTGTATATGAACAATGTAAATACAACTAAGAATAATTCGATTAATTATTTTGCTGATTCGCAATTTCAAGTTTCAATTTAATTGTGTGACACCACTCGGACAAGGTTTATTTTGTAAAATGTAGATTCAGTACTTCATATACGCATTGGTGAATCAATGTTAAATGATACAATCAATAATAGGTTTGACTGAATGGCTATTGAAAGATTAATAGATTAATGTATATTTAGTCAGATGAAGTAGGTAAAACAATGAAGGAACATGTACGAAAATAATCCATAAACTTATAAGGTACAAGTATATAGTTAAATGAATGAAAATATTAATAATAAGGTATAATTACTCAATGAATGGAGAGAATACATCATTTTAATATAGGAACATAATATGTGATAATATGTGCTACTGGTGGTCACTGCGCGAACTAAATATGGAGTATACACTTGGATATGTTTTTATATGAGAGTCAGACGATATTTTGCTTTTAAATAAAGCAAAATTGACATCAGTTTCAACAGTGAGTATATAAAACCTTGTGATAAGGATTTTTTTCACAATGATGAAATTTCCGATCTCTCCTACAAAAAAAATAGAAACAAATAAAGGTAATACTTTATAATCACGGCTTTTCTGAATTTCATCATTTACTTGTAATTTTATTTTAATAACTTAAGTTGTTCATTAAAAACAAGAATCACTCGGGGGAAGTGAAAAAATTATGGTTTTTATACATGTTTTATCGAAAATAAAGTGTCATTTTTTAGAGGTTAAATTTTCGAAAAACCTTCGGAAAGGTGGTTGGATGTGACAACTAACTCTCCCCCACTTTGCTTGAGTAATGACAATGAAAATTTCGTGTATTTACTCCTAAATTCCAGTGTAAATAGCAGAAACAGCTTCCTTTTCCCAGTTGGTTTTGAGGTTAAGTATAACGAACCAAGATAAATGTAACCTTTACTTCAATCACACCCGATCACTTCTCCAAGTTTAAAACAGGCCTGGAAAACGAAAAAATATATTTAAAAAATAGTCTTCTCGCTTTACCCGACTGTTCTTATTTTTAATGACCTATTAAAGATATATCGGTAAATATTGCAAATGAAATGATGGAATTCAGAAAAGCCATGATCCTACAGTATTACTCAAATAAACTTTATTGAAAATAAAGTAAATGTATAAATAAAACATTTTAGTCACAAAAATTACTCACCTGTTACAGTACAGCAGGACAGCTACTGTATGTTTACACGATTGACTGGTACCGGTTTTGGACGAACATGTCATTTTGTCAATAGACAAGGAATATTCTACATCCGAGTCATTATTGCAGTTATTCCTAATTTTTAATCTGCCAGTTATCGTATCTGGATCTTTTGTCAAGGCACTAGTTTGAAGGCATAAAGCATACAAATCAATGCTTTCCCCCGTTTTTGCACTCACACCGCACATGATTATCATGTCAGAATTAATCACTCGCTGACCTTCTATTATGTTTCTGGATAACGGCGTAGCTTTCGTGAACTCGCACAGAGTTTCTAACCGCAGTGACAACATTTTTCACGTCCTTAATTATTAATAATACCTTGTTTTTTTCGACTCCCATTCAAAACCATACTGATGTGTATACTCCGGCGGCCATGCTTTTTGAGCGACACGAGCGCTCTCCGTCCCGCGGTGTTATTTTTCTTTCCCAATATGCGCTTAGTCATAATGGTTCACTTCTAGAAATTAATCTGTGCGAAGCTAGAAGATCTATTTTTTGTTTGAAAATGCACACTTCTACTCAGCATGGCGGAGTTCTTAAGGGCCCTGGAAATCGAGACAAAATAGTAGAAATAAGGTTCAGGGCAAACAGTGAAGCCATTTTTCCTGATTTTTTTAAAATAAATACTCTAAAGTGTATCAAGTTTATCGGCACAGGTCGCTTCTTTCGAGAAAAAAAAAATATTTTTCATGTTAAAATGAAAAGAGAGAAATTTTTCGACGGCATCGTTGTAGGAATGTGTTCTACTATTCAGCGAAGCAGGGAGCAGGTAAGGCAGTTTAGAACTCCAGTGGTTTTCGTTTGAGCGATCCTAGCGAGAAAATAAAAGAGTGCCTAGTACTACTATGACCGACAGTGATTCATTCAGGGGCGAACATGCCCAAAGGATACAATTTTTGGCAACTTACTTCTAAAATAATACTTTGTATATTAAATGACAATATACAAGCTCTGTATAAAAAGGCATATTGTATAAACATGCAAGATATCAATTATCTGTATTGCCCAATTTCCTCCGAAAAATAACAGATTTATTCACATTGTACACAAACTTTGCACACTTGAATAACTCTGGGGCTGTCTGTAATAAGCGCTTTACTAGGCTAGCACTCCCGTTTTGTTGACCCTGCGATAGTTTGTACAGAAAGCTTTCAAATGTTAGTTTTTCAAACATATATGAAAATATTAAATGTAATTGCGCATCTTCTTCTTCTCATGAAAGAACAGTAACGTAGTAACAATTCCTCATGCATTAACCCTCTACCGCCCACAGTGACATATGGTATATGTAACGTTTGGAAGACTTGAGTTTTTTTTTTTAGACGATTGAAGAAAATATGACTTTGAGACGAACAGCAATTTTTAACGCAAGGATTTACATGAAAGTCAGGACGGAAATGAGCTAGAATTTTAGTTTTGTATACACTTTGCCATAGGAATAATATGCCTAAATATCTCAAAATTCAGAAAAAAAGAAAGTTTTAAGGGCGGTAGGGGGTTAACGGGTCCCCGAAATAATTTTTCATCGAAAGAACAAAAAAAAAGTCCCCTGATTACGAAAATCATGGTTCACTTTTTGAAATGTTTGAAAAACTGTTTTTAACAATTAAATTTAAGAATTTTGTTTCACAATAATTTGTTTTGTATAAAATTCGTATTTTTTCTTTAAAAATGAACATATACAGTTGCCAGGACATTTCTTTTGCACAAATTGTTCTTTTTCGGTGCAAAATGAATTTTCTTATTTGCAAATACAAATTCTTGATTGAATTTATTTATAATTCATCTCTTTTCGATACAAAATTCAACTATTTTCTTGAAAAGTCATCATTTTCAGTTGAAATTTACATTATTTCGTTGGTAAATAAGTTTTTCGTTCAAAAATAATTCTTAGTTTTTAAAAATTAATATTTTGTGTTACAAATTTCACCTTCTTCTCAAAAGTTAATATATTTTCTTGAAAGAGGTGCATTATTTTTTTAAAAAGTATTCTTTTGCCGAAAAGTCAATTGTTACGCTGAACATAAATTCATCTCTTGTATTTAATAATATTATACTTTGTAGAACATCTTAAAAATCGGTTTAAAATTAATTTTGTTGAGTATTCTTCACTTGACTTGAAATTTGATCGGTTTAGTTGAAAATTTAATAACTTCGTTACAAAATTGTTTTAATTTTGTTTAATTATATCCGAGAGATTCTCAGTACATATTTGGTAGACGTTTCGATTGTACGTCCACAGTCCTCATCAGTATAAAATATTTCTTTCTACGAAATTTTGCACATATGTGATCAAAATACATAATTTGTAGACGTAAAGACTTAAAAATGACAGACATGGCGACAGTTCTTAAGAAATTATGTATAAAATAGTCAAAAAAGAATATTACAAATTGGAGTAGTAGTACAAGTAAATGAGTGTCATGATAATTAAGATGAAAGATGGTCTGCTGGACGGACTTAAATAAAGATTGAGATTATTTTTGACATTGAGAAAACACATACTTATCACATGCCTCCCAGAAGGTGGAATGATTACGGCGAGGAATTTAAGCGGCGTATAGACTGTAGGTTGATTCACATTCACTTGGTGTTACATTATTATCTGCTGCGCATGACATATCATTATGGAGCGCTAACGGTACGCTACTGTAGAAGAGAAGGAAAAGAGAGAGAAGCAAGATAAATGGATATTTATTTTAGATTGTAATGAGAAATTGTAAAATTATAGTTTCAGAAAAAACGAAAACAGAGAAAAAGTTGTATATCATTGAGTTGCATGAATAAGGCTATTGTAGGTTATGCTCATATTATCTATGCCTGTTCTAAAATTAACATTGTTGGTATTTTTAACAATATAAAACATTTCCGTAAATACACCTTTGAAGTAGTATGCTTCTTTAGCGAGAATAATAAACTTTTCAAAATCAAATGAGTGTTTGTTTAAAGTTGCATGTTTTGAAAGAGCAGTGTTGAGTCTATTGATATTGCAATCTCTCACGCGTGCCTTTAATCTTACATCGATGTGCGATTTGGTTTCGCCAATATAAAATTACTCACAATAAAAGCATGTTAATTTACATATTACGTTAGTCATTTTATTTTTCGGAATTTGATCTTTTTGAGTTCTGAACAAACTGAAGGGGTCTTTAACAGGTTTGAAAATTATTTTTATGTCATGTTTTTTGTATGATTTTTGGAGAGTTTTGGACATTCGTGGATTATAAGATAAAACAATAGAACGATCTAAGTTTAAATCACTGTTTAAGTTGTCGTTAATATTCTGGCTAGATATAAGAGTTTTACTAACTCTTCGTTCTATTGACTTGTTAACAAGTTTTTCAGGGAAACCATTCGTTTAAAGTGTGTGAGAAACCATTTCTAAATTTGTATGGTGGAAAGAGACGTGGGAAAGTTTAATAGCTCTGTCGACTAAATTGTTGATAATACTAGTTTTATAAGGAGGATATGTGATAGAATTAAAATTTGTGTATCTGCCACACCAAGTAGGTTTACCGTTAGCGCTCCATAATGATATGTCATGCGCAGTAGATAATAATGTACCTTCAAGTCAATGTGAATCAACCAACAGTCTATATGCCGCTTAAATTCCTTGCCGTAATCATTCCGTCTGCTGGACGACATGTGATAAATGTGTGGTTTTTCAATGTCAACAATGATCTCAATATTTATTTAAGTCCGTCGAGTAGACGGAGTCACTTCAGTAACCAACAAATTAAATTTAAGAAACAGGTAATAACTCCGAATAATAGAATCTACATAAATTTTTTTTTTCTACGAGGGTGGTTCAAATATGATGGAGACTGTCACGTTTATTTACTATCGAAAAAATGTACAGTTTTTCTAGGTATTTACCCTCACAAGTTACGCATTTTGCCCACCTTTCAGGAAGATTTTGACGCCGGTTTGAAAATAAAAATATTGAGTTGGAAAATCATTTATTTCGTAGAAAATTGGTGGAATCGTTGAGGAATAACTTTGTTAAGAACAGATAACCTTAGGCGACCTATGTTGTATAAATGGCAAAAAACTTATGCGGCTGAACGGTAAGAAATTGCATTTATTTTAGGTAACGCTTATTTGTCAACGTTTCGAACTGGTACCAGTCGCTCTTCAAGACTCTACAAGGAGCGATACAGAGGTTAGATTGTGAATGATTGTTTAAAATAGCGAAAGAACAAATAACATACCCTGTTTGGACCAAAGTCAAAAGATTCCAAATAAATTAGAAAAAAATGTGAGAGAAGGCTTGAACATTGAAACGTTTACATCTGTGCCTAGAATGGAAGATGGATCTATGTAGTTTATTTTATTTTAGTGTTTAAATATGTAGTTATGAAGAAGACTAAAATTGTAGAGATTGTTGTGAAATTTTACCTTGAATTTAGAATGAAGTTCTTTTTTTATTTTCATAATAGAGGACATGACCCCAAAGCTGCACTCGAAAAATGGTTTTAAATGTGTTATTGACAATTTTTTGTTTCTCTTAACATTATTTTGAAAGTTGTTTATAATAAAATTTTGTTTCACTTGTTCTGCCGAAATCCATTTTATTTTATTTTAATTTTAATAATTGAAGTTTTGTGTTGAAATAAAGCAAGGACCAACGCAATGATGCGTGGTCTCGCAGTTTTTTGAGGTTATGTACTGAGATGAAAATATTTTTGAGAAAGTGGGTTATTGCAGTTGCATGGTACTGACGAACACGTGATCGCATGAACGACTTTTCCTCAATTTAAATCAAATTAAATTCTAAATTCAAATGAATAGTGCACTTGAGTTATGTTATACTATTTTTGATTAGTTTTACTTAGTAAAAATTAAATTATGATATAAAGTGCTAAAGTCTTGGATGTCTTACGTAAATGAACTGATTTTTTGCGACGTATTATGTGAATAATTTCAAGAATTTCTCTTTTAGTTTTATTTTCTTCTATGGCCAAAATAATGAGATTGTTGTAATCAAAAGTGTGAAACATAGTGATGGCATGTTTTCCTAAGGCTTTTTTAGCATACAAAAGTTGTTTACATATCTTTTATGCTCTTTTATTCTAACTGTAATTTCCCTTTGAGTTTAACCTATGTAGACCCATCCACTTTGTTTACAAGTTAATTGATAGACGACATGCGTTTTATAGATTTTTTTATGGGATCTTTTTTGGATTTGTATAACTTCTGAAGTTCGTTAGCAGTTTTAAAAACTATTGATTGTTCTGCATCTTTAAAAATGTGTTTAATTTTGTTGGAGAAAATATTAGCGTATGGGAAGATCATCACTTTTTTCGGAACGTCATTACTTCCATTCTCATGTTGATTTCAATTATTATTATTAACATCGAAGATATTACACACTCGAAGACTTGTTTTAGAGGCTATGAGTTTTTCTGGATATCCATAAGATATACTCGAACTTTGACCAACGCAGTTGCTTCGGCATTCTTTGTCCGCTCACCGTTAGGCTCACTGCATAATGTCTACTAAAGTATCTTTAATAAAAGAGTTTTGCGTACACTAGAATCTTATCTCTCTAATTCCTGTTTATTCCCAGACGATTTTACTCCTGTTTCAACAGGTTATGGGCTCAGGTACCTTACCTGCGTGAATCGTCTGGAAGGTGAGAAAAAGAATCGTTTTTTTCCGTCGCGTGAACAAAGGGCTGAGACGCCATACTTGAAAAAGTTCGGTAGTGAAAGACAAAGGCTTGTGAATGACAATCAGTGAAAATGGGTGACGAAATGTCTGTAAAGAATATCACAAAGTTCGACGGAAAGAACTTTCAGATGTGGAAATTTCAGATGAATTCCATTTTCGCCGCATATGGAATTCTGGATATCGTCTCAGGTATAACTCGGATGCCCGAGGATCGCGAATCGAATCCAGGAAAAGCCTGGGTGAAATCAAATGCGAAAGCGATGTTTCTAATTTCTTCCGCGATGGAATACTCTCAACTTGAGTGTTTAATTATCTGTACTACCGCGAGTGAAATGTGGAAAAAGATAGGTGATATTCATGAGCAAAAATCCGCGACAAATAAATTGCTTCTCACCCAAAGGTTTCATGATTATACGTGAATCCAGGTGATTCTGTTGTGCAACATGTTTCAAAAGTGCAAAATATGGCGAGGCAGTTGTCTGATGTCGGTGAAGTCATATCGGATGTCGCGATTATGGCTAAAATTCTCGGGAGCCTGCCACCAAAGTTTAATGCCCTTATAACGGCTTGGGATAGTGTGAGTCCGAAATCTCAAACCGTACAAAATCTTCACGAGCGCCTTATCAAGGAGGAGGGGCGCATGACCGTCAGTGATGATGGAAGCAGTGCCTTAGCAGCTATCAGCCTTGGAACGAAAAAGAAAACGTCGGTTTCAAACTGGAAAAAAGGGCAATAGAAAGATTCGAATAAAAATACTGATAGCGACAAAAGCGACGTTGAGTGTTTTTACTGTCACAAAAAAGGGCATATTATTCGTGACTGCCGAAAACGAAAGAACAGTCACAATAACCGAGAAAAGGATAGCAGGTCCCAGGATTGTGCTTTCGTAGCCACGGAAGAAGATCAGAGCGAAGATCGGAAAAAGAATCGAAGCATGCGCAGAGAAAGTGCACTGGCAACAGCGGATC
>NC_046661.1:61909843-61912980 GCF_010883055.1 Belonocnema kinseyi
TTTATAAAATTCTATAACATTTTTAGTTTGTATCGACTTAAAAAAATTTCATTAAGTTTATTTCTTTTTATCGTTTACCAAAACGATTGAAGAAAATTGATAAAACTTCAAAAAAAATTTTTTGTTTTGAAATTTCTTTTTTAAGTTTTGTAGGAATAATATTAAGGGTGAAATCCATATGTACAGACAGGCAAGCTCCTCTAAAATGTTAGGATTTTCTCAATCTGGGAGTAGTTGAAAACGTTAAAAAATAGAGATCGAAAATTTGGACGATTCCATTACACTCTTATGAATCATAATCTTAAAATAGTAGTTCAGTAAAACATTCTTGAAATAAAAAATATAGTAAAAGGTGCACAGACTTACGTTTACGTATTTTATACTATTTCCCAAAGTTTCAGCGAAAAATATTTATTTTCATGAGGAAGTATAGGAAAAACTGATTTGGTTCAGATGGTGCGTAACTAAGTATTGTATGCCTTTATCATACGTCCATTCACTATGAAATAAGATACCTAGTTTAAGTTCTGTACGTTTTTATACAAAAATGCTTTTTCTAAAACCTGAAGTCTTCCAAATTCTAGGCTTTAGTTCTGATAGCCTAAATAACTGTTTTTTCGTTTGTTTTGTTTTTAGGGAGATAATTTTCAACAAATAATGCCATTAGAGTCATTAATTACTAAATCTCCGAAAGGCACACCTATAAAATTGAAAAAGAACAACAGGGATAATTTAAAGAAGAAGGATGATGCCAAAGAGAAGAAGGTAGATATAAACATCACGCATGAACCACATCAGAATCATACAGACCCCGTTAAAGAAACCAAGGAAATAGAGAAGGATATTTCATCTAAGGAAACAAAGAATACCTTGAAGGAGACTGCAGTTTCTGGGCAACATTCAAGTAAAGAGTCGAAAAGAATAAAGAAGAAAAATGATATACTTGCTCAGATTGGTAAGGCTCTATTCAATTTTATGCAATATTCTGCCAATCAAAATAACTACGAAACAGGAATTTCGTGGATAAGTTACTTCTTTCAAGTAATTCGTTTGTACTACAGTTTTTAGAGAGATTAACTTCTGATTCATGTAAAAGTTACTTGTTTACCGCATCCACCTCATTTATCTTATTTTTAAAATAAACGTTAAAAAGCCATTTTAGACATTTTTCAACTTGGCTGAATCATATTGTACCATCTACTTTCTATACCCAGCGCTGTAACACTCAGTAAACAACTTCTATATTATGTTTCAGTGGTACATTTAAATTTAAATTGAATCCTTAACGTGTTACAATTTTTGGGTAACTGCAGTGCAAAGTATTGTATTATTATCAACTGGATTTACAACATTTTTCGAATGATTTACGGTAGAGTGTGTGTAGTAAATACAATATACACCACATCCTTTCCAATTATATCCAATTAAAATCCAATAAAATAGTAAATGTTTTCTTTATATGCATCAATGTTTTTAAGTTTGTCCTATTGCCTCTTGTATAAAAATAATGCTATAACTTGAATCTTAAATATGCACGAAACTTCTTAAAAAATTTTTACATTTTTCAGTCTTTCAAGTATAATAAATTTTTTACATCAATTTGTTTAAGCTTATTTACGCAGAGCACTGAGCATTAAATTTTAGTATAAATATCATAAACAAATTTCTTAAAGTAATGTTACGTTGCATTGCTGTTCCCCAAAAATGGTAAAACGTTAACGATTCAATTTAAATTTAATTCTACCACTGAAACATAATATAGAAGCCGTCGGTTGAGAGCCACAGCGCCCCGTCCAGCTTGAAGATCGAGTGCAGCACGTAATAACAGAAAAGGTCGCTGAGACCCCAGGTATGATGTGGTACTTTGAGATCGCCTTAACCCATTCTTTTATTCTAACAGACCCTTGTTTTATCTTAAGATCAGAAGTGTCTTGACTTAGGGATGCAGAAAAAAGTAACATAGATGACCAGTACCTTAAAGCAGGCAGGTCCACTGAAGGGAAATCGACTCATTCGCCACATTTTCCAGTTCCACCACCAAGTTCTCTACTCAGCTTCGGAGGCTTGGGGTAGTGGTCGTTCTCTGAAATGGAAAGGAGATATCCAGTGTTCTAAATACGTAGTGTCTGGGAAGGTGTCTGAAGATGACTGAGTCTAAAATAATATATTAATAATTTCATTAAGTAATTCTATCTATAAATAAATTAAAAAAGTTATAATCTAAAAGCAGAGAACGTAGTTGACGTGAAACATACTAGTTGCATAACCCGTTTTTGTGAGAGACAACTCAGCGAAAGTTTCCATTTTAACAAGTTTATTGCAATGGAGAACATTAAGGCTGAATTGAGTGAACTGAATACTGAACAGGAAATCTGAACTAGAGTTGAAAAATACTATACTGAACTGATGACTCAACTTGAGTAGCGTGTAACAGCTGAATATTAATTGGTCAACTGGTTACTGCGTTGAAGGACCGGAGTCAGATATCATTTTCAACTTATAAAAAAAGAATTTATTTTTAACATCATTAAAACAAAATAACTAGCAAAAAGTCAGTTATAACGCCCACACACACACGAATTTTGTACCTCGACTTCAACTTGTGGCATGGGCTAGAAATGTGTCAAAATTCTCAAATTTATACCCCATAGTCTTTGATTTCTTATCTTTAATTTAAGCCGATATAACTTTAAAATTCTTCACGGGTTCTAGAGATACGACTAAAATTGTCCAACCCTCAAATGTCAAATTTCAGTCTGCGATTACTGTTGTCGACCGCAAGAGCGGTGGTCACCAAGCATTTTTCAGATTGTTTTCCCTTAACTTCTATTCTTGATGTGATTTAGGATACTTAAGGAATTAATAATGGTATAATTGAGAGATTTTTCTTATTTCTTTACTAAGCCGTGCTACAAGTCGAATTCTAGGTACTAAATTCGAGAAATTCGTGAATAGTTTTTCTAACATTTTACGCAGGTTATTCTTTCAGAAAGGTCAAAAATAATTCTATAAGGGTGTAATTAACATGTGATTTAATAAGCTCTCTAACGGTTTTATAAAAAAAGTTTCTCGCTTCATTTTTAACAAGAGATTTTTTTGAAGAAGTAACGTTTCAAAGTTGTATGTATGTGTGTATA
>NC_046661.1:61913080-61914410 GCF_010883055.1 Belonocnema kinseyi
TTCACTTGATTGAGAGTGATGCGGATAGATGCGTATTTTTCGGGAATGTAAATGGATTTGATGTTTATTTAGCTTTATTTGTCGATGATGGATTGATCGCAGAAAAATCAAAAGATGTAGTGAACTCGGTAATTGAAGTTCTCAAGAACGAATTTAGTATTACAACAGGAGATGCGAGATTATTTGTGGGACTACAAATTGAAAGAAACAGAGATAATAAATCAATGTTTATTCATCAGAATAGTTACTTGAACAGAATTCTTGAATAATTTCACATGAGCGAGGCCAAGGCTGTGAGCGTTCCTGCAGACCCACATACAATCTTGCACGCACCTGAGGGCAACAAAGCTAAGATGACGATTCCTTTTAGAGAGGCAGTCGGCTCATTAATGTTTCTAGCTATAGTGTCACGTCCTGATATCGCGTACGCAGTTAATGTTGTCAGTCGCACCTAAGTGAGTACAATGAGAGCCACTGGCAAGCTGTCAAACGGATATTTAGATATTTGATAGGAACCGCGGATTTTGGCATCATGTATAAAAAGCGGCGGGAGCAAACTCGAATTACGGGGATATTCCGATGCAGATTATGCCGGCGACTTTGTAACGCAGAGATCTACTACCGGGTATGTGTTTATGTTAGCAGGAGGACCAATTACATGGTCATCCCAGAGACAGAAACTAGTAACTCTAAGTACCACTGAGGCGGAATATGTTGTGGCAGCCACAGCCACCAAAGAAGCAGTGTCGCTTCGTAAGTTGCTAGATGATATCGGATTTCAAACTGCTGGTGCGTCTGCTTTATTCGTCGACAATCAGAGCGCTATCAAGCTCATTAAAAATCCGGAATTCCATAAACGTACCAAGCATATTGACGTGCGGTACCATTTCATTCGCGAAAAAGTTGAATCTTGCGAAATAAAAGTCGAATATGTTCCATCGAATTTGCAACGCGCAGACATCTTTACTAAAGCCTTGCCTAGAGTGCAATTTAATGCATTGCGTGCTAGTATTGATATGCATGAGCGTTTGTAAAGCACTCAAGCGGCGGGAGTGTTGAGATTTTAATGTGTTACAATATAATCACTGATTTGTATTTCGTGCTCCACTTGACTCAAGTATTTTTCTATTCCAATGTGCTGCCATCTGTATTAATAAGATATACTCGAACTTTGACCAACGCAGATGCTTCGGCATTTTTTGTCCGGTCACCGTTAGGCTCACTGCTTAATGTCTACTAAAGTATCTTCAATAAAAGAGCTTTGCGTACACTAGAATCTTATCTCTCTAATTCCTGTTTATTCCCAGACGATTTCACTCCTGTTTCAACA
>NC_046661.1:61914510-61925069 GCF_010883055.1 Belonocnema kinseyi
GTCATACGGACAATCGCAGGATTTCGCGGGAAGCGGGTGCTAATCTGGAAAATTGCACCTGCTCCCAGCGAAATCGCGGTAAAATTTCAGCCACAACCACGTCTCGCGACAGTGAGATAGGTAGTTACAGTCTGTAACGGAATCAATACGACGATTCAGCAAACGCCTCGTGCACCCTAAGAACACGGAGTGATATTAAGGTTAATGCCGTAAGAGTGACAGAGATGGTAATAAAGCACTCTTAGTGCCGCCTTGTGCTTTTGAGTGTAGGCCGTTCCCGCATGAGTTAGACAACTAGATAGTATGTGAGCTAAATGCTCGGGGTGTGCATGGAGCTGTTCACGAAAGTTGTTACCTTGTGCTTTCGTAATCCGGGCTTTCAGGAGTGAGTACTCGAGATAGATAAGATTTGATGCATTTTGCTCACCCCTAATACTGAAGTTAAGTCCGAGTGTTTCAGCAGCCTCCTTCGCTGCTTTGTACAGAAACGCTCCTTTGCCTACTTTTTCGTGATTCCTGACCATTTTAAGAAGAGGGTCTCTTCCATTTGCGACTTTATGTGCTGTTCCCGGAATAATCTTGTTGTTAAAACATTTAAGACTCAATATTCCGCGACAACCTTGACGGCGTGAGATGTGCAGTCGCGAAACAGAAGACTTAAGATGCATGCTTTTGTTCATGTGCATAACCGTTCTTGTCCCGATATCAAGGGATCTGATCTCGTTCTTCGTTCATGAAACTTCTCCAAATGAATAGAGTACTACCGGGACGGCAAGCATGTTCGGAAGACCAAATTTGCCGGATGAGACGTTTGTATCTGCTTCGGAGAGTATCCTTTATAGATGTCACATCCTGAATGCGGCTCTGTGGCGCGCCTAGGTATGTATAAGTCTCTCCAGCGCAAAGCTGTCGTATAGCGTTTCTATCAACGAGCTCAGGATCTTCAGGGATACCATTAAGTTTTCCTCGCTTCAAATAAACCTTGGCGCATTTGTCTAACCCAAATTCCATTTCAATTTCCTTAGTATATCGTTCGACAATCCCTAGAGCTAGATGTAGTTGCTATTTGTTTTTAGCATAGATCTTAAGATCGGACGGCAAGCATGGTCGTCTGCCAGATGAGACGTTTGTATCTGCTTCGGAGAGTATCCGTTATAGATGTCACATCCTGAATGCGGCTCTGTCGCACGCCCAGGTATGTATAAGTCTTTCCAAAGCAAATAAACCTTGGGCATTTGTCTAAACCCAAATTCCATTCCAATTTCCTTAGTATATCGTTCGACAATCCCTAGAGCTAGATGTAGTTGCTCTTTGTTTTTAACATAGATCTTAAGATCGTCCATGCAAAACACATGAGAGACCTTGTACTTTCGATCTGCAGGTTTGCCGCACAAGTACCCGTCGGAATGGAGAAGTGCTAGAGATAGTGGCAATAATGTGAGGCAAAGCAGGAGTGGACTCATGGTGTCGCCCTGAAAGACACCTCTCTGAAATGTGACCTTGTTAGTTGTTACATGATTTTTTCCAGATGAGATAGTAAATCTGGTTTTCCAAAGCGGCATCAATCTCTCTATGCACCTAACTATTTGCGGATGAACCTTTAAGATTTCCAAAAGACAGATGGTAAGTCTATGGGAGGTCGATTCGAAAGCTTTTCGATATTCAATCCAGGCCATCGATAGGTCACGCTGGTAGAATGCTGCATCTTTGCAGGCACATCTATCGATGAGCAGGTTCAATTGCCCGAACAATCCTATCATTTAGGATAGCTGTGAATATCACACATAAATTAAAAATAAATTTAAACACACATAAAGTGTGTTCAGACAAGTGATTGGCCTGTAATTCTTCGGGTCAGCTAAGTTGTCTATTTCCGACAGGAGTATTGTGCGCCCTTCCACCAACCACTCCGGAATCGGCCTTCAGACTTTAAATATGAGGTGAAGATACGGGCTAAATGCTGATGGGTTGAAGAAAACTTCTTCCACCAGAAGGTTTTGATACAATCTGGTCCTGGTGCGGAATAGTTCTTCATCCCTCTTAATAATTTTTTCACTGCCTCGGTAGTGATGGGTAGGCATTCTTTATCAGGTGTTATGAGGGCATCACATAGCTCGTTGAAGCTATTTATATTTTCTGAGTCTTCGTCCAGTCTATGCTGCACTTCGTAGACTTCTCTCCAAAATACTTCGACCTCCTCTGGTTTGAGAGGGTGTTCGACTGTAACTGGAGGGTCTTGGAAGAGTCGAGATGGGTCAGAGAGAAACTGTTGATTTTCTCTGACCCACCTCTCCCTCCGCTCTAGACTTCTCTTAGCGTTAAATAGTATCCGTATTCTCTCAACAATATGCTGCCTGATGGTCAGCAGCTTTGGCTTGTTAAGTATGTGATAACGGGTCCGGAGTTCGCGCGCGAACTTTCGAACCTTGGCGGTAAAATTCCTGCCAGATGTGATGTAGTCAATCACACACTGAATGCGGGACGCTTACTGTCTTGCCTAGCCTATGTTTATGGCAAGTTGATGCATTCGTCTTTTGGTCTTATGATCAACCGTTGGTTTTGTTTTACGGTTCGCATCGGCCAAAGCTCTCGCTGCATTATACACGCAATAATTGATAGCCCAGAGGTCGGATTCTCCGGAAAAATGTTGACGAATCCATTTCAACCAGATCTTTAGGCTTGAGAGAAACCAAGGTGTTGATGTTTCTCCGGGTCATAAAGCATCGTTCTTCATCTATTGAAAGCCTGCCCGCGGTTGGTCTTAGTGTCGTCTCTCTTTCTCTGTTGCCGGCTTGTTCTAGCTGTGGTAGAATAGGCGTTCCGCTTACGTAGCCCCTTTTTCGGAGTAGTTCAGCATGGTTTCGCAGAAGTTTCTGCGAAAAGTGCGATAGCTCCGGGTGTTTCTCGCACAACAGAGCATGCAGCCGTGCCATGTAACCCCGTTCAGGGGCCACACTCGCATCGTAGCACTCTAGCAAGTCGTGATTCAGGCGCTCCATTCAACCAAAGGTCGCGAGATCCCGCCGATCCATCGCATTGAATCCGTTTTCATTGGATCCCCCAGCTCTAGATTGTTCGGCATTGTTGGCCCTCCCATTGTCGGGAGCCCTGCGCGTTCTGTTGTTTTGAACCGCACTTACCACAACTATGTTTGGTGTTGTCATTGTTGTTCCCGCGAGAAGCTAGGGAAAGGGGTTCGTCCATCATGGTAGAGCCCCGCATGCGAGGATAAGGCTGCTAGGGCACGGTTTTCACAACTCCGCCTGGGAGTTAATTCCTTCAGGACCACCCTTGAATTGTCACATTTAAACGAGATTCGAAACTTGACTAGCATCGTTTCCGTAGCAACCAAATAAGTAAACATTACTTGACGATTTAAATACCTCACTTGAAATGCATGCGTTGTTTGAATTCTGTAGAATCCACCTGAATTCTTAGCATTTCACAGAATTTTCCCTAGTTCTGCAGAAATTACTTTAAAAGTGTTGAATTACACCCTTTGAATTCTGCGAAATTCTCTTTTAATATGAGTCTGAAGTTCGAAACGTTTACAAAAAACGAAATAAATAAAATATTGGAAAAGAACAAATTTTTTTCCCGATTGTGTCAATATTCTCTGCCAAAAACACCAGAAAAAAGTTTCATACCTCTGGTGCATGTGGAGCCCACTCCAAATCAAGCCCCAAACTTAAAAAAACATTTTTCTTTTTCACAAGTGGTTATTTTAAACGAATTTTATTTAATCTTGGGGGTTGATTTGGGTTGAGTTCCACATGTACTAGAGGGATGAAATTTTTTTCTGGTCTTTTTGGCACAGAGTACTGACACATTCAGGAAAAACATATTTCCTTTTCCAATAGTTCATTTCTCTTTTTTTTGTAAACGTTGCGTCACGTGGTAGTGGTGTTACGAAGACGCACATCTTTAGATGACCCCACAAAAAAATTCTACTGGAGTGAGATCTGGTGATCTGAAAATAATTTCATACTGGCGGTTTAAAGTGTTTATAGTTTCCTTACGACTAAAGCTAGTTCCTAATGCTCAGATTAAATTTTCTACTTTTTCTAATCGAAAACTAAGTCTGTTTTCAGAAAGCTTTCATGAAGTCTAATGAATGTAATTTTAAAGTTTCGCGAAATTTACAACAGTTCGCGTGTTAAACTTTCTTCCGTATTTTAATTTGATGTTTACCTTGGAGAGCAATGAATGTAATAAGCTGCTCTGCTCTTGAATTTGGAGCTTTGTATCCAATCCACCGATTCTCAAATCGCTGATTGATTAACTCTACAACAGTTCTCGCTCGGCGTGCAGAGCGTCCATCGTGTTGAAAAATTAAATTTTGAATCACGTTTAGGGGGACACCAACAAGCATAGCAGGAAGAGTGTGCTGTAGGAATTCTAGGTACATTGCACCCTAAAAGTAATTAAAGGCAAGGGTAAAAAATTTCAAAAAAAAAATAAATTTCAAAAAGACAGATTTTATAATATTTGATCTTTTTTGTCTTAATACTTACATGAAGTTTTCCATCGAAAGTGTGTGGACCAATTAATCTGTCTCCGAGTAATCCAAGCCAGACGCTTATTTTGAATTTTTTTAGAAATCCCCTCTCGCAGAAGATATGCGCGTTTTTAGTGTCCTAATAATGTTTATTGTGAACGTTAAACATTCCTTTATGTGTGAAGAAGATGTTTGGCAATTCTTCCTCGGTTCGGAAAATCTATCGACAAAATCGTTCTCACAATGGATAATATTGAGGGAACAATTGCTGTACTTGCGTGAAGTGATATGGATGATGGTGAGTGTCCTTCAAAATCCTGTGGATTGAGCTTTTTGCTTTGTAGATATGACGCTCAGCTTTTTGACAACTGGTTTCTGGGGTATGTTGAAAATGATTTAAAACGTCATTAAATATTAAATAAAAAAGAACACAAGAAGAACAACAAAAAAGAACAGGAGCAAAAAAACAAGACGACAAAAAATACAGAATGTTAATGAATAAAATGAAAATTTTTCTCTACAAATCTATTTGCACACACCCTACCTTTTATACGTATCACTGGAATAATAAACGCTGTCAAAAAACCTTCCGAATGAACTTTGGAAAAGGATATTATGAACTACCCAGGAAAAAAGAACCGATAGAAAGCCAGTCGGTTTGAATTGCTTATCTGTCATTTGCAGAGTGAAAGAATGAAAATACAGTCGGTTGGCCACATTTTTAATCGGTCACATGTGCGCGGTGCTTTAAATCTGCCATTCCACATTCATCAAAATGCTGAGTGAATAGTGTTGAATGAGACTGAAAAACCTAAAACAATTCCAATGAGCAGTTTACGATTCATTAATGTGCATATGAATGGGTCGAGATTCAATACGAAATGGAGTTCTTAAAAGATCACACCCAATGGTAAAAAGACGATGCGCACATAGCAATTTTCAATAATGCGGATTAAAATTTTAAAGAATTAATTGTTTCGAATAAAAAGTATGAAGTATTAAATTTGAATAGGACGAATCAAAAATTAAATAATATTGTAATATATGATAATTGATGAGACCATTTATTTCTAAATTTAATGATTATTTAATTGTAACTCTCTTTTTACAATGGTTTTCAGTAGATTATTTTGTGCAAGAATTATAAGATTTATACTGAATTAAGCGTCAGTGACATTAAATTTATTCAGTGCACATGCTAATGGCTGCAGGGAGTTCACGTGTTAGAAACGAACTGTGCAATTCTCTCATATCCATTTGCATGATATGATAACGAGAATTTATAAACGTAAATTAAAAGAAAAAATTGAGTTTTTGATATGTAAAATATATAAATAAAATTTTAACATTCTGATGTGATGGGATGCAAAATATGTGAAAAAAATGTTCAACAAAATCAATTAAAATGCCTGAACATAAATAGTCTGTAAATAAAAGTAGACTACATCTATGCCAGGATTTTGTTAGAAATTTCCCATTTAACTAGTTTTTAATAAATAATTTAAACCATTCAAATCATTTTTTTCAATTAATAATTTTCTACCCGAACTATTGTTTCTATATTGGTTAATGCTGATTCATAATAATCGCTACTGAATGGGTATGAGAAAAAGATTACGTGTTCGATTAAAAAAGCCGGTTTCTCATTCGAAACTCACTCTAACCTATGCGCAGGTATCTGGAATTCCAGTGACAGATTCGCTATTCAGAAAACCTCAAAACCCATTCAAATGCAAGTGAATGGATTTTTGTTTTCTGGGTGGGACCTCTAACCCCCTTTGCTTTCTTTCCCTCCTTTTCACCTATAACTTCAAATGCATATAATTTCGATCTTAATTCAACAAATTCTGTCATGATTTTACCATTATTGTCGTCTTTTATCAAACCAAGAACTTTGTTATTTAGAAGGCTTAGACCGCGTAAACATTATTTGGTGGATAGTCTGCAGTGTCAAATTTCTTTGAATCTTTCTTAATATACTCGTATACATCAGGCATAACTATGTAATATATCAAACTATCCGTGTCTGTGTAAAGCAACTATGCTTGATCACCAACATTTTTTTAAGTATAATTATAATGAAAATCGTACATGTATATTTTGGATACATCGAGAACAGTAAATCCTATATTGGAAATTAAGATTTAATCGATCAAGCTGAATTATAACTATACATTCCTCAAATTTGGTACAGCTCTTGAAGTTGGGTTTTGCAATTAATAGATTCCTGTATAGGAATTATGAGATTTACACTGAATTAAGCGCCAGTGACATTCAACTTATTCAGTGCAATGGCTGCAGGAAATGTGAAGTTTCATATAACCTACAGATTGTAACATATTCATTTTGCTCTTTCAGTAATAACGAGTTTTTATAAGCGTAAATTAATAGAAAAAAATCAGCTTTTAATGTGTAAAATATATCAATACATTTTTCACATTCTAATGCGGTGTGATGCAAATATGTGGAAAAAAAGTTAACAAAATCAATAAAAATGCCTGAAAATAAATAGTCTGCAAATAAAAGTAGACTACAGGTATGTCAGGATTTTCTTAAAAGTTGGCCATTGAACTATTTTTTCATAAATAATTTAAACTATTTGAAGTAAATTTTTTTTTATTTCAATTAATAATTTTCTATCGGAATTATGGTTCCTCTATCGGCTAATGCTGATTCATGATCGTTACTGAATGGGTCCGAGAAAAAAATTACGTGGCCGATTAAAAATGTCGACTTCTCATTTAAAACTCACTCTAACCTATGGGCGGTTATCTGGAATTCCAGTGACAGATACGCAATTCAGTAAAAGTACAGCAAAAAAGTACTGAAAAATCTTGGGAAACACGTTTTAAAAAATCGATGGAAAGTAGTTTTTTCTCCCTATCATAAAAACCATGACTGAAACTTGTAATACTTAGGATTTTTGTTATAAACTCCTATGTTCCCTTCGTCTGAACTAGACCTCTTCCGATTCTTGGTTATTCCAAATTCCAACCAGGATTGTATTTAGTGGCATGTGGTAATTACTGTAAGGCCAAATTTTGTTCCGCCAACTTTGCGTTCAAAATAATAAATATATTTTGCTAAAAAGCTTTGAACATTTAAAACTTTTGAAGGTGATTTTACAGGATTCGAGAGATATCTGCTGAATACTAATAACGTGTAAATCTTCACTCAATGGTAGCTAAGCTGTCGATAGAAGTTGCCTAATTGGAAAATAATTAGAAAAGGCGAAAGAAAGAACCCTAGCGAAAGCTTCAGATTGAAATTCATTCCGAATCAATCCAAGTCATTTTGCAATTTGTATCCGAACCAAGCAGTTTCATTACGATCTAGTGCGAAGAAAGTTTTCAATTCGAATTAATCCGAGGCCTATTCAAAATCAATCCGAACGTTTAATCCGAATGAATCCGGTCCATCCGGATTCATCATAAATGATCTGAACTTTCAATCCGAATGATTCCGGTCAATCAGAATCAATCCCAATGATTCCGAAAAACTCCGATTCGTTTCGATTGACCGGATTCATTCGGATTCATTCGTATTAATGGTTTAGATTGATATTAATTGTGCCTCGGATTAATTTGGATTGAAAACTTTCTTCGGATTAGGTCAGAATAAAAATGTTTGGTTCGGTTACAAATTCCGGAATGTTTCGGATTGATGCGGAATGAAATTAAATCCGAAGCTTTCGCTAGAGATGCCATTAAAAATGATAGATATATAGATGTGATTGGATATTTAAAAATTTCGGAATTCAGAATAATTCAGAGAATTCTGAAGAGTATTCATAAGTCTTTGAAGTAATTAAAGAGTGTTCAAGGGAATTCTACGGAATTCGAGTAAGTTCTGCGGAATGCTAAAAATTTAGGTGGATTCTACAAAATTCGAACACACGCATGCATTTTAATTGAGGTGTTTAACTCGCCGAGAAATGTTTTCTAATTTGGTTGTTACGGAAAGGATGCTTCTTTTTCTCGAATCTCGTTAAGTGTGAAGTTGCATCGAAGAGTCAAAACCTCGCGAGTCCCGCGACAACTGTAGTTAATTTTGTGTGTGTGTCCAAAAAAAGAAGCAAAAAAAGTCTCCAAAATTTTTCTGGTACGATGCTTATTCTGGACACAACAGAGGGTACAATTTGTATGGAAGTGTGAACATGTGTGTGATATTGCACTTGTCGTTAAAATTTAATAATCTTGTATTGTAATTCAAAAATTTTCTATTATAATATAAAGTCATTATTACATCCTCTTAAGTTAAGGTGTGTCCCTCGTGTGCATTTTTTAGTCGAAAAGCGATGTGAATATGAAGTTTAATTGTTTAAACTAACACATTTTTCGTAGTTGTAATTTTTGTATTTTCTTGCTTTTGTAATTAATGTTTTTATAAATTCCGTTTATCTGAATGTTTCTAAACATATTTCATTGCTCTTATTTATTGCAGCAATCTCATATTAACAAAAGTTTGTAGCCACACATGCTCACACGTACATACAACTCGTACACTCTGTGGTGCCCAGAATAAGCATCTGATAGAAAAAAAGTTTGGCAACTTTTTTGCTTATTTCCGGTTCGGTTTTGATTCCTCTAGAATCAAACCAAAAGGCCTATGACAAAGCCACCGAACGCGTCCTCGGGTTGCGGATAGAGGGTCTCTGTACCAAGGGTTTCTGCTGAATATGGTTACAAAAATGAATAGGCAGTCGCGGACAATTGTCCAGCGGTGGTCCCAAAGGAATGAACCCCTAAGCAGAGGTGTCAAAACCGTGCCGAAAGCTGAATGGAACCTTTGTGAGGTGTCTAGAACGGTGACTCTGGGATATCGAGCGACCTCTCAGAGTACGCAGCCTTGTCCTTGCATGCGCGGCTCTACAAGGATTCCACCTCTTTCAGTGCGACACCATGAGCCCACACCTCTTTTGCCTCACATTATTGCCACTATCTCTAGCACTTCGCCACTGCGAAGGGTACTTTTGAGGCAAACCTGCAGATCGCAAGTACAAGGTCAGTCATGTATTTTACATGAACGATCATGGCAGATTTGTTCTTCCGAACTTCATTTGGAGAGGTACAACGGACGAAGAACGAGTCTTCTGTTCCACGACTCTACATCTCACGCCGTCAAGGTGGTCGTGGAATATTGAATCTTTAATGACTTCACAACAGGATTATTCTGGGTACAGCACATAGAGTCGCGAATGGAAGAGACCCTCTTCTTAAAATGGTCAGGAAGCACGAAGAATTGGGCAAAGGAGCGTTTCTGTACAGAGCAGCGGAGGACGCTGCTGAAACACTCGGACTTCACTTCAGTATTAGTGGTGAGCAAAATGCATCAAATCTTATTTATGTCGAGTACTCACTCCTCAAAGCCCGCATTAAGAAAGCGCAAGAGAAAAACTTCGCTGAACAGCTCCTTGATAAGAGCATGCACGGCATTTTCCACAGAAATGTGGAGGATCAGTCAGTGTCGTGTGAGCTAACTTATTTTTTATTATTATTACACCATTAAGCCATTTCCATTTCGGGGTAGGCGTGACTCACTCGGTAGGGGAAAGGAGTAGCGTGTGGAAGGGATAGACATTTTTCAGATTGATCCGGAATTCTCGTGCTATTTAAGTAAATAACACGTTCGTTCCGCTACACTGCTCCGATCCGGTTTGCTGATCAATCTCTCTAGCAATCACCCCAAGCGAAGAACCTCACGAAGTCGTTATGTAAGGTTCCCCACTTGGGTCCATTAGTAGCCAAGGTCTTTTGTTTCAGGCGTCATTCGCTCTACTGACACTCTTTTTATTAACTATTTGCCGCCATACTTTCCTGTCCTGGCATACTTCTCTAGCTTCTTTTATGTCCATGCATTTTTTCATGCAGGCTCTCGTGTTTCTGTGACTTCTTATGTCTCTTCTAACTAGGGTCTAATTCACACATTCTAACCATTCTTTCCACGGTCTACCTCTGGACACGCTGCCATTTACTTTACCTTGATACACTTGTTTCGTTAGTCGTTCATTTGGCATTCTCTCAACATGTCTGAACCATCTTAACCGATTTCTTTCCCATGT
>NC_046661.1:61925169-61939229 GCF_010883055.1 Belonocnema kinseyi
ATTTTTACTTCTGATAAGGGGACCTGCTCTACCATTAACCTTCTTACCTTCATTTATTCGTCTATCTAATTCCTCATCTATCTTCCCGTCCCTAGTAAATAAACTACCAAAGTATACGAACTTATCAACTTGTTCAATTCTCTCATCATTTAATAAAATATCGCATAGTGTTTTCTCACGCTTTCCTTCGAACACCATAGTTTTTGTTTTATTTGCGTTAATTTTGAGGCCCATGCTCTTCATGCTTGCATCTAGTTTATTCAACGTTCTTTGTAAGTCTTCGATAGACTCTGCCATAACAACCTTATCATCTGCGAACGCTAAATCACGTACCCTTACTGTTTCGAGATCCACACCCACTTCGTCGAAGAGCGCCATTCTTAAACACTTGTCCATAAATAATATAAATAACCATGAAGACATAACGCATCCTTGTCTTACTCCTTGAATAACATTGACACAGTCACTCAACTTCCCATTTACCCTTACAATCGCTTTGCCAGTTGCTTGTTAGTTGCTTGCACCTAAACAATCATCCCCTATGGGTTTCAAGAGTACTAAAATGAAGGTTCTAATTGTCATCCTGTCATTTTTTTATATAGCCTTACAGCCTGCACGTCAAGTTTGGCACCACTCAGGAGCTGCCAGTCAAACTTCTTGTTAGTTTTGAGCATTCAAGCAATCATTCCACGTTGGTTTAAACAGTACTAAAATGACGTTTTTTCACTCGAATTTTTAACCATTTTAACGATAAATTGTTGCAAAATGCACCAACAGCTGTTAGTCAGTCAACGAATTTCGAACTGTTGACTATGAAGACAAAAGGATCTGAAATTCTATTGAGTACTAAAATGACGTCCATAAAATTGTCGCGAGCTCCCAGACTACAAGAAGTCCAAATGGAGCGATGAATTGGCTGAAAAGTTCGGATTAGCTTAGGAACGTGTGCTTAAACATGATTTGAGTTTCAAAGAAAAAGTCGTGAAAAAAATTATTATAAAAATGAAAATAAAAATTATAATGTGCACCAGCACAATATAAAATTTCGAGTATACCTAGAATACCTTGTCTCATTTCAGTTTATTTTGCACAGATTTAAGGAAATGTGTGTCCACGTGGATTCTAGCCTGACCTCCCGGCCCCCCTCGTGGACAAGCGTGGAATTTTGCCATATCCCCCCCCCCCCCCCCCCCCCAAAGTGTCCACGTGGTATATGGATGACCGCCTACTGCAAAGTTTTGGATGCAACATCTCATAGACTTATCATCTGTCTTTTGGAAAGTTTGAAGATTCGTCTTTGCATGGTAACTCATGTATTTTATGTGGATAACCTGAAGATCTATGCTTCTGGTAAAACCAAACTTCAGAGTGCTTTACCTATCGCCAATAAGTACACAGGAGAGATTGGCGTGGACTTTGGATTTGACAAGTATGCTAAAACTCATCTGAAGAAAGAAAAGATTATTAGCGTTTCAAAAAACCCTAAGCTTGTAGGTATAAGTTTTATTAGGCATCTTGACACAGTAGAGACCTATACATACCTGCGCGTGCCTCGAAACCTCATTAAGGACGCAACATCAATGAAAGATTCTCTCCTAAGCAGATGATTGTCACTTCGGTTCTACTCTACTCGCTTGGCGTCGTTCAAGAGACAAGAAACGAGTTTACGGTTATTGATATCACCACACTTTCGTTTGTTTCACGATCGTACATCTCATGTGAGTATAGCTTACATCCTTTCAAATGGCACAGATCTTCTCCTAAAAATGGTAAGAAAAATCGAGATGATTTGCAAAGTGAGGAAAGTGTATTACTCCAACTAAAAGCCAAAGTAAAGAAAGCAGAGATACAGAGGTTGTAATTGCCGCATGTTAGGACGGTGCCATTTCCACCTTAGTACACCGTCACATTTTATTCCTCAGTGGTAGGTGAGAAGCGGGTCATCCACACGATGAGGTCCTAGAACGCATACTATCCGGGTGTCCCAACTAAGTGACAACTACGTATATTTACATACATAATGCATCTCTAAATGTGCTTTAATACCAGCTTTGTCGCGCTTACCGTTTTGGCCGATCCCGGCACTACCGAACGCTCCGAGCGAAATAGTCTCCGTTGCACACTTGAGGCCCGACATTATTCTCCAAGGCTTTGAAAAACAAAATGTAATTGTAATCGAATTCTCGGCATCGGCCGACTACTACGTCAGTGCCAAGGAGAGAGAAAAGGAGGAGAGGTATAAAGATCTTAAAAGTTCGCTTCAACGACTGTACCCAAAATTTTCGGTTAAAGTAATTGTCCTTGATATCGGTGCTCTCGGAGGTGCGAAACTATGATTGGTTCGAAACATTAAAGTGATGCCCGCATGTAAAAAATATGACAAAGCACTTGCGAGATGAATGCAGAAAGCTGTTATACACGAGAGTTTCGCTGGCCTATCTTCGTTATTTCAACGTGTCCTACGCCCCCCCCCCCCCCTTGAACGATCGGGAGACGTGGCCCTAGTTGCGATTTACCGCGGTTCTACTGGGACCTAGTGTCATTTCTAGACACGGTATCAATTAGTTATTATTGGCAACTCTTTCAAACAGAATTTCGATGAATTATAGTTTTTAAACAAAAATTCGAACAGTTTAGTGTACAATTTAACAGTAGAATGCAATCATGACATACTTTCAATATCAGTTTAAAAATAAAACAAACTGAGGGTAGATATAGCTTTATCATTTCATAAAACTGTAACCGTTTTATCCTAATTCTAAAATTAAAAGGTTATATTATATTCTCTATAATAAAAATTTATAATTTTAAATTTGAATATGATGAATATGCTTCTAATGAACAAAAATAAAAAATAAAAAAAATGCATTTTAAAAGTATAATTGATGTGTATTTTAAGTTATACAAGAATTTAAATTTACCTAATTCTTGCTGTCAGTTAATACTAGGACATTAATATTCAAATTTTATTTGACCATTGTCTGAAATTGGCTTTACGTATAGTTTTTTTTCATGGCTACCCATAGGTATACTCCGACCCTTGAGAGAACATCATCAGGAAAAGCCGAAATTTTATCCAGTTTGCACAGACTGTCATTCAAATGTGGAGTTCAGGCATGGTTTACTGTTTTTCAAATTTCCACTTTAGAGTAATTTTTTCCTTCGGAATTTATGGTCTCTTAAACTTATGAAGATCGAAGATACTGAGTCGAGCAGGCCCCATCTTTTGTTATTGCATAAAAACTCTGTTATTAATATCACAAAATCGTGTATTATTAAAATACAGCAAAATAAAACTCTTCATTAATTTTTTCCTTAATACTTCTAATTCAGACTTCTTCTATGTCACCTTAGAGTCCAATTTTTCAATTACAAATCCAATTACAAATTACGCCGTGAAGATAACAAAACTCACTTTGCTAGAATAAATATCACATGAAATGAGATGTCAGCAATTCAAATTGGACTAATGTCAAAAAGATGAAAAAATAAAGCAAATTTGCATAATTTGGTAGAGCGAGACTGAAGGAAAGGTTACCCAAGCGGAAGAGACGTTCCTCCTTCCCACGCATGCACGAGCCTACAGCAAATGAAACATGGGATCGGATCTCACCCCACCTGGTACTACGAGGGTTAATTTTGACATTTTGGATTTTAAACTAAGACATTCGAGATCTAGGAACTCTTACGATTCCAACGATATGTTGCTTGTTTAACCACGTTCATCATTGACCTTGCCAAGAATTAATTATTTTTAGATTTATGCCCTTACTCTGCTTAGGATCGCTTGTTTTGAAGTCACTAAAAATAACTAATTATATGGTCCGAAAATAACCCTAACAGCTACCCCTAACTAAAAATAGTGATATTAAAAAAAAATCTAAGTCAAAAGTCAATTATTTTGCAGGTTTTACGGAACACTGTATAAGGTGTAGGTGTCAACCAGGTTATCCAGATTCAGTAGAAGATATAAGATAGTAGACGGTGTTGATTACTGGTCCAAAATAGATATATTTAATTTGAACTTAGAGATCTCTCAGTAGCCTACTTGACGTTTCGACCGTTCATTGACAGTCCTCTTCAGAAGAAATTACAAAAAAATGAAACTGAATGTAACCTGTGTGACATAAGTAAGATGTAAATAACAATACGAAGTAGAAGAAAAGTTGTAAAAAACTAAACTGAGTAAGGTTTAACAGTAGCAAGCTTTTTAAACAGTATAACTAGAAAATGAGTACAATATTCGAGAATTAAAATAGGTAAGGTTAATTGAAACAGTGAGTTTAACAAAGGTCTCCAAGAAATGTAAGATCATTAATTAAAATTTTAATTTGTTGTTACCTGGTTTTCGTTCATAATATGATGGGTTTACAACTTAAAGTAAAAACGGAATTGGACTCCGTCTGCTGGACGGATTTAGTTTAAAATTAATCAGAGCGGGTGTAGTTTTGACCGTAACCGTTGCTGCGCCGACGGCAAGAGCTCTGCTGAAAAATCATGTTCTGGCTGGGCAGCGAGGGTTACCGTAAAAGATTCTGCAGCGACTGTTGCGTCTGTCGCAGTACAAGTACTGCCCGATTCTCGAGTCTTCGCGGTTACCGCCGCTTAGGGATTCAACGGCGTTAAAGTCGAACGATATCAGCTGATCGTCATCTCGCGTATACTCGAATGTTTTTGCACCGCTTCTACACACTTCGAAATTTGTTTTGTTTTCGATTTATTTTTTTTGTATAATTGTATAACTGTCTATGAGTTAAGAGTGTGATTGGTGCACAGGAATATCCAAAGAAAATCAGAAAATCCGGATATCAATAATGATGATGTGGATAGGGAATCCCAGAAAAACTACACTACCTTGAAAGGAATTTTGGTCATTCTTTACTAGAGTGTAGATATGTAGAGCCAACACTAAGGCATTCACTGCCCAAAATGAACATCGCAAATGATCTACGTGTACAAACAGCACATCTCGACAGCAAGGTTTCACCTACGTATTTGAACGTAGCACAAACTGCGTTAGTGGTGCAAACTCTTATATACTGTGCAGCTGTGACAACCGTTAGAGCGTTGAGCGGGAAAACTAGGCCTGCAAATGCAGTTTTTGTCCCAGAAAGCGATCGACATCCACCATGGAAGATCAGGTTGGATATGAATGTCAGCAAATTAAGGTGCATATTGGGTCGATTAACTCAATATAAAAATGGAAATAGATCCAGAAAGCTGATAAACCATGTTACTAAAATCATTCACCCTCGGCACATCGAGACATTAACACCAGCAATATTGGATGAGATTATAGACTCCCAACGACAAAGACTTGATGTTCTTACTGCCAGGCTGCGTCGATACAAGAAAAGTAGTGCACGAAGACAACAAAATCGAAAGTTTTAGACAGATGAAAGAAGGTTCTATCTTGAACTGAGAATAAAGCCAAATAGTTCGGGTGTTAGGGGAAAAAAGAACAGATGCAATTTAGACACTGCGTGGTTCAAATTGGAGAAAGCCAGGGCAAGCAGCAGCCCTGAAATGTAACCAACAAACATCACAGCTTTAGATATTACAGCGGTCTTGAAAAGGGCAAGTAATTGGAAAGCTCCAGGTCCGGACATGGTGCACAACTTCTGTTACAAGTACCTGACGAGTGTGCACCTTGCGTTGGCAAGGTGTTTTCAGAAGATCATTGACCACCCAGATCTGATGCCAGACTTTATGCTCCACGGTACTGCGTAATGTTACCAAAAAGCCAGATGCTCAAAATCTATCTGACTTTCGACCGATCGCCTGTCTTCCAATAATTTATGAATGTCTTACAGCTAACATTGCAGATAAGGTATATTCTCATTGCGACGAGAATGACATTGTTTTAGAAGAACCAAAAGGATATTGTAAAAACTCGCGAGGCTGTAAAGATCTAGTTACTATAGACGCTGTTGCCATGCCTCAAGCTCGTAAACATCAAAGGAACTTACACATGGCATACATTGACAACATGTCTCATGGGTTCAGAATTCATGATAATGAGGATGGTCATTAAGTGACCCATCTTCTTTATATGTATGACCTGAAGCTGTACGCTAGTTTAGCCCAGAAACTGCAGCAAGTGATCGATGTCACAAAGCAGTTTTCCAATGACATTCACAGAGAGTTCAAATAGATAAATGCAGAACATTGCATTTAATCATAGGAGGATTAGGGACCGCAGAGTTAGGGAACAAGTTCGAAAATAACATCGAGGCAATGGCTGCAGGCGAATCATATAAATATCTGGGCATTCTTGAGTCTAAGGGTATTCAGTATACGATAGTTAAGACAAGCTACTACTACGAGACTCAGATTGATTATAAAGAGTTTTCTCAACTTGGCAAACAAAATCAGGACAATCAATTCGTATGCCATCCGTGTCCTCACGTACTCCTTCGGGCTCATAAAATGGTCTAACGCCGACTTTGAAAACTTAAACAAAATCGTTTGTGTAGAAATCTCGAAGCACCGAATGCACCACAAAAATTCAGCCATTGAAAGGGTAGTTCTACCACGACATTTAGGGGGTAGGGGCGTTGTAGATGTCAAAAAACTGTGTGAGTCACAAGTTATACAGTTGCGAGACTATTTTAAAAGAAAACGAAATGTTGTGCTTTATAGTACAATCTGTCAAGCGGATCTTGACTACACGCCCTTAAATTTGTCCTCAGATGGGGCCTTGCATATCAGGGCAGAAAATACAGAGGAATTAGAAATACAATGGAGGCGGAAAGCCATCCATGGCGAGCACCCCAAAACGTTAGATCAAAATGAAGTGGATAGTGAGGCATCTAATATTTGGCTAAGAAAGGGTGTTCTGTATCCAGAGATGGAAGGATTCGTCATTGCGATACAGGACAAGGCATTCAGCGCCAAGAATAATCACAAACACGTGTTACATCAATACGTGGTAGACCGGTGCCGATTATGTAGAGATACCAACGAATCCATCGAGCACATTATTGATGGCTTTCGCGTAATGGCACTATCTACATTACTTGTCCGCTTAATCGAAATTTTCAGTCAACCTATACAACCAAGATCCACAAATATAGCGAGTTAAGGCATGAAGTAAAGGCCTTATGGAGGAATGTGAATCATGCATCTATTCATCCCATTGTGACATCGGCTACAGGCAATGTGCGCGCAAGATGCACTGAACATCTTGAACAGTTGGGAGTCAGTAGGGTATTGGCAGTAGCTCAGAAGGTGGTTTTATTAAATACCTTTCTCATTGTAAGAAACTTTCTTGACTATCAGGAAGTGAGCGACTAAAAACCCGCAGAGTGGCAGATGGTAGCTCTAAGAAAGCATCCAGAGGTGACTGTTGTCACCTTCAACGCTCGTGGCCGCTCGTAATTGTATACCTACAACAACATCGCAGGAGGTTTCAAGCATCGTATAAAATTAGTTGAATTAACTTATAACATTCTAATCTCATCAGTCACTTGACTTAGCCCGTGGCTATGATGTATAACCTGGTTCACCCGAGGCAAAATTTAATTTATAATATATATAATATAACCACGTTCACCCGCGTAAAAGTATAATAATATTAATAATATGATGGTAGCTCTGAGGAAGCATCCAGAGTGGACTGTTGTCGCCTCCAACGCTCGTGGCCGTTCGTAATTGTATACCTACAACATCATCGCAGGGTGTTTTAAGCATCGCATTAAATTAGTTGAATGAACTTAAAACATTCTAATATCATCACTCACTTGACTTAGTTCGCGGCTATGATGTATAATCTCGATCAAACGAGTAAAAATTTAGTATATAATATATATAATATAACCGAGTTCACCTGAGTAAAAGTATAATCATATTTATAATATGATGGTAGCTCTAAGAACACATCTAGAGGTGACTTTTGTCGCCGCCAACGCTCGTGGCTGCTCGTAATTGTATGCCTACAACATCATCGCATGAGGTTTCAAGCATCGTATTAAATTAGTTAAATTAACTTATAACATTCTAATCTCAATACTCACTTGATTTAGTCCGTGTCTAAGATGTATAACCGGGTTATACAAAGTCTATGACAAATCCGCCGAACGCGTCCTCGGGTTGCGGATAGAGGGTCCCTGTACCAAGGGTTTCTGCTGAATATGGTTACAAAAATAAATAGGCAGTCGCGGACAATTGTCCAGGGGTGGTCCCGAAGGAATTAACCCCCAAGCGGAGGTGTGAAAACCGTGCCGAAAGCTGAATGGCACCTGGGTTAGGTGTCTAGAACGGTGACTCTGGGATACCGGGCGACCTCTCAGAGTTCGCAGCCTTATCCTTGCATACGGAGCTCCACAAGGATGGACGAATCCCTTTCCCTAGCTTCTCGTGAGAACAATAATGACAACACTAAATATAGTTGTAGTAAGTGCGGTTCAAAACAACAGAACGCGCAGGGCTCCCGACAATGGGTCGGCCAACAATGCCGACCAATCTAGAGCTGGCGGAGCCAATGAAAATGGATTCAATGCGATGGATCGGCGGGATTTCGCGACCTTTGGGCGGACTGAGCGACTGAATCACGACTTGCCAGAGTGCTACGATGCGAGTGTGGCCCCTGAACGGGGTTACATGGCATGCCTACTCTACCGCAGCTAGGACAAGCCGGCAACAGAGAAAGAAAGGCGACACTAAGACCAACCGCGGGCAGGCATCCAATAGAAGAAGAGCGATGCTTTATGACCAGGAGAAACATCAACACCAAGGCTTCTCTCAAGTCTAAAGATCTGGCTGAAATGGATTCGTGAACATTTTTCTGGAGAATCCGACCTCTGGGCTATCAATTATTGTGTGTATAATGCAGCGAGAGCTTTGGCCGATGCGACCCTCCAGTTACTGTCGAACACCCACCCGAACTAGAGGAGGTCGAAGTATTTTGGAGAGAAGTCTACGAAGTGCAGCATAGACTGGACGAAGACTCAAAAAATATAAATAGCTTCAAGGAGCTACGTGATGCCCTCATAACACCTGATAAAGAATGTCCACCCATGACCGAAGATCGAAAGTACAAGGTCACTCATGTATTTTACATGGACGATCTTAAGATCTATGCTAAAAACAAAGAGCAACTACATCTAGCTCTAGGGATTGTCGAAACATATACTAAGGAAATTGGAATGGAATTTGGGTTTAGACAAATTCCCAAGGTTTATTTGCGTTGGAAAGACTTATACATACCTGGGCGTGCGACAGAGCCGCATTCAGGATGTGACATCTATAAAAGATACTCTCCGAAGCAGATACAAACGTCTCATCTGGCAGACGAACATGCTTGCCGTCCCGGTAGTGCTCTATCTATTTGGAGTAGTTCCATGAACGAAGAACGAGCTCAGACCTCTTGATATCTGGACAAGAAAGGTTATGTACATGAACAAAAGCATGCATCTTAAGTCTTCCGTTCCGCGACTGTACATCTCACGCCGTCAAGGTGGTCGCGGAATATTGAGTCTTGAATGTCTTCACAACAGGATTATTCTAGGTGCAACACATAGAGTTGCAAATGGAAGAGACCCTCTTCTTAAAATGGTCAGGAATCACGAAGAAGTAGGCAAAGGAGCGTTTCTATACAAAGCAGCGGAGGAGGATGCTGAAAAACTTGGGCTTCAGCCGGATTAAGAAAGCACAAGAGAAAAACTTTCGTAAACAGCTCCTCGATAAGAGGATGCACGGTATCTTCCACAGAAATGTGGAAGATCAGTCAATGTCTTGTGAGCTAACGTTTGCTTTCCTTAAATCGCCCGGATTGAAGTCTGGTACGGAGGGTTTCATTTTTGCATGCCAAGACGGTGTCATTTCCACCTTAACATACCGTTGCCACATTTTGAGCCAATACATTCCTGATGATAGTTGCAGGGCGTGCCATGCACACCCCGAGCATTTAGCTCACATGCTATCTAGTTGTCTAACTCACGTGGGAACGACCTACATTCAAAGGCACAGTGCGGCACTAAGAGTGCTTTATTACCATCTCTGTCACTCTTACGGCATTAACCTTAATATCTCTCCTCTAAAGGCTCCTGTGGAAATCGAGTCAATTGTCGTGAATGGGAAGTGTCGCGTATACTGGAACTTTAGACTCTCGACAATTGTTTCTGTTGCTCACTCGTGACCTGACATGGTTCTTCTTGATTTCGAGAAGCGAACCATGTTCGTTATTGAATTTTCGGCACCAGCTGACAAAAACATCACAGCCAAAGATAATAAAAAGAAAGAGAGGTATCGAGACCTTATAAGGGAGTTGCAACGATTGTACCCGGAATATTCTGTTAAAATAATCGTCCTTATCATCGGCGTTCTTGGAGGTGCTAAGCTTTCACTTGCTAATGGCCTGAAAAGCATCCCTGCGTGTCAACAATTTGCTAAAATACTTGCGGGAAAAATGCAGAAGGCGGTAGTGCTTGGGTCGCTCCGTCTTCTTAGGGTGTACGAGGGTTTTGCTGGATCATCGTATTGATTCCTTTAGACTGCAACCACCTATCTCACGGTCGTGAGACGTGGTGTGGCTGAAATTTTACCGCGATTGCGCTGGGAGCGGGTGCAATATTCCAGATTAGCACCCGCTCCTGGCAACACTTCGAAGTATAGCTCGCAAGGACCGTTAGCTTCCAGAATTTTCTCAGAATTTTCTTTCTTTAATCCCATAGAAAATGTTTTTTGTTCTCCTGTAAAATTTCATTTTTGAGCCTTACCTATTATGGTTTCAAAAATGTTGACCTCTCCACAAAAGTTTGAATAAGTCAGTGAAAAAAATCGCCTATGAACGTAACTAAATTCACTGTAAAGATAATTTTATTAAGAACAAATTCTCTATTCATGGAACCCGCATAAAGAAAGTCGTTCGTGTAACTTTCAGTCGGGGATCACAATTCGGCACTTTCCCCCAGCTACCTGATGACCGGAATTTGGGGAAGCTGGAAAACAGCCAAAGGTGTAGGGAACATGAATTTAACTTCTCATTCTGACAGTTCCACTCTAGGAAAATAAGAAACTTTCAGAGGAAAATGTAACATATTATTAGAGAAAAACGATATCTACTTTTAGTAAGTTTGATGAACATTTTATTATCCGTTTTCTGAGATGTTTGAAGAAAATTATGAAATAATAATTTTTGAAAAATTCAAAAAATTAAGAACACTACAAATGGAAAATCCTTCTTTCTCTGTACTTCCATGACTTGTAATTTTAATATTATGATTCACTTTTTTGCCTTCTTCAGAAGAAGATGTAGATTTGAAAACATATTTTAAACAAATTTGTTTTTCAGGTTTCTGGATCTTTAAAAAACAAATCCATTTTCAATTTAAAAACAAAAAAGTTTTTATATATTGCTTGCAGTGGACTATAGAAGCCCTGTAAATATGAAAATAGGATGACCCTCAGTTTATGATAAATTATCAAAAACGTACGTCGAAACTACACGCACGATGTGAAAATCCCTGCAAACAATAGAAGAACAATAGATGCATAATATACTCGTATGCGCGAACATCTTTATTATTTCTAGAAAACTAAGAGAGATTTTATTTTTATATTTAGAGGGCTTTTAGAGTACAGTGTAAGCTATCTATAAAAGAAATTGAACGAAAATCAAAGAAGATTGCTTTTAAAAAATCCGTTTAAAAATGTGTTTTTGAAAAATATAAAACGTTAAACATTTTCTTTTATTTCTTTGAAACTGCATCTTATTGGGAATAAGTTAAAAAAGTAAAGTTAATGTCCGTAAAGTTAATACGGTTAAAAAAAGGACAACCATTTTTTATTCTGAATCTCCTGATTTTAATTCAAAATCGTTTTCTTGTTGAAATTTCATTATTTTATGTAGAAACTCAATCCTTTTGGTTTAAAATTTAACTATTCCAGTTTTAGGTTTATTATAGTAGTTGTAAAATTAAAAGGTTTGTTTAAAATTGAAATTTTTAACTGAAAATTTAACTATTTTATTTTTGTTGAAAATTTATATTTTTAGTTGAAAATTAATCTTTTCGATTGAAAATTTAACAGTTTCATTGATATTCTTCTTTTCTCGAAAAATTTTTCCAAAAACTTGAATTCTCCAAAAAATGTAATAGTAAATATTTCAATCGAAAAAAACTTTCAATTTTCAATTAAAAACAGTTAAAACTGGAAAAGGCCTTCACTACATTAATCATTCTTCTTTTCTCTTGAATAAAAAATATTTCTTAGTTAAAAATTCGACTATTCACAGAAAAAACAAGTGAATTTTTGTTGTACGAATGATATTTTGTTATTTTCCATGTTATAAAACATTCGTTTTTTTGCATTCAACTGTTTTTGATTAAAAATTGAAAGTTTTTTTTATTGAAACATTTACAATTACATTTTTTGGAGAAATCAATTTTTTGGGAAATTATTTTGAGAAATAAAATCAAATTTTATTTCTTTCATTCATTTATTATTTATTAATTCACGAAATTATATGAATATTCCGTATAGATTGTTTTCGAAAGTCCGAAATATTTGAATGGCTCCATACTATGAAAAATTATAGCCGAAAAAAACTTGTGGTTCCTGGACTAAGCCTAGAATTGTCAGGGAATTTTTTCCACGGTATGAAAAATTATACCCTGAAAAAATTTGTGGTATCCGGACAAAGCTTGGAATTGTGAGGCAATTTTTTTGCATGCTTTGAGCAGACACCCTGTGAATTTTCTGATTGTAAAGATTTTTGCAGTTTCGAATACTTTTTAGGTTATCAGTTTTTTTATTTCAATTGAATAGATTCATTTTAACTGGATTCTTTTCCAGGCAGGTATGTTCTTCATTCAAATTCTTTTTATTGGGAATGTTCAAAAGAAATTTCAACTATCTTCAAACTTGAATCTTGAAGTCATTTACGTTATATTAATGTTTACCTTCGGACTTCTTCATTTTAAAAATGTTGCAATTAAATCTTTCTTACTTTCGAATGCTTTTAATTTGATATTTGCTACTCTTGGATTTCATTAGCTCAAATTAGATTTTAAAAAATCCAACCAAAATAAGTGTCAATATTTTGTGAGTCTCAACTGAATTCCTGGAACAGGAAATTAAATCTGTATATTAAATGATGGGCAAGCTTATCCATTGTTAGATTAGTGAGGGATAATTTAGTGCCGAATTAGGAAAAGTTGGAGGCTTAAGCACTACCCTGAAGCTCTACGTTGCTTTACAATTGTATCTTCAGAGTAATTTATAAGGTCGCAATCGTAAAATTTCGAAAAGTCCCGTTTTGCTCTTAACTATGCAGATTATACAGACTTGAGTCCTTAGTTGCTTGAAGATCGTCATCGTGAAAACAAGTGTAGAGTTCAAATTCGATTTGTGATATAGTTATGATTTTTAGTGATTGAAAAAGAGCAAAATGAGTGAATGTGTACTTCATTTATATGAAATTGGACAGAAATTTCATATGATAGAGATGATAGCGATTACCTGTTCTCTTCAATGGCTCGTGGTCTGCAAAGAAATGACCACCTTTACCTTCGCAGAAAAATCGTGTATTATATAATTTCTGAAGAAAATTGTTCAAGATATGGTACAGTTTTGGACTAAAAATGACTTTCAAATTGAAACGCGTTTAGAATATAGCTTCAAACTAAAACGTGCAGGAAAATATGGTACTTACCGTGAATGATGTGCATCTTCAGTGTCACACGAAGTAAATATCAATATTGTTCGATTATTTGATAATGAACACTATTTCTATTTCTAAAAGTTAGAACATTTTTCGAATATAGGAAAGCGGCTAGCAGTACATTAAATGGAAAATATTATCAAAATATATTCAAGCTAACCTTCAAGTTAGGGAACAAGTAATAGTCTCCGGGGGCCAGGTCTGGTGAATACGGTGGCTGAGGAACCAATTCGAAGCCGATTTTATGCAATTTTGCTTGTGCAACTAAGCCTGAATGAACAGGCGGATTGTCGTTATGATAAAGCGGTTTTTTCTTCTTCAAATGCGGTCGTTTTTCGGCGATTTCGATTTTCAATCGATCCAATAATGATGAATAGTATGCTCCGGTTATGGTTTT
>NC_046661.1:61939329-61953371 GCF_010883055.1 Belonocnema kinseyi
CAGGCGTCATTTGAAGGATCAAGCTCGACGAAAATGGTTCACATTAGTGAATACTAATGCCATCTCTTAGAATTTTCAGGTACTTATCAGACTGCTTAGTATAATGTTCCTTTTGTATTCGTCACGTACCTGGCGGGCAGAGTTATTTACAGTAGTTGGTCGTGGCTAATCCGCTCTACCTTTTTAAATTTCTCTTCAAATTATTAACACATTTTTTAATTAATGAATTTTCTCATTATGCTTATTTATATTTATAACTTATATACTGATATACAATTTTCTAATTGAATAAAAAATGTTTTTTTTGGCGTATCTCATTCCATTTACGAGAAACGTTCTATTAATTCCAATTTTAAGCATTAAAAAAAAGTTAGATATCTGAAGTCATCGAAACCCGTAGATTCCGAATTATTGTTTTAGGCTGTTAACTATGAAATAAAAAAATCTCCTAAATTTCAATCCGAAAGCTTAACAAAGGACCCTGGAGTGTCGGCTACTCTATTGAGATAGCCTCTCTGCTTGTTCTTTATGATCTTATTCTTATTTCAATTTTGGGAAGGATATTTTAAAGCCTTCAGACCATTTAAACGAGCTTCCTGGACCTTTAAAAATATTTACCTGAGTGCCTGCGGAGAATTTCTCTGAGCTTCTTTGACCTAAAGAATTTTTAGTATATACTCAAAGATTCTTTTCGGTAGGGTTTACCCAACTGTAACTTTTTTTATAATTAATGTATGACGATGCCATGAAGGAAGTTGATCTCTAGGAGAATAAGGAGACAAGTAAATTTTATTTTATGCGTTTTGCAATTAATTATTTCTTGTAAACAATTTTTTACAGAAATAATCATTTTAAAAAAAGCAAATCAATGGTAACCAACCTCGTTGCCGACGTGGCGCATGCGCAGTGCGAAAAGGTACGAGATATAGCATTCTCACTTGTGACGTCACGCGCTCCGAGCGGCCTTCGGGGGAATAGCCTCCTCCCTATGCCCCTATAGTTTGCATGTATTGCCCTCGTTTTTTAAAATTGTTTTTGTTTTTTCGAAATGCACAGTGAATATTTGGGAAAATTATCTGGAGACGTCAACACCTGATATATAAAAAAATTGGAAAAAATCGAAAACTTTGATCCGTATGCTCTTAAAGATATATATTTTAGTGAAAAGGTAAGCTCAGTACCCTCGGTGACAATAGTGGATATAGTGTCATATTTTATTCAATCTTACCGTTTTTACACTGCAAAACAAGTGAAAGCTTGTAAAAGTTTGGCAGCTTCAAAGTTTTATGAAACTGGTTTTGTGGTGAAAGTAAAGTGCAAGCAGTTCAATGATACTTTTCTGCTTCTGAGTGAGTTTATAGTGTAACAATACAGTATTTTTAGTTTTAACTTAATATTCTAGTTATAAATTATTATTTTCTATGAGTATTAACATTAAGGAATATTCGTGTGAAGTATTGTTTTCTTTTCAATTTAAATTATCAATTTCCATTGCTGATGTAAATGGCGATGACAGTTTATTAATATTTTGAGATTAAGATCAGCCTATTACGAGAGCGATCTGCTCGCAGGATATTATTATAAAGTTTTAAAATTGCATTCTTCTTTCCCAGTTTAATATAAATAAGTGGTGTTTTTACATAAATCTATAAAAAAAAAAATTTTTCCATGAGAAATCCCGAAATTGTACGTGTCGAAAAAGTGTACGAAAATTCAATATTTTTGTTGATACAGAAAAGCAAACAATACCAATTTAAAGAACTTCCACCTTATGCTAATCCATTTTCCCTGGCTAACATGATTAATTTTCTACCAAAAAAGACAACTTTTAGAACAAAATGTACGAATTTTTAATCCAAAAGGGATACACTTTGAACCCAAAGTGAAATAGTGATGTGTACAGTTAGATATTAAATTTTTAGAAGAGAAAAAGATTTTTCAAATAAAATACTTGTATTTTTGAACAAGGAAATTAATTTTTAAATACAATTATGAATGTTGAATTAATTAAAAGGATTTTTAAGCAAAATTTTTATACTCCTATGACAAATAACGAAAATTTAAGTCTCAAAGAACTGTAAGAAAATTCAAGATTTTTCTTGATAGAAAAAAGCCAAAAATACCAATTTAAAGAATCTCTACCTTATGCTAATACATTTTTCATTTTCCCTGGCTAACATAATTAATTTTCTGCCAAAAAAGACAACTTTCACAATAAAATACACGAATTTTTAACCAAAAAGGGATATACTTTGAACTTTAAGTGAAAAAGTTATGTGTACAGTTAGATATTAAATTTTCACAAGAAAAAAAGATTTTTCAGATAAAATACTTGTATTTTTGACCAAGGAAATGAATTTTTAAATGCAATTATGAATCTTGATTTAATTAAAATTATTTTTAAGCAATATTTATATTCTCCTATGACAAAAAACCCTCTTCGCAGATAGGTGGTAGCGTGGCAGGGAACTTTTCCTTTTTAGAGCGGCTCCTTTTTCATAACCCAATTTTTGACGCACCCAATCAGGATGATCCTTATTCGCCAAGTCAGCTGGAGTGCCTATATTATACAAACAAATTACAAATGATCGCAATAAATATAAATCATAAATAACTCGTCCGCTACGATTGTGGTAAACATAAACTCGCGAACATATGGTAATCTCACACTCGAAACGCATACATTTCTTACTTACCATTCATAAAATGTTCTTCGCAAATCTGGGCATTTTCTAATTGACTTGCACTTAAAGACCCACGACGCAAAACACTTATCCACATTTCCCTTCTTCCCTTTGACAATATAATAAGTTCACTTGTTGACAGAGCACTAGGCCCAGTAAGAGATTTTTCGATAAACTTTTGATTTTCCTCAGTTATGCCTATTGGAATCCGAAAAATTCTTGTATCTGGGTGAACAGCACTGTGTTTCTTACGCCCTACTACGAAACAATATTTCATTATTTTTCTTCTTTTATTTTAAAGATGTCTCCGAAATATGTCATCCATATACTGGCAATGTATTTTCCGTTACAAGTATACCCCCGGAGGTTCGGCCCTTTAAATTTGTATGGCTTAATGAGAATGTTCCATTTGGAAGCACTGAGTCTTCATCCAGTGTTTAATACATTCATACCAATGCAAATTTATCACTTTGCGCGCCTCTGAAAATTCACGTGGACAGTTCTTCGTTTCTGAATCACGCACTTATTTATTTCAAGTCTTTAAAAATATAAATTGTTTTTTATAGCCATTTCATGACTATACAATTTTTTGTAAACTGTTTGATAAAAAATCTAGGACTGTTGCTCCTTAATTGTGCTTAAAAACTTAAACCAATTTTCAAAATATTTCATGAAAATTTGTGACGCCATCATAGAAGCTATACGAGACTTTCTAAAAATGGTGGCCTGTCCATAGTCTAGCACTAATCTAGGAAATCTTCAAGACTTTTTTTCACTGTAATAGCGCCCATAACCAAGAACTCAGGGTCCTCAGGATGTCTTCCTCATCGGATGTTTAAAGATTGTCGCAAATCTTCTTGAAACGGATGATATTCTCATTATTTTCCCTAAATTTTTGTAAGACCTCATAAACCCCTCCAAAAAGTTTCGACCTCGTCGGACTTAGGCAGATTTTTGTCAGAAAGGGAATTTCTCCATGTATACTTTCTAACTGGCAAATTGTTTAACTTTTTGTTTTGATGATCATTTCTCACAAACAGAAAAGTAAAGGTTCATTAGCCATACATTATAATAATTAAGGGGAACTAATACCCTTCAGAATTTTGTTTGAATTCATACTTCAACCAGTAATATCTCACAACCTTCCTTGTGTTAGCAAAATGCGTAATCTGCGTAACCTACGTAAGTTGCTGGTTGTGAGCAAGCCGGAAAGAGAGGGCGCGCGGAGTGTGTATGTGAGTGGAGAGACATTCTGTGCGAGGATACGAGTACGAGAGGTGGCCACTGTACCTTTGATCTGAATAAATCGAATAAATTGAGTTTTGTTCATTGAGAACTACGGCTTACGAGTTCTTGAGCCTACACCAAGACTTCAAAATTTATAATATTCTAAGTGTGGGGTAACAGGAAGTATCCAGAAAACTTCTAACCCTTGTGTTGATTACGAAAATCGAGTGTTGGTGCACGTGTTCGAGGTGCGCCACCAGTTGAACGAGAATCCAAGGGGTCCTGATATAAGAAAAGGATCATTTTTTATACGAGTTCCTGAAAGAATAAAATTTCCGCTGATTGCTGATCGACTAATGCCAAGGTTCTGATACTGCCATTTGTGTCCCAATTTCCACGAGGTCCTAATTTAAACCGTGGCGTGTGGACGCCATTTTCAGTATCCTGCATAAGAAGAAAATCCACCATGCTGCAAAACGAGCGGACGCCTGCAAAGGATCCTACAGATGAATTCGAACGCTTTCAAAAAAATCTCTACAATCAAGAACAAAGAGGAGGTCTGCGAGGACGCTCAACTCCACATCGAGGTGACAAGTCTGCGCAAGTAAGTTTTAATGAAATTTCAAGCGTAAGCGAGACTTCACAAATGAATGTTTTTGATAATTCGCGTTTTGATGTAAGCGGCAGCCAACATGGCTTATCTGTAAATGAAACCATTACCAATGCCGAGCATCCGCCTGTAATACAAAATATCTTGAATTCCGGAAACTACGTGCCTGCCGGAAGTGCCGCGTCTTTTCTGAATACGCCGCTAGGCGATAATCGACAAGTTTTAAATGTACACCAAGCACCGCCGAATTCGGTGTTTGCAAATCAAAATTTACAAGGATTGCACCCGACGCAAATTCCTACAAGTTTTCCATCACCGGGTTATTTTCCGTTTAATCAAGGCCAACAAGCTTCAGCGCAGGGCTCACCAGCAATGGGGAGTTCTACGACGAATGAGCAAATCTTAGCTTTAATAAATTTGATAATACAACAAAATATGACACTGACGCAACAACTTGCCCAAAATGAGGTAACTCAACGCGATTTTCACGTAATGCCAGACTTTTCAAAAACGATTGAAAATTTCGATGGCGAAAAAGGTCCAGTCGAAGCAAAACTTTGGCTTGAGCAAGTTGATGCGGCAGCGCTAGTCAATCATTGGCCAGACTCCTTCTTAATTCAAACTGTTAAGTGTCTTTTACAAGGGGCCGCGCGCGATTGGTTCCTAGGTCGACAAAGAGATCTAACAAGTTGGCAATTACTGCGGGAAGCTTTTAGCAAAACTTTTTTAAGAGAAACTGATTTATCCGAGACTTTTACAAAAATGCAAAATCGCGTACAAAATTAGAATGAAACGATTGCGCCATACTTCCATGAGAAGTTAAGGTTATGTAAGAATCTTCCGCTGACTTTCACCCAAATGAAAGAGCAAATATTATCCGGGTTAAGATCACGAAACATTATGCTAAGTGCATCCGCGGCGATTCACAATAACGAAGATGAACTTTTTGCAGATCTCGATCGGTTGAACCGGACCATAAAGAATTTTTATAAAAATAATAATAGTCGTTCCGATTCTAGGAGTAATAATAAAACTGATAATAATTTAGTTAAACCAAAATTTCAAAAACCAAAAATCAAGGGTACTAACGCGGATTCTGAAAATAAACGTGGAACATCAAAGAAAGTTAGATGTTATAACTGCCAAAAGGAGGGACATTTCGGTCGAGAATGTCCTGAGCCTAAGCGAGAACCCTACTGTACTAACTGTAAAGTAGCAGGACATGGAACGCGTAACTTTACTAAACCACGTCCATTAGCACCCGCGAGTGTAAACACGCTTGATGACTCTAACGTAACATCCTTAAAATATATAAAAACAATTAAAATAAACGGAAAAACAATTGAGGCATTGATAGACGCAGGCAGCGCGGTATGCACGATAAAAGCTACATCGGTATTAACCGAAGGGTTCAATCTGGAGCGAGTGTCGAGTGAACTTAGAGGATTTGGAACCGAGGGCAATATTGTCAAATCCGTAGGAATAATTCGAGGCGATATCGAAGTAGATGGCGTACTAGACCAAAACATTTCCATTCGAGTGGTTCCTGATAGCGTTCAAGCGTGGGACGTTATTATTGGACGCGAGTACACTGAATTACCAAACATTGCATATATAAAAATTGATGATCAACTAATTTTTCGAAATCCAGCCGAGGTCGATTTAGCAAAAATCGAAGTCGAGCGACCCGAGTTAACGAGACTTACTACATTAAGAGACGAGACCTTGCAACCCCCGACGGTAAATTTTATACAAGTAACCACGAGTGAACATGAGGCAACACTGGGGGTTATAAACGTAGGTGACAGTTCTACGAAGTTGCGCGAAGGTTCTAAAATTGGAGAAAAGATTCTCAGTATCGAGTCTGTGTCTAAATTAATTCCCCGGGTAGACAAATCAAAACAGAGGAGGTTCTCACGAGAAAAGGCATTACTGAATCACAACGCGAGACGTTGGTTAATTTGTTAAATAAATATCGACATTGTGTAGCAAAGAACATACGGGAGCTAGGTCGTACTAACTTGGTAGAAATGGATATTGTCGAGAAACCCGGTTCCGTACCCGCATGTGCAAAACCGTATCGAGCAACGCTCGCCGAAGGAGAAACCATCCGAGAAATCGTGGACGAGTGGAAGAGTGCCGGAATTGCTACTGAAACCACGTCACCTGTTGCAAGTCCTGTTCTATTCGAAAAAAAATGGCGAAGCACGTTTAGTCATTGACTATCGTCGTTTAAATAGTCAAACTCAAAGGATACAGTATCCTTTTCCAAATCTCGATGAGTATCTCGAGGTCATGGCCAGGGCCAAGATGTTCATAACCTTGGACCTCACCAATGGGTATCTACCGATGCCGCTGAAAGCCGAGGCACGTCAAAAGACGGCTTTTATAACTCCGGACGGTACGGGTGAATTTACGCGAGCTATATTTGGGTTGATGAATGACCCATTTTATTTCTTGAAATTAATGGAAGTGGCCTTCGGAAAACTGCGTAATCGAATCTTACTCTCCTATTTAGACATCTTGATTTTTGGCGAAAATTGGGTAGAACTAATGGTCAGGCTCAAGTTGGCTCTTGAAGCGTTGGAAAAGGCTGGTCTAACCTTAAATCTAAAAAAATGTCAGTTCGAGCTCGATAAAGTTGACTTTTTAGGTTACCGGATTAGCGCGAAAGGAATAGAGCCGGGAGAAAATAAAGTACAAGCAATAGAAAAATTCGAGACACCTTGCGATGTACACGCTGTATGTCGATTTCTAGGGCTTACGAGTTTCTTCCGCCGTTTTGTACCAGGCTTCTCGAAGATAGCCGCACCATTATCCAATCTAACGCGAAAAGATGTAGGCTTCTTGTGGTCTAAGGAGCAAGAAGACGTTTTTCATGAGCTAAAACGATGTCTAACGACACAACCCATCCTATGCGTGTATGATCCACAAGCCCCTTTTACTGAGCTGCACACCGACGCCAGTTCCGCTGGACTAGGCGCAATGCTCCTTCAGGGAAAGGAACAGACCGATTTAAGAGTAGTTTACGCTATTAGCCGCAGAACTTCCGAAGTCAAAAAGCGATACCATTCCTCTAAGTTGGAACTGATGGCGATAGTCTGGGCGTGCGAAAGACTACGGCCGTTTTTAATTCCTCTGGAATTCGTCGTAGTAACAGACTGCCAAGCTTTGGTATATCTAAATGCGACTAAAACCAATAATCCACAAGTGTCACGTTGGGCAAACAGCTTAAGTGAGTACCGTTTTTTTATCAGACATAGGAAAGGAGAACAAATGAAGCATGTAGAGGCTCTCTCCCGAGCTCCTTTACCTCACAACCATGACCTAAAAACCGATTCAGAAATGGTATACGCGATAACCAGCGAGGATGAAATTCTTCTGCATCAAAGAACAGATGATAAATTAAAGCGCATAATTGATATTTTAGAAAAGCCTAGCAAAGACAGATCGAGAGACGAATCGGAAACGATACGAGAACACCAGTTAATACAAGGCCTATTATACCGAATAGTTAAACGGGATGATAAAGAAGTCGCGCTTTACGTTGTGCCTGCCGCCATGAGGAAAGCTCTAGTTATTCGGTATCACGATTTGGCGAGTCGAGTCATTTCGGTATTGACAAAGTGATCGCAAAGATGCAACAATATTACTACTTCCCAAATATGCGCAGTTACGTTAAAGAACACATAGCGAGATGTTTGGCCATGCATGATGAGTAAAAAACCGTGGGTGCGACAACCAGGGGAACTACATCCTATTCCTCCTGGAAATAGACCATTCGCGATAGTACATTTAGATCACTTAGGACCGTTTCCATTGAGCAAACGAGGTAACCGTTACGTATTAACAGTCGTAGATAACCTAACGAAGTATGTGGTTCTCGAGGCAACTGAAACTACTGAAACGGCAGTAGCAATCAAAAGACTTACCAACTACATTGAACTATTCGGAGCCCCAAACCGATTTATCTCTGACCGAGGGAAATGCTTTACCTCTGAAAAATTCCGCGAATTTTGCAATAAACACGGTATAAAGTTAACCTTGAACTCGAGTAGACACCCCCAAGCCAACAGACAGGTGGAACACGTCAATCAAACTATATTGGCACCCTTACGAGCTAGGGTCTGGGAGGAGAACGACTCCGGATGGGATACCACTCTGAAGCAAATCGCGAGGGATATAAATTCGTCCTGTTAACAAAACTACGGGAAAAACCCCATTTGACGCTTTATACGGTTACCTGCCGCGTTTTGAAGAAGGGATAACAAGAGAGATTACCGAAAACTGTGAAACTTATCGAGATCCGAGAGAAGTTCGCCAAGAGAGTTTACGAGAAATTGAGAAGTCTCAAAACGAGTATAAAAAACATAGCCAGGAGACATAGTCTATATTAGTGTAAATCCGACTGCTACAGGTGAAAGTACAGAACTTCAATCGAGATATAGAGGTCCATATGTAATCACGCGAAAAGTTCCAGGAGACACTTATGAGATAGAACCAATTGTAAAACTACGTAAAGTTAAATACCCCGTAACAGCCCATGTAAGTCAACTTAAGATTTGGAGAGGATCGACTGAAGTCGAGTGTGAAAGTATGATGGAAGAAACCGAGAATGTAAGCTCTAATGTAGAAGATGAGTCAAAAAAGTTTGTAAATCCGTACATTACCGAAGATAAACTAGACAATAATGTTAAGGGAGAGATTCCCGTTAATAAACATGTCACCGAGAACAAAACTCGCGGGGTGTGTGTGTGTGAGTGGAAGTGGAGAGACATTCTGTGCGAGGATACGAGTACGAGAGGTGGCCACTGTACCTTTGATCTGAAATAAATCGAATAAATTGAGTTTTGTTCATTGTGAACTACGGCTTACGAGTTCTTGAGCCTACACCAAGACTTCAAAATTTATAATACTTTCAATATGGTAAAGTAATACGGTGCGCTTTGAAGGTACTTCAAACAGCTGTCCAATGCGCCATTGCCCAAGATGTTTAAACCGGTTAGTTGTTGAACGCAATATGTAAAGCACATAATCTAAAGGCAATTATACCAGTTTGTTAGCTCGTTTTTCCCGAAAATGTTCTTGTTTTTTTGTAATGGGAAATGGACTGTATTTGCTCGCTTGAACCTGGCACGCTGTGTACATAACACCGTGGTATACGATTGTCGAGGGACAAGAGCGGTAAGCGGGGGCTTCGCCTGTGTTCTTTTAAACAATTATTTATTGTCAACCACTTTTTAAATACTTGTAAATTTCCTGTCGTTGATCGTGAAATTATGTACGGGTCGTAACTCAACACACACAGCCAAATGATATTTTAAGGTTTGGTCCAGTGATCCCAGATCTGAAACGAGATGTGGTCCAATACTATGATAAGGCTATGTCCGTGTCAATATAGTAGGAGACGCTGTAAATGACTGAGTTGCGCGCGCAACCCATTTCTCCTCTTCTCAATTTGAAAACTCGGAAGGTGCACGATTGCCAGTCGGAGCACTTCAGCGATTCTATTTATATATCTATCTGCTAACTGCTTTGAAATAAATTCAGGAGATTGAGATTTTAATATTTTTAGATTTCGATGCTGGCATTTCTCATGATTTGAATAGATCGCGCGCCTCTTGATATGCGTATATTTTGAGGTTATGTTATTTCATGTATAAAATATAAATTGTATAAATATTAATACTATTATATATATACACATAAATATATGCGTATATTAACAATGATAATTTTATAATTATGTTATATTATAATAGTCTTATTTATGTCTTGATCCGCATTTGAAAGAAATTAAAGAAATTGGCGAATTTGGAATTCCTCTCGTTTGGATAAAAACTCAATTATTTGATTGAAAAATTAATTATTTCGTTGAAAATGTAATTATTTTTGTAAAAATAGTCCTCTTTTCTATCAAAAGTTCAACTACTTTTTTAAAATTTTTATTTTTTTATATTTGAAGGTTCATCTCTTTCGTTGAAAATAGATTTTTGAAACTGACAATCAATACCATTTTTGGTTAAGAAACCATGTGTTTTGTTAAAAGGTCGTCCTTCTTTGCAGAAATTAAATTATTCTATGGAAAAATTATACTTTTTGATTAAAAATTACATTTTTCGGTAAAATTATCAACTATAAATATGTTTTGGTTGTAAAGTCATTCTGTTGTAAATGCAACTATATTGTTAAAAATGAAAATCATAATTTTTGGATGGAAATACTCTTTTTGTTTTTAAAATTAAACAATTTCGTTGAAAGTTCATGTCTTTTGTTGAAAATTGACCTTGTTTAGTAGAACTTTAATCTTTTTGGTTGAATTTGTATCTTTTTTGGTCAAAAATGCAATTGTTTGGTTAAAATATCAACAGTATATCTTCTTGGGTTTGAAAGTCGATTATCTCACTAAAGAGTTGAACTACTTTGTAAAAAAATACGTTTTTTTAACAAGGTTTTTTAATTATGGTTGAAAATTTAACTATTTGGTTGAAAGTTTAACTCTTTCATTGAAAACTCATATTTATTGCTTAAAAAAATCAACTTTTTGTAGATAATTCGTCTTTTTAAATTTAAAATTAAATAATTTCTTTAAAAATTTATGTATTTTGTTTAAGATTTGTCTTTTTTTGTAGATCATCAATTTTCTTGGTCGAAAATTCATCTGATTGGTTGAAAATTTAACAACTTCGTTCAAAATTAATTTCTTCTGTTAAAAATTATTTATCTTTACCTGAAAATGTAACTATTATATGATTGATTAAAAATCAATCGTATATATTGGTTAATTTGGAAAATCGTTTTTTTTTTATAGAACATTAATCTTATTGGTCAAAAATTTACCTTTTCCCTTGAAAATTTAACAATTTTGTTAAAAATTCGTTTTTTTTTTGTTCAATTCAATTTTTTAGCACAGTTTTTTATCTGGAAATTGTACTATTCCATTTTAAATTAATTTTTAATATTATTTGAAATTAAAATTGTAGCATTCAAACTTAAAATTTAGCTTATTACAATTTTAACAATTCAAGGCTTTCTATTTCAAACCACTCTGTTCAAATTTGTATAGTTTATAATAGTTGTTTATAATGGCTTGTCCCAGATCTGAATTATATTTTTTTCAAAAAATCTCTGATCCAATTCAGAAATACATACAATTGCTTTGAAAAATTTCCTGTTCCAATTCAAAATTCAGGATGAAATTAGAAAATAAAAAATTTTTAATCTGAAAATAATTTTTCTGAGGTGGAAATCTTTTGAATTTAAAACTGAAGCATGACAAATTTTTAATTCGGAAACATTTCATTTAAACGCTCAATAATTCATACGCATAAAACACAAACTTTTAACACCTTTTAATTTTACAATTTTTTTAATTAAATTATTTTAAAACACGAAATTACCATTTTAAAATTGTTATGACTTTAACATTTTAAAGATTTCTGGTTAAAAAAATACAAATTACGCTATTATTTTTAAGGTTCAAAATGATAATAATTCAAAAAATTTCAGTTTGTAACATTAAAAATTGAACGATTAAATTAATTTTTTAACTAAAAACTTTTTAAAATAAAAGTTACATTGTTTTTATTTTAAGTTATTCCAGATTAATATTTTTGCATTGTTATTTAGAGATAATAGAAATTAACTTACTATCAAAATAATTGAATTTTCAACTAAAAAAAAAAAGAGAATCACAAATTTCCAACAAAATAATTACATTTTCAACTGAATTGATAAATCTTCAACAAAAAAAGTTTTAATGTTTAATTAAAAACTGTTGAACTCATCCAAAAAGATATTAATTTTACACAAGAGTTGACTTTTCAGTCAATAAGGATTTTTTTTTAATTGTTGAATTCCAAAACCAAAAAGATGATTCTTTTACAAAACAGTGTAAACATATTTTTAAACGGAATAGTTCATTTTGATCAATAAAAATGGATTAATTACAATTCTTTTTTAATTGGAAACTTTTTAAATTAAAAATTGAATTGGTTTATTTTAAGTCGCTTTATATTATTAATTTTTACATTTTTATTTATAAATCCAAACTCAAAAGTCTTATTTATGAATTGACAATTTTAAAAATCGAAAGGTGTAACAAAACAGTTTCATTTTCAACTAAAAAAAAAACGAAGTTTCAACCAAATCCTTAAATTTTTAACGAAGGAGATGAATTTTCATTTAAAATTATGAATCTTCATAAAAGAAGATTTACATTTTTTATTAAAAACTGTTGAACAAAATAAATTAATTTTCTATCAAATAATTGGTGTTTTAACTAATAAAATGTACAGGATGAAGTTTCAACCAAAAATGGAATAGTATAATTTCCAGATAAAAAGTGTGCTAAAAAATTGAATTGAACAAGAAACAAAACGAATTTTGAACAAAATTATTAAATTTTCAAGGGAAAAGGTGATTTTTTGACCAAGAAGATTAATGTTCTATAAAAAAAACGATTTTCCAACTTAACCAATATATACGATTAATTTTTAATCAATCATATAATAGTTACATTTTCAAATAAAGATAAATAATTTTTAACAGAAAAAATTAATCTTAAACAAATTTGTTAAATTTTCAAACAAGCAGATGAATTTTCGACAAAGAGAAAATTGATGATCTACAAAAAAAGACAAATCTTAAACAAAATACATGAATTTTTAAAGAAATTATTTAATTTTAAAATAAAAAAGACGAATTATCTACAAAAAGTTAAATTTTTTAAGCGAAAAATATGAGTTTTCAATGAAAGAGTTAAACTTTCAACCAAATAGTTAAATTTTCAACCATAATTAAAAAACCTTGTTAAAAAAACGTATTTTTTTACAAAATAGTTCAACTCTTTAGTGAAATAATCGACTTTCAAACCCAAGAAGATGTACAGTTGATATTTTAACCAAACAATTTCATTTTTGACCAAAAATGATACATTTTCAACCAAAAAGATGAAATTTCTACTAAACAAGGTCAATTTCCAACAAAAGACATGAACTTTCAACGAAATTGTTTAATTTTAAAAACAAAAAGAGTATTTCCACCCAAAAATTATGATTTTAATTTTTAACAATATAGTTGCATTTGCAACAGAACTTTACAACCAAAACATATTTATAGTTGATAATTCAACCGAAAAATGTAATTTTTAATCAAAAAGTATAAATTTTCCATGAAACAATTTAATTTCTGCAAAGAAGGACGACCCTTTAACAAAACACATGATTTCTTAACCAAAAATGGTATTGATTGTCAGTTTCAAAAATCTATCTTCAACGAAAGAGATGAACCTTCAAATAAAAAAAATAAACATTTAAAAAAAGTAGTTGAACTCTTGATAGAAAAGAGGACTTTTTTTACAAAATAATTACAATTTCAACAAAATAATTAATTTTTCAATCAAATAATTGAGTTTTTATCCAAACGAGAGGAATTCCAAAATCGCCAATTTCTTTAATTTCTTTCAAATGCGGATCAAGATATAAATAAGACTATTATAATATAACATAATTATAATATTA
>NC_046661.1:61953471-61961267 GCF_010883055.1 Belonocnema kinseyi
ATATCAAGAGGCGCGCGATCTATTCAAATCATGAGAAACGCCAGCATCGAAATCTGAAAATATTAAAATCTCAATCTCCTGAATTTATTTCAAAGCAGTTAGCAGATAGATATATAAATAGAATCGCTGAAGTGCTCCGATCGGCAATCGTGCACCTTCGAGTTTTCAAATTCAGAAGAGGAGAAATAAGTTGCGCGCGAAACTCAGTCAAGTACAGCGTCTCCTACTAAATTCACACGGACATAGCCCTGTCATAGTATTGGACCACATCCCGTTTCAGATCTGGGATCACTGGTTTGGTCTTTTGGTCAGCAGTAACTTTTTTCAGATATGAGGTTATGTTGATATATTTGTACCTAAAATAATATTTTTATTTAGAACCTGCTTTGATTATTTTCACTTCAATCCGTTTGAACTTCGTGCATTTTTTACTTTCTTCTGTTTTATTTCTCGAGCCATACTATCAGTAAATGCTGTAAATGTACTATAAGATTTTTCATATATTTTTTTAAGATAGGAGTTTACTTACATTTCGAAAAAACTGAACAGTTTCTTGCTTTCGAGCAGTAGAAGAGCAACCAAACACACAACAAAACACTTTGCTCTTCGATTTTCGTTTTGAAAACTCCTTTGTTAAAGTTTGATTTATTTTATTTGTAACTTTTTAATTTTATCCCGGTTTCACTGTAAAAAACACTGTAAAACCTTTAGAAAAATTATTTTCGTTTATTCGCCTATACTTCCCGTCAAAATTTACCTACGCTCAGGGCTTTCCGATTCTGTCACCAAGTGGCGTATTCGAGTATTTCAGATCTCAATAGTCTTCCTAAAAACGCCTGAATTTGTTCGTTGGAAAAAGAAATCATGCGGTACCGGGCTAAACAAATATAAATTTGTTAAACTTTGGAAGAAATATCTCATCATCATGTAATTATTTAACAAAATGTTTCATAAAATAGCAATTTGAGAAAAAAGTGGACCTCTCTTTTTCAATGTTTAGACCTTTTGAAAATAAACAATAATTGCTTAAGTAATCAAATAGTGTTTTTTTTTTTTTAATTTACTAATCCGAAAATAATTGTTTGAATAAATAACATTTATTTCAACAATTTAAAATTGTTTAAAAGAGCGCTAGAAAATACATTCCATTTTATATTACAAAAAATAACAGCCGTTTGAAGCACCTTAAGCGATTCTTTAGAAAAAAGGCATTAAAGAATCCTCGCTTTACATGGACAGCGTAGCGAGACTCTTTCAACTATCAGCTATACAATAACGCTCCGAGTTTGCCCAACTTTATCACTTTTACTTCAAGAAAAGTTTTTTCTTCAACAAATTTGAATATTTAATCTATTCTTATTAAAAGGTTTTTATTTATTTTATTTGTATACCATATGAAAATAATAATAACTTTGGAATGAAATTAAATTGGGCACTAAATACTAACCGACGGTTAGCGTATTAGCATGTTACGTGCGTTGACTTTTTTAAAGCCTTTTTTCTCGAGGATGGCTAAAAAGCGCATCTCATTATGGTTGGGTTATGTTAGGCGCATGTTGGGTAAACACTTATATTATTGATGGTAGTTTGAATCCAAAAGAATTATGAAAGGTGTTTCCTTGCTGGAAGTAAAAAGATTCAAAAAGATAGAAGCGTATGGATAGAAAAAGATAGAGATATTCAATCCTTCCCAAATTCACACTTTGCATCCCACAAACTCTTATCTTTTTCTTTCCCCGCCCTATCCGCCGCGTCTACTTAGATATATATCTTTGTATCCCTGAGTGTATCCCTTACAGCCACATCTGCCTATCTTTTTCTATCCATGGTGTTCACAACTGTAAATCTTTCTCTATCGCTGACTTTATCCCTTGTGGTCCCATGGGCCCACTAGTCCAAATTCGAACTCTCCAAAGGCGTCTACTTACCCTCCAGTTATAGACGGTACAAATTATTTCACTTGTGTCTGACTTTACAGTCAGCCACCTACTGGGAACCTGTCGGTACTAAGTCAGGGATGAACGTCAACTAGCGCGCGCCTTGTTAATGATAGACGTGGACAAGCGTAGGATTTTTTGGATAGAACGACTAGTATTCAGGAAAATATGGCTATCTCATATTAAAAAATATATAAAAATAGATTCACTTGGATAGAAAGACTGGGATTCAAGAAGATAGGGCTATCTTTTCTTTAAGAAAAAGATAAAACTGGAATCACTTAAATAGGAAAATAGGGATTAAAAAAGATATACAAAATTTAAAATTGCCTAGCGGAGAAAAAAGGATAGAGTTGAAAAAGCTGTGGTTTTATTTAAACAGAACGAATGATATTCAAGAACATAAGGCTATCTTAGATTTTAGAAAAGATAGAAAAAGATTCAATGAGATAAGAAGATAGGGATTGAAAAAGAATGACAAGATTTTTGATTGCCTAACGGATAGAAAAATATTGGTGTGGATAAGCGAAGGATTAATTTGGATAGAAACACTAGAATAGCGATTGAGAGTGGAAGGAAAAGGACACATGTGGATAAGTGTCGGATAGACATGGATAGGAATATTTGTGTTCAAAAGAATAGAGGGGATTGTAGATTGGAAGAAAGATAGAAAATGATCGAAGGGATCAAGATGGATGTATCGGTTCTTTCCATTTCAATCTTGAAGATATATAATGATTCAAATGGATAGAATCTATCCATTTAGTTCCAGCAGGGCTATTCTTCTTGTAAGTATTTACAAAAACAAATTCACCTACGCACAGTGATGTAGAAGCTAAAAAACTGGCTAAAAATCAGGATTTCATCGGATTTGTTTGAAACTTGATACGGGTACGGGGATGTTTTTGAAGGGGGTGATTTCGAATTTGATTTCGAAAGTTACAAATTCAAAATGGCTGATCCAGTATGGATCAATGAATTAAAAAAATTTATTCTCATATTTTTTATCGTTATTACAAAAGTTTGTGTTTACTCCTGAAAATCCAATTGCTCGTTTCGTTGCTATATGCTGTGCCATATACATAAATATTGCATTCGCTGATGCCATTACTTCGAATAAAAATATGATTGTGACAATACTTATAAAAGCTAAGACTAAAACTGATATAAGACCAAGCATCTATCCTACTCGACTGAAAACGGCTAAAATGATTTGAAAAATCATTGATCAGGAAATTCAGCATTGAATGTTTAAACTTATTTCAGGTATGTTTTAATTGTCTCTTGTAAAGTTCACTATGAATACTAAAATCTTTGGATTTATTATTTTAAGAAAATATTTTTTTGGTTAAAACATAATTCCTTCTACATTAAATCGTAAACCTGTTTTGAAGTATACTTTCTCTTAATTTGTGATTGACATCACAACATAATTTAATTTTCTCTGAAGCTTCAGGGCCAAGGGGAACTTTTATCTCTTTGAACATCATATTGATGCAAAGGGGAAACAACAATGACCTATAATGCAATTTATTCTTTTTAAAAATGAGTTTTTCTGAATCTTCCTTTTATCTCTTTTCTAATGTAATTTGAATCGAGTGTGTTTCCTTGATTGTTTCTGTTTTTGTTGATATTTTTAATTGATAACGTACTTTGGGCGCGGTTTGTGTTTGGAATGAGAGGTTCCATGAAAGGGATATTGCATGAATACTAAAACGTTCTTAGATTTTTTTAAATGTTGTTTGTGATTTAACCAAAGTTAAATAAAATAAGAGAGAAACAAAGAAGCAAGGAGATTTGGAGGTTGTCTTATTTTCTCACTTTAAAAAAAAAATTTAATTAATGCAGATATTTAAATCGTCCAAATTGAATCCTTCGATTCTGGATTTTTTATTTCCAAGAATTGTGTAGCTAAGTAAAGTATGATTAACTATAGCTTTAGAATAATAAGAATATCGTATTTTTCTGAAATTCATATCGAAAACATATTGTCGTAAATTATTACGTGGAATATTAGGCAAACAGTGTGTATACAAAATGCATTATTGTTGAATGCTTTTAAAGTAGTTTCACCTGTGCTCACAAATGCAGCCAATATTATCCAACCTATTTACACCGGATTTCATGGAGAATTCTGTAACAACATATTCTCTACAGCTGTTGTTGGAATTTTTATTTCTTCAATAGTCTTAAACATCTTATTATTTACGTCATCTTTGAATTATAGTTTTTTACACAGGTCGAAAATTTGTTGTTTTTATCATTTCCGTCCGTGATCGTATTTGCTCCCTCTGGACCGAGCCTATCTTTCGGCGCACTTACTATACCAGGAACGTTTTGTTTCGCTCGGCGACATGAAATATCTTATCGGACGGCGAAATAAATTTAATTACCATTTGACGTTTCACAGTTTATTTTAGTTTTCATTTTTTTTCTTCAGTTTTAGGATTTAATTTTCAATTACTCTATTTGATAATTATTATCTACAATTTTTAGCTCAAAATTGAATTTTTAAATAAAATTTTTTTTTATCTATCACAACATGAAGTATACTTTATTTTTTAGTACCAAAGATGATTTCATAATCACAGTTTTTCACAGGTTTCTCACAGGGCAGTCAACTCTTTTAAACGAAGAAAAACGCTTGGTTATTAACAAAGCGTTATTTTATCAAGGAAATAAATTACCTTCAATTTTATTTTTACCTTCGAGTCAGCCGCAACCTACAGGCTGACTTAAAGGTAAAAAGATGAATTAATTAATCATGCTTCTTTATTTTTCTTTAACTTGTTTATTGTAAACTTTTTTTAGGAGGTGATAAGGATGGAGTTAACATTTCACTTCTGATGCCTTTAGTTCAAAAAGCAGAATTGAGTCGATCAGAAATACAAATTCTTATTGATCAGCTTTTGAATAAACAATTGGACAATCCATCAGAACATTCGGAATGGACTGAAGGACGTACCGATCCAGTGATAAAATTAAAGAAGCAATTGGCCGAGAAAGAAAAAGCACTCTTTGACGAGCGTGAGGCCAGCATTGCTTTTCAAAATAAATTAAAGGAACTGCGAATCGAGTTTAATTCGGAAAGATCTCGTTGGTCTGTCAACATACGCCACTTGGAGGAAGCGCTGAATGCTAAAATCACAGAGACTCAAACCTTACATACTCGCATGCAGCACATATTAGAGAGTCACGCTGCTGAAAAACAAGGATTTTCGAGGCAAATCGAACAACTGCAGTCCAAGGTAAACGAGGATGCGTCCATTATTATTAAAATGCAAGAGGATCAGGGTCAAACGCAAGGGCATATGCAACAGGAGCTGCTGGCTCAACGAAAACAATTGGAAGTACAATTTGCCCAAATGCGTGAAAACGAGAATGCACTTAAAGCGCAACTTGCACAAAAACACGTAGAAATACAAGAATTACAAACTGTTAATGTGTCCATATCTCAAGAATTACAGGCGACTTGTGAGACAACGTCTGCTGAAATAGACATGTTAAGACAGCAACTAGCTATCATGCAAGAGCAACTTATGCACTCTGAGGGTCAAATGCAACACTTCAAGGAAGTGAGAATATTTTTATTTGTTACAATTTTGTAGATATATAAGATATCTTTCCTCAAATACTTAGTTATAATGTTTAAATAATTAATTAGTTAAATCTTCAAGAAGCTCGAAAATTATTAAGATCAAATCACTGTAACTTTGGTTTAAATTTTTAAATAATATACACTACTAGTCAAAGTTGTGCGTCAACTAACGAAAATCGGTTTAAAAAGAGGTACATTTTAAAAACTGACTAGCTCTGCAAACAATGAGTTAGACATTTTTTTGAAACCCGTTGGGAAGCTTACTAAATTCCACATCAATTGGGGTTTACTTTATGCATTCTTGATAAATAGTAGCCGAGATCGCATGTGAGAAAGATCTACCTACTTTCCGTTTTTGGCAAATTTTCTATGCTCAATTTTCACATAATAAAGTATTTATTGATTCTTGAATCACCAAACCAAATTCTGTAACATTTCCTAAATATTTTTTGTATTTTTTATGTACCTAAAAGAAGGCTCTTAATTAATTTTTGTTTTCGAGGTTTTTTGAAGGTTTCGGACTTACGAATTCGTTTCTTTTTTGCTGAATTAGTACGATAAGTGTCCCTTGCGTGGATTCTAAAATAAAATTATTAAAATTGAGGAAATTTCTTTTGAGAAGGGCAAAATCTTTTAATTATGGTTTTGATAATGGTCGAGCATCTTCGCTTTATTTTTATTTTTCACGAGAAATTTAAAATTCAGAACATTTATTTTGTTAAAATGTGTAGACACATATTTGCGATATATTTAGCAAAAGAATCTTGGGAGAGTCAGGGGACGGGCGAAACAATCTCAAGGACTCTCGAGAAGTAAGAAAAAGCAAGTTTTACCCTCACTCACAGAACCTTACGAGCTATAATGCGGGCGAAACAACATTGCAGAAAAAGAGGTTATTGTGAACTCAGATAGTTTTGAACAATGGGCATCTGAATCTTTGGCGAGCTAATTCACTACACCGCACTATTCCTTTAAATACTCAGTGGGACTTGTCTCCCGGTGGACTGGCTCACCGTGCTACTTAAGCGCGCTATGCCATGATTGGCTAACTGTCCCCACTCGGTTCGATACAAAGGGGTCTTTCTGCTGATCGTTTTTTGTGGTATTCGCAGTGCGAAGTGACTTTCTAACGGGTGCTTATTACTCGTTAAATCCTAGCATTTTTTTATACTCCGAAAAGGTTGGCATGTTCAAAACTGACACCCTGTAGGATAAACCTACACGCTACAACGTGCAAGCGTGTCCCAGACAAAAATCATTCGGTCGAGTGGTAATCGCAGTCTTTTATCTCTTCTTTCCACTGCGTTAACAGCTCGAATGCTGCAAGAAGGAACATTTTTCCTATTGGACATGCTTAAAAATTTGGTATACCAATTCGAGAACCAGTAAATTTTTTATTAAGTTCCTGGTGTCCTTTTTTCAAAATTAAAATTGTTGTGTATCGTACATTACGTACTACATAATACACACTACATAGCACAGCTAACCCGTTACTGCCATGAATGAATACTTTCTCAAAAATTAATATTTTGGTTATTAAATTATCCCCTCCCCTATTTGCTTTTATTTTGTGTAAAAATATTTATTCAATTTTTCATGAGTTAAAAAAATATTTGACCCGTGTTCCAAAGGTTTAAAATACCAAAAAGTGTTAATTTTGTTCTGTAAAAATGACAAATAGCATAAGTAAAAGCAATATAACAATGACACTAAAATTATGTCAGGCATCACTGAAAACAATGTTACCCTAATTTTATGCAGAATGCTACTCGTAAGAGGATTGATTAGAATCGGAAAACGGGGTTCCATTTTACAGCCGTAATTTTGAATATTTTTCTCTCTTTTTTGCATTCGTTATGTAAATATTCTTTTTCTAAGTTAGAAAGAGTCGGTTTTTTGTATGGAATGTTTATATTTTATAATAATAAAAAACGGAGAGAACAATAGAGAAAAGTACCAATGACGATCAATGTTAGCCGTCTGTACACTTTCGCGGCACACTCATCTACTCGCTTTAAACTGGCATGAAGCAGGCACCCGAGAGCGCGTCGCAACTGAAATCGTGAAAGCATGGCTTGATTTCATTTTAATTAACAAAATTATTTTTTTCTTGCAGTTTGAGGAAAGTGAAAAAGATACATGAAAATCGGTTAATATTTGCAGTAATAATGAAAATTTTAAAGTGTATAAAGAAGTGTATCTTTGCCGAAAAGCTGACACCTGCCCGCTCACTATGAATTATAAGTAGTCAATAAAAAAGT
>NC_046661.1:61961367-61963290 GCF_010883055.1 Belonocnema kinseyi
TTACAAAAATAAATAGGCAGTCGCGGACAATTGTCCAGGTGTGGTCCCGAAGGAATTAACCCCCAAGCGGAGGTGTGAAAACCGTGCCGAAAGCTGAATGGCGCCTGGTTGAGGTGCCTAGAACGGTGACTCTGGGATACCGGGCGACCTCTCAGAGTACGCAGCCTTATCCTTGCATGCGGGGCTCTACAAGGATTGACGAACCCCTTTCCCTAGCTTCTCGTGGGAACAACAATGACAACACCAAACATAGTTGGTGTAAGTGCGGTTCAAAACAACAGAACGCGCAGGGCTCGCGGCAATGGGTCGGCCAACAATGCCGACCAATCTAGAGCTGGGGGAGCCAATGAAAATGGACTCAATGCGATGGATCGGCGGGATCTCGTGACCTTTGGGTGGACGGAGCAACTGAATCATGACTTGCTAGACTGCTACGATGCGAGTGTGGCCCGTGAACGGGGTTACATGGCACGGCTGCATGCTCTGTGGTGCGAGAAACACCCTGAGCTATCGCACTTTTCGCAGCAATGTCTGCGAAACCATGCTGAACTACTCCGTAAAAGGGGCTATGTAAGCGGAACGCCTACTCTACCACAGCTAGAACAAGCCGGCAACAAAGAAAGAGAGGCGACACTAAGACCAACCGCGGGCAGGCACCCAGTAGATGAAGAGCGATGCTTTACGACCCGGAGAAACATCAACACCAAGGTTTCTCTGAAGCCTAAAGATCTGGCTGAAATGGATGAGGAGCTTCGTGGACATTTTTCCGGTGAATCCGACCTCTGGGCTATCAATTATTGTGTGTATAATGCAGCGAGAGCTTTGGCCGATGCGAACCGTAAAACAAAACAAACGGCTGATCATAAGACCAAAAGACGAATGCATCAACTTGACGTAAAGATAGGCTGGGCAAGACAGTACGCGTCCCGCATTCAATGTGTGCAGCATATTGTTGAGAGAATACGTATACCATCTGACGCTAAGAGAAGTCTAGAGCGGAGGGAGAGGTGGGTCAGAGAAAATCAACAGTCTCTCTCTGACCCATCTCGACTCTTCCAAGACCCTCCAGTTACTGTCGAACACCCACCCAAACCAGAGGATGTCGAAGTATTTTGGAGAGAAGTCTACGAAGTTCAGCATAGACTGGACGAAGACTCAGAAAATATAAATAGCTTCAAGGAGTTACGTGTTGCCCTCATAACACCTGATAAAGAATGCCCACCCATCACTACCGAGGAGGTGAAAAAAGTGTTAAGAGGGATAAAGAACTATTCCAAACCAGGACCAGATTGTATCAAAACCTTCTGGTGGAAGAAGTTTTCTTCAACCCATCAGCATTTGGCCCGTATTTTCACCTCATATTTGAAGTCGGAATAGCCGATTCCAGAGTGGTTGGTGGAAGGGCGCACAATACTCCTGCCGAAAATAGGCAACTTAGCTGACCCAAAGAACTACAGGCCAATAACTTGTCTGAACACGCTTTATAAGATATTCACAGCTATCCTAAATGATAGGATTGTTCGGGTAATTGAACCTGTGTGGCAAGAAATGTATGAACAACGAGGCTCAAAGAAAGGCGTAGCCGGATGTCGGGAGGACCTGCTCATTGATAGATGTGTCTGCAAAGATGCAGCATTCTACCAGTGTGACCTATCGATGGCCTGGATTGATTATCGGAAAGCTTTCGATTCGACATGCCATAGACTTATCATCTGTCTTTTGGAAATCTTAAAGGTTCTTCCGCAAATAGTTGGGTGCATAGAGAGATTGATGCCGCTTTGGAATACCAGATTTAGTATCTCATCTGGCAAAAATCGTGTCACAACTAACAAAGTCACGTTTCAGAGAGGTGTCTTTCAGGGCGACACCATGAGCCCACTCCTCTTTTGCCTTACATTATTGCCACTATCTCTAGCACTGCGC
>NC_046661.1:61963390-61983559 GCF_010883055.1 Belonocnema kinseyi
TGTGACATCTATAAAGAATACTCTCCGAAGAAGATACAAACGTCTCATCCGACAGATTTGGTCTTCCGAACTGTCGGCGAGGAACAAAGTATCTGCAACGAATATGCTTGCCGTCTCGGTACTACTCTATTCATTTGGAGTAGTTCCATGGACGAAGAACGAGCTCAGATCTCTTGATATCGGGACAAGAATGGTTATGCACATGAACAAAAGCATGCATCTTAAGTCTTCCGTTCCGCGACTGTACATCTCACGCCGTCAAGGGGGTCGCGGAATATTGAATCTTGAATGTCTTCACAACAGGATTATTCTGGGTACAGCATATAGAGTTGCAAATGGAAGAGACCCTCTTCTTAAAATGGTCAGGAATTACGAAGAAGTGGGCAAAGGAGCATTTCTATACAAAGCAGCGGAGGAGGCTGCTGAAACAGTCGGACTTGACTTCAGTATTATCAAATCTAATCTATCTCGAGTACTTACTGCTGAAAGCCCGGATTAAGAAAGCACAAGAGGGAAGCATATATTGGAACTTTATATTCTCGACAATTGTTTCTGTTGCTCACTCGAGGCCTGACATGGTTCTTCTTGACTTCGAGAAGCGAACCATGTTCGTTATCGAATTTTCGGCACCAGCTGACAAAAACATCATAGCCAAGGAGAATGAAAAGAAAGAGAGGTATTGAGACCTTATAAGGGAGTTGCAACGATTGTTTAATGATATTAAGGTAAACAATTGATTAAGTTAACAAAATTACTTTTCAAAGAATGCATTGTTTTGAATAATGATATCTTTTAATAATGTTACAAAGTTGCAGTTTCACCGGAAATATTCAATCTTTTCTCCTGTGTTCACTTAAAGTTTACTAATAATTATTGAAATCTAACAAGCATAATTGTTTATATAAATTATTATTGTTAAAAACTATTTTCTCCTGTAGCAATGCAAGATAGTCGCGGTTCGTTTTTCTTTTTTATCTTTTTACAACTTTTCACCTTCTTAGTAAAGCAATAATTAGTACAAGTTAAGAAACAGAAATGCTTACACAATTTATTATTGTTTACAATTATTTTTTCTCACTTTTTGTCAAACTTTTTACTTAGGGAGTAAATACTTAATGTAAGTTTAAAACAAATATTAATAATAGTTTAACCAAAAAAGCTCTCAGTAAATACATAAAGAAAATTTTACGTGTAATATGACACATATGAAAATGTAAAGAGTATTTCAAATATCTGTTTTATTTCGGAAAATTATATTCGCAAAATAGAAAGACATTGTTTAAAATGTTTCTCTCTATATGTATTTTTATATGTTTACAACTAAAATGCAAATCAAATCAGAAAAACCGCAAGTTTCTACCACTTATCAAGGAGCAGATACTTATAAACAATAATAAATTCTTAAAGCATCTATTTGTTTAAACTTGCACTAATTCGTACTTGCACTTAAACTCACTAAATGAAAGTTAACGAAAGAAAAATATTTCAGAAAAGCTGCAACTATCTGGCATTAATAAATAGATAATGATAGTTATGAACAATAATAATTTGTATAAACAATTTTTTTTACGCAATTAATTATAAAGTCACATTCAGTGCAAATTACATAATTGAAAATTCCTGAAAAAGCTGCATCGTTGCACCGTTAAGAAAAGAGCATGTCATTAACAGTAATATTGAATAGTTTGAACAATTATTATTGTTTACTTGAATTAATTATTGCTTTACTCTACCTGAAAAGTGACAAAAAGTTGCAAATTTCTGGAAAATCAGGAAATATTTAATATCAATATAGAAGAAGAAGATAGCCATATACAATAATAATTTGTTTAAAAAATTATTTTTGCTCAATTGAATTAAATAATAACTCACTTCTATTGGGAAGGGGACAAAAAGTATACAATTTTAGAACAACCGCAATTTCCTGCATTATTTGTGGACATTATTATTAACAAAAATAATAAATTGTTTAAACAATTATGTTTGTCAATAAAATCAATTATTATCACACTCTAAATAAAAATTGTACGAAAAGTTGGAATTTGGTGGAAAAACCGCGACTTTCTATCTCTTGTCGAAGAGAAAATTGACAAAAACAAAAAATTGTTTTAAGAATTTTCGTAAACATCTAGTTATCAATATAAAGTACTGTTTTATGTATAAGAACCAATTTTCATCTGCGAAAAGCTGCAAAAAATCTTAATTAGCGCCGAAAACTCGCCAAATTTATTTGTTCACATATGAGGTTTTGTTTGGAACCTTAAAAAATAGACTTCTGGAGATGATATTTAAAAAATAATAATATTAACGATTAGGAATGATATTTACAAAAACGTCTTTTTTATTATGGGAAATACGTGCCAAATTTTATGGGGTTTGCGCCACGTCGAAATATTCTTTTTTTTCCAAAAAAAAAAGTATTTTTGTGAGGATTCGAAGAAATCTACTTAAAACATCTGTATCACCTAGCAAATGTAACGAAAGGCGTGATAATGTTATATAAATTTTATTGTCGTTGAAGGCCTAAATACGATAAAAATACGTTATTTATTACCAGAATTGGATGTTAAATTTTAATAAGGTATAAAAATCTGCGATTCGGGGATACTCTTTCAAAAACATAAATTATTATAAGTTTTTCTGTTTATATATGGAAATATGTGTATATAATGTATTACCACAGGAGAACATAGTTTTTAACAATAATAATTTATTTAAACAATTATTTCTTGCGCCGGAGACAGATTTTATTCAAAGCAGGAGTAGGCCCGAACCGTTTTTGGTGTTTAAACTACCTTTACTAAAAAAAACTTGTTAAAATACTGTTCTTTGCGTAAAGTTAGTAATTGAACCGCTGGCGACCAAAAGGGGACACGGCCGGATTCAGCCTGAGAAGTATTGTCCTGAGTGTCAATTTTAAAGACAGATACTTGCAGAGAATTTCAAGGCGCATCTTTTTTTCCTCTTGTAAAAATTTATAGGTTTTGTAGTTTTTGAGATAATTGGTAAAAAGTGGATTTTTTGAAAACGAAAAATTCCCAGCTTTTTTCACTTCAACTCGCGCTAATTTAGCCAATTTTCATCAATCCCTGATTTCCCCAATACAAAGTATGTGTTTAAGTCTTCTGAAACTATCTAAGAAAGAAAAACGAGAATATTTTAATTAACAAAAAAGTTATTAATTTTTTTTTGAGGCAATGCAAAAATCATGAATTTTAACCTTCAAGCGCCTCGTTTAGCGAACGAATTTTAAGCTACGAAAAGCTTTCAGTGAGAAAGTTGTTCATTAAGGTTCAAAGAAGTTTTCTGAAAAGTTTTAGATCAATTGGATTAATAGTTCAGAAATTATGAATGTTTTAAAATCCAATCGGTAATCTTGACGCTGCCCAAAAACGTGCCTGGCCGGCTACGTACGCGCTGCAACGAACGACGTGAAGTTCAAGTCAATCTTGAAAACAAGTGCACAACAGTAATTCCAGATATTATCATTAAAATAATTTATTTATTAAACATTCAACATATAATATTATGCATGTTGTTGAACAAGAATAAATTAATCAAACAATATTTTATTAGAAACAACTTTTACTCATTTTCGTCACTCTCTTCAGCTTCTTCGGCATCTGGATTCTGAGTTTGTACTTTTAAAAAATATTATTCGAAAAATTCTTTTCCTTTAGCGCTTAAATACTGGAAGAGATTTTTTACATCCTTTATTTTGGCAGCTTTTAATCCAATTCGAGGCGGAGAACTTTTCGAAATATTTTCTAGTTTAAGCGTAGGTTTAAAGAAAAAAGTGGTTGGATTTTGCAACTCATAGTTGTCAAAAACATCCACTTTTCCATCAGGAGAAATATGCAAAACGAACGCTTTGCTGATTTGGAAATTTTTTGGCTTTCGCATTTTGCCTTTGAAACACTTTTCAAAATCCTGCAGAAGATTTTCACACTTCTCGACCATTGTGAATGAAGGTGAACGAGCATTGCGAATCATTTCTACATATTCAGCTTCAGTTTCAATTCGTTCTAATTTTTTCAGCTTTTGCGAATATGTGCCAAAATTCCTATCGCACTGGCAATAGGAATGGCCTCGAACTGGAAACACATTTTTAATCTCGCTTTGCAAATAAATGGACAATAAAACCAAAAAATGAAACACTGTGTAGTTTTTATTTTGTCCCGGACATGAGTCTGAAAATAATGTTATGCTGTTGAACTTGTCTTTAGCAAATTCTGTTAATACCGCGTATTTGATAAAACTGCAAACAGAGTTAACACCCTTCCTTACAATTCCCTCAAGAATAGGGAACATGTAACTATGGTTCGTAGTATGTACATGTACGTTCAATAGAAAAAGCCATGCTAAACGTAGGTAAAACTGCGCGGACACGGGTATTTTTGGTAGTGGCAAATTCTGTGCAAAATCCAATTCACAGCATAGACTATTATTTTCAGAGAGTATTTGCTTTTTTAACTTCAAACTAATTTCAGCATTGTTTTTGTGATTAATTACTTCTTCGTTTACCTCTCCATTTGTCTCGTATTTGTAGCAAGTATTGCACACGTTAGTTCTAGGTAATTTAAAACTGAAGCCAACATTTCGGTTAAAATACTTAAAATAAACGGTTTGACTTATTGTCAATTTAGCCCCCGTTTTTTCTTTATAATATTTTCCGAATAATTTGTAAAGTTCTACAAGATTCAATGAAGGATTATCAAAATATTTTAGGTTGGTAGAATTTCGTTTGTAATGTGAACTGTGATGTGGAATTGATTCACAATGCTCTTCAATCATTTTTTTTTAAATTTTCTGTTAATTTAAGACAACTTTCGCGTACTCCACCTGCCAAATTTTTTAAAGGCTGCTTATTTAAAATCTTTTTTTGAACATTTTCAACTTTTCTTTTGCCCAAACATCGAAAAGCACAAAAAAATTTCTTACAAATCGGAACATTTTCTTCGTCAGTAGCAAATAAATATATCCAATGAATTAACCGTCCTAGTTTTTCACCTGCATTCGTTTGGATAGGATCCTTGCATTTTAACAATCCACTGAGAAACACATTTTGTTCATTAGAGTTCCCGGGATTCCAAAAATTTGTATGTACTTATTCTTGTTGCACATTTGAAAACTTTTGGTAACATTTTTATCCACAGCAGGATTCAATAAGTTTGAAAGATCTCTCTGGGATTAGAATATCTTTAGTAGTACCGTCTTTTTTAGTTTTAAACTTTGTAATGTATTCTTTTCCCTACAGAAATAACAAATAATGCTATTAACTTCATCATTAAAAATTTTTAATATTTACTTTAGGCTCTCTACATATTATATATAGTTCAGTAAAAGAATTATTAAAAAAATCAAGAGTAAAAAAAGTCATAAAATATTAAATTTATGCTTAAAATTTATTTAAAAGTTCTATTGACGGTTTCCAATCGTACCTGATTTCTGGAACATTTTTTCTTATTTTTAATCCACGAATCTTCATTTCTAGTTCTTTTTCTACCTTGTTTCATTTTAACATCTTTTTCCTTTTACTTAATATTCTCAAAAAAATCTCAAAAATCTCAATAATCTCAAAAAAATGCTTTTCCATCTATTATAAGAAACAATCACTTCGCTGATTCTATGCTTTATTTATAGAATTTCATAGAAGATGACAAAAAAAAATACTATTGTGCATTTGTTTTGGTAAGATTGACTTGACCTTCACGTCGTTCGCTACAGCGCTTACGTAGCCGGCCAGGCACGTTTTTGGACAGCGTTAAGATTACCGCTTGGATTTGAAAACATTCATAATTTTTGAACTATTAATCCAATTGATCTAAAAATTTCCAGAAAACTTCTTCAAACCTTAATGAACAACTTTCTCACTGAAAGCTTTCCGTAGCTTAAAATTAGTTCGCTAAACGAGGCGCTTGAAGGTTAAAATTCATGATTTTTGCATTGCCTCAAAAAAAAATTAATAACTTTTTGGTTTATTAAAATATTCTCGTTTTTTCTTTCTTAGATAGTTTCAGAAGACATAAACACGTACTTTGTATTGGGGAAATCGGGGATTGATGAAAATTGGCTAAATTAGCGCGAGATGAAGTGAAAAAAGATTGGAATTTTTCGTTTTCAAAAAATCCATTTTTTACCAATTATCTCAAAAACTACAAAACCTATAAATATTTGCAAGAGGAAAAAAAGATGCGCCTTGAAATTCTCAACAAGTATCAGTCTTTAAAATTGAAATTAGAAAGATTTTTAAAATTGACACTCAGGACAATACTTCTCAGGTTGAATCCGGCCGTGTCCCCTTTTGGTCGCCAGCGGTTCAACAAGGATATTTGAAAATAAACCTGCAGCTTATTAAAAAGTAATGTCACCAACTTCAAGCTAACAGAATCCTTAGAAGGCAAAATAAGTATTGGTTTGAAATCTCCACAGGAAGTACATTTTTAGTTAAATACGCGAAGTAATGAGAAGACTTGTTTTGTTTTATTTATCTTTTTTGTTTTCCATGTTACACTGTACCTTTTGATAGAATTGAAATGTTGGCATGATTTTTTTAATGTAGGTAACTATAGCAGAAGAAACGGAAAGGTTTGGAAAGATTTCAGAAAGAGTTCGGAAAGAGGTTCCGTTCCTTTCCGAATTGGATGGGAACTTTGCTTCCGATTTCTTTCCGAACTTCGAGCTGTCCCATGAACCTTTCCGAGTCTTTCCGTTTGTCCCAATTTCTGATTTCTTTCCGAATATATACCCACTTTACTTTTTCCGAATGTATCCAATTTCCGAATCAAATATAAAAATATACATTTTCGTAATAATAATTTCTTTTTATCTTCCAAGTCTTTTAAATTGCATCGATCATACTGATTCTCGTTGAATTCAGCAAAGACGATTACTAAAAACCTAGAAATAGAGAAATTTCATAACTCAGAAAGCCTTTTTGACTTTCGTACATCACATACATTATTGCTGAAAATGATCAAATATAAATATTCCAAATTTCAGATATTCCATTTGAGCAAGTCTCATTTCTAATCCCTACAATAAGTCCTTGATAAAATTCCTTCTTTGTATGGTACAAATAATACACTATGAAATATCAATTGCACTGAGTTGCAATGGGTGATTGAAAAAGCAACTAAGCACAATGACCTTTTTTACAGAAAGCACTATGGGATATTAGGAATATTCGAAATTTGTTGTGATTTTAATCAAGAATCTTTGGAAAAGTTCTGATAGCAACTCGTCTCTGCTTGTCCCCAGCGCCATTTTGATTCAAGATTGTCGCCTACTCACTTACTCACTTGCTTTCAGTGGTGCGATCGATAAATCCAATCGATAGTAAGCATTTTATTGTACTTATACTCGACTGAACCATAAGAATTAAATTTCATTATATATTTTTTTAAATGTCATTAGTGAATGCCTAACTCTGCCAATGACAAAAATGATTCTTGTAGATCTCACCAAAAAATATAACAACATTCAATTGCTTTGTTTCAAATAATGTTTGGTTCAAAATCGAGTTCAGTGCAATGCAATACCTACCATAATCGATATGAATGAAATCGAAGAAACAAAATTGTGACGCAGAGACATTGATAGCGAGTTTCCCAAGATTTTTGTTTAAATCCCATAAAAATATTCGGATATACTTTATTTTCCATAGTGTTTTCAGTCACACATTCCTTTCTGCAGTTATGTTTGGAGTAAATCTGTTTTCTTTTTTTAGTGTCAATATAGAAATGGAGGTACATAATGCTTCTACAAGTCCAGCTCAGGGCAAATTGTATTCAATGACCAGCTTGAACATTTTTTTTACAATGTAAAAATAATATAAATATATATGAAAAATAATAAAATAGTTATGAAATTTTCCTATTTCTAGGTCTTTTGGAAAAATCTTAATACGACAGTTTATTTCCAATAGAGAATAAATAAAAAGTGGGACATACCCTGCCGATGAAAAAGCGCTGAAAAAGTACTAGTGAACGACACTGGGCCATCAGTGCCCTTTCAGTGGCTGTTTGTGCTGATTTTCAGTACCTAAACGGCTCTGAGAAGTGATGGACGGTCATATAATGTTTTTATTGCATTCGTTACGTACCGGGCGGGGAGAGTTATTTACAATACCTGGCCGCAACCAAACAGACTCCCTTTTCAGAATTTTCTTCAAATTATTAACACTTTTGTATAATTTATGAATTTTCTCAGTATATATATATATATATATATTTATAATTATAACTTATATACTAATATACTACTTTGAAGTTGAATTAAAAAATGTATGTTTTCGCGAGTCTCATTCCATTTACGAGATACGTTATATTCATACCAATTTTAAACATCCAAAAGAAAAAGTTAGATATCTGAAATAATGGAAACCCGTACATTCTGAATTACTAACCTTCTCAAAGATATTTTCAAAAGTTTACAAATTAAAAATTTTGATTTTTAATCCCTTTTAGTTTTGTCCTAATCGGTAGCCTGGTCGCATGGGCATAGGTACACCGATTTTCACTAACACTGTAGTATACACTACTAACACACCTCTTCAAAGACCTCACAAACTAGATATATTAGGTGAAAATAGCCTTTTAAAAATTTAAATGGTCACTTGAAGGGGAACTCAGGTAGAGAAAACTAGCGGTACAGGTAGTGCTGAAGAAAAAGCTTTGAATTAGCACTGACCAGTGCCATTTCATTGCTTTTTCATTGGCAGCCCTACCGAAAGAAATCTCTGAGTATATTTTAAAGATTCTCTAGGTTCAGAGAATCTCAGAGAAATTCTCCGCAGGCACTCAGGTAGATATATTCAAAGCTCCAGGCAGTTCTTTTAAATTTTTTAAAGGCTTTAAAATGTCCTTTCCAAAATTGAAATAGAAATACGATCATAAATGTAAAACAGAGAGGCTGAAATTGAAATAAGAATTGGATCCTAAATAACAAGCAGAGGGGCTATATCAATAGAGTAGCCCGCACTCAAGGGTCCTTTGTTAAGCTTTCGGATTAAAATTTTGAAGTAGATTTTTTAAATTTCATAGTTAACAGCCTGAAACATAATAATTCGGAATCTACGGGTTTCGATGACTTCAGATATCTAACTTTTTTTTTTTAATTGCTTAAAATTGGAATTAATACGACGTTTCTCGTAAATGGAATGAGATACGCAAAAAAAAAGACAACATTTTTTAATTCTACTAGAAAAAGGTATATTAGCATATAAGTTATAATTATAAAAAAGTATAATGAGAAAATTCATCAATCAAAAAAAAAATTAATAATTTGAAGAGAAATTTAAAAAGGGAGAGTCGGATTAGCGACGGTCAACTAGTGTAAATAACTCTGCCCGCCTGGTACGTGACGAATACAAAAGGAACCTTATATTACCGTCGCACCACTCTTAAAAGGACCACTAAAAGAACCTTGAAAAGGACCCAAATTTCTCAGACTATCTACGAGACTAAATTGTTTCAAATAGACTCTGTTTATAGTCTCAAATGGGCCAGGCTATTTCGCTAGATAATACTCAGAGATTTCTATCGGTAGGGAGGATACAGGAGCAATTCGAAAATTGACGTCAATTTGATGAATTTGTATAAAATTCAGCAATTTTGTTATAGAGTCATTCTTTTTGGTTAAAAATTCAACTGAGTTGTTGTAAAGTTGTTTTTTGTTGTTGTCCAAAAATTCATATATTTAGGTGAATTTTGCACCTTTTTGGTTAAAAATTAATCAGCTTCATATTTTTTTAAAATAAAAAATACAACAACTTTTTAGTTAAAAGTGAAACTACATTTTTAAACAATTTTTTTGGTTGACGTTCAATAATTTTAGCTAAAAATCTATTTTTTTTAAAATAATTTATCTAGATTTATTTAAATTTCATTTTATATTTAACTTCTGAGAAAGTTCGGAAACACATTGGAAACCTTCGGAAATAGAGGCGTTCGGAAATAAATCGGAAGCAAAGTTCCCATACAATTCGGAAAGGATCGGAAGGTACCTCTTTTCGAACTCTTTCCGTTTCTTCCGCTAGGGAGGCGTACTAAAGTTCGCATCTGTCAATACTGTACAAATCTATTTTTACATTCTCATTCATGAGAGTGTAATGTAGTTATCAAAATTTTCTAGTTCTGGTTATTAAAGGATCTTTACGTTTTGGTGCTCACAGAGTTCGAAAATCATACAATTTGTCCGTGTCTGTCTGTTTTTCTGTCTGTAAGTCTGTATGTATGGTTACCTGAATGTTGTAGCCATGCTAACTTTTGAAGGATTTGACCATTCGAAACTATAGATTGCCTGAACGGTCTGCGTCCTTTCTTATGTTTTAATTTATGGCGGTCCAACCTTGAGGATTCCGAAATACGACAGGCAGTTAAGAAAGGGGCGGCTATTATAAATCCACATCATTCGAGAATGGGATTTTACCGATTCTAATCTGTTTTTATCACTTGAGACGTAGTGATTTTAAAGTCGATCGTAATTTCACTATTAAAGTTCCGGAAGTTTTTTTTACAGTGTACCATTTTTCCTTATTAATATTGATTCAAATGTTAGGTTTTCAAAGTTTTAACGTAGTTTTATATCACTTGTACACATGTTAACTTTCAAAATGTCATTTTTAATTATGTAAGTCCGAAAGTATGATATATAGATGAAAAAATACATTATAAATTTACAACTCCAAATAAAGTGAGTTTTTTCTCTTTTAATGATAGTACTCTGCATAAAATAAGGGTAACATTATTTTCGGGTATAATTTTTTGTAACTCGTTCTGGGGTGAACTAGGTTTTTCACCATCAGCCACTGACGAAGTCCAGTGCTTGATGAGATGGGAATGTTGCATTAATTTAAGACGGTGCTTGAAATCTTTTGTGTTGATGTTGTAGTTTATAATAAGTACAAAATTAGGAGCTTGGTTTAGTTTGGAATTCATTTTACACCCCTGTTGTCCTTACACAGTGAACGCGAGCCTTGAAGCTGACATTTTTCGCCTCTGGATGCTGGTTGGAAGACAGTTTATCGGTCGAAATTCAGATGATTCTTGATTTTCTGGTTTTCTCGGAAACGTGTGCGTAGTACTTTTGAACGTGAAACCTGGCACTAGTTACTTCCCGTGTTTGTAACCGCTGAAATATCTGAATCATAGATGTGAGTCAGCTCCATTTCAGGGTTTTGGCTTGATACGGTTATGGTTATCAATGGACAGTCGACGAAATTTAAGTTCCTTTCCGAGGGGGAAGATTGGCAAAGGTTAAGGGAAAATCTTTATTATTTAAAACAAGGCACACCTGGCCGTGACCTTGCTTGGGGAGGGGGAGGACTTCACGGGTGAACTCCCTACCGGTATGAGCAAAAGCTCCTTGTCCGGACTTTTAAAATTTGTTTTCCGCCGGCGAAAAAGTCCAGTCGCCGAGGGGAGACTTTCGGTCGGGGATCAGTGACTGCCGGGATAGTGAATTTCCCCAAATAGACAGGGAGAGGGGGGGGCAGAGAAGAGAAATTCGGTGGAACTTCTGAGGTTCATTCTTTCGGAATTCCGTCCAAATAGAAAGCTGGACTTTCTGGGTCGTATTCCGTGCCTAAAGAATCCAACCAGCAATTTGGATACAGCGGATCGTATTCCAAACTGGCGGAAACCGGGCTTGGAGACGGTAGTCTAAGTGGAGAAAGTAGACTTTAACTTGACAACTTTAAGGGTACAGAAAGCGGGGGCGGAGGTAAAGGCCCAGTGGGAAGAGCGGAATTCGGGACGTGAGGAGCTGTTGTTTTCGACTCTTCCTCCATCTGCGATTTAAACTCATTCGAAAATCACAACCACTGGGTAATAACTCCTGAATCGAACCCTTTCTTAAGTCGTTTGGTCGACAGTCCGGTGACTGTCAACCGCCGATCCAAAGCGAACGAACGGGGAAGAAAATGGCGATCGCGCCACGCACTACCGAAAAACGAGATGCGGATCGTCCGCCGGATTTTCTAAAACTGCCGCACTAATAATGAAAATCTGGCAGACACTACTAACCTTCCGATCACTGACGCAGAACCTCAGACACCCTCGAAGCTGGAAGATCCGGGATACGGGATGACTTCTAAGAATGTCTGGATGCTAAGAAATTTCGCTACAAATTTGATATTAAAAAAAAAATAATAATAATAAAAAGGGTCAAAAACTGGTTGTAATAAATTCCTAACCTGGCATTTGAACAAAAGCAGTATTTTATACTATTGTACTAATCCCTTAAATTCAATCAGTCTTTACCATCACGATGTACACTAACCCACAGGAGATTTCATCAAAATTTTCTGGTTCATGAAAGTAGTCGGAGCAGAAAGTGAGGTACTACTTACAGGGATAATTTAGGTAATGTAGTTAGACATACAATTTCTAAATATCATATTTATTATTATATTATTCCTATTTGAACGTTAACTTCTCAAATGTTTATTTAATATTGTACTCAGTCTAATAATAACAATAATACTAATAAAAATAGTTCAATGTTATTCTTCTATATTCCAATGTGAGCACACAGTTTTTTTGTTACGTAGTTGTACATGGAAGTACCAGAAGTTCGATTGCATGACATTGTGTTGCGTACAAATACAAACTGAGATTATTTTAATTTTTAAATATTCAGTATTGACATGTCCGTCTATTTTGCTATTGTTCAGTCTACTGATCCTTCTCGACACATATTCCCTATTACTGACAGTTTAAAAGTATCCAATTTCAAACAAACAGAACACTTTTCTGCTTTCCTTTCAAATCTATTTAACTATGTGCCAAAAAACTCATTTGCGAAAATGAGTACTAAATTAGTTTTACAATGAGTACCATAAATTACCTGCTGTTTATGCTCTTCTATAATATGCGATAAATTTTAGTTTTAGCATTTAGGAAGATAGATTCGAAGTGCTAGTTTTTATTGCGGTTTCGTTATGTGAATATTTTCTATAGAAATATTTTCTTGCTTAAAGTGTACCTTATTATGGTTCTCATTTTGCGTTTTAAAAATGAATAGTTTTATGGGGGTTCTGGAAAATTTCTATTATTACCTCTGAGAGTGGGCGGGTAAGTAGTTTCCGAAGGTATATCGAATATAAGGAGGACTAAGACATAATACAAAAACACGTTTCGATAACGTGGGTTGCCTCCTATTTTCATGATGGTCCAGTGAAGTCTTGAAAAGACAAAAAAAGTGTGATCTGGAGACGCGACATGTGTTTTCCTATTTTCGATGCACTGAATGCGAATTAGCTATCAGAATTGATCCCACACGTTGTCCTTGGACGCTAACCTCAAAACAACTCAATAAAATGATATAAACTTGTGATATACTGCGTTTAAGCCTGATTTGTTTGGAAAGCCTGTGTCAGCGGAGTCTCAGTCTTACAATTGACATGACCTAAGTTCAACTCACCCTACATAACTTAACCTGGCCTTATATAATCCTTATCTTCAAACGATAAAGAGATCCCTCTGGTTTATTGCACTGATGTGAAAGGTTGGATGGATCAATTGAAAAAAGATGCATATAAAGATGAAGACTGGAGACTTTTTATTGATTCATCCAAAAGAAGCATAAAAGGAGTTTTGCTACATAATAACAACTCTTACGCTTTAATTCCAATTGCTCACTACACAGTGATCAAAGCGGAATATAACAATATGAAAATGCCATGCCTTTGATAAGGATGGTAAATGCTTAACGTACATAGAGCGAAAATTCCCATCAATATCAGGTGCTAAATTGAAGGAAGGTGTATTTGATGGACCACAAATCAAAACCCTATTCAAAGGCCCAAATTTCATTACTCAGATGGCCAACGTCGAAAAAATGCTTGGGAAAGCTTCAAGGCAATTGCGACGAATTTCTTGGGGAACAACAAAAGTCCTAACTAGAAAAAAATTGTGGATCATATGGTAATGAATTTCCAAAAATTGGGGTGTTTGATGAATCTAAAGTTACACTTAACCGATTCATATTTGAATAGGTTTCCTGTCAATGTTGACGACTACAGTGATGAACAAGGCTAACGGTTTTATCAAGACATAAAAGTCATGGAAAACGTTATCAGAGTAGATAGGATGAAGTTATGATGGCTTATTTTTGTTGGATGCTGAAAATAGAAACTGTTGTAAAGGGAAAGAAATGAAAGTGAAACCCTTTGCATTGATCCTTCGAAGAGAAAAGGAGACGATATAGTTGAAAGAATCAGACTGAAGACATTTAGTCAATTTTTTTGACATGTTGTCAACTTAGAATTAATCATAACATGAACAAAAATTTGTAAACTTCAGGTAGTCAACTGCAACGCTAAGAAGATGGACAGATTCCGAATGGAGATATTGTAAGCTCGTGTCCTTATTGTGATCGCTAAAAAAATAACTTTTCAAATAGAAGATTTCCTCGAAGTAACAGTGAAATATGAAAAAGTTTCAGGCACAACTTACCACCTAAGCTTCACAAATGATGACCGTAAAACCAAATTTTGAATTTTAATTTCTAGACATTGCTAACAATGATTTCTATGTTAACATTTACCTTTTTGACGGAATAGTAAAATCTACGATGGAAGATAAGGGTTATATAAAGCCAGGTTAGGTTATAAGGTCAGTTTAGGTTAGGTTAGCTGGGTTGAAGTTAAGTTACGTCAATTGTAAGAATGAGACTTCGCTGATATAGGCTTTCCAAAAAAAATCAGCCTTCAAGGCAGTATATCACTATTTTATATCATTTTATAGAGTTGTTTTTGAGGTTAGTGTTCAAAGACAACGCGTGAATCAATTATGACAGCTAGTTCGCATTCAGTGCATCGAAAAAAATAAAAACTGATATGCCTCATCTCTATAACAGGAAATACTAATTTTTTTGAGTTTTTTAAGGTTAGGGTGAAACGCTGATGTGTAGGGCAAATTCTGACATCGGATTCGGATTCAGCTCGTCAAAAGCCATAGGAAAACACATGTCGCGTCCCCAGATCACGGCACTTTTTTATGTGGCTGTGTTGTTAAATGACCCCAGTATTAATACAGGAGAACCTCTCAGATCGGAACACAAAGTATTTTGCAGGACTTCAAATATTTTAAGGAATTTCAAGGAATATCAATTTTTATGAAACATGAAGGAATTTTATATTATTTTCATGCATTTGGAAGGAGTGTAGTTACAAGAATTTTCAAAAGAATTTTGAAGAAGAAGTAGCATATTAATTTGTATTCCTTACCTTGCTAAGAAGATTAATTGGTCTGAAAGGGTCGATCTTTCGGTTTTCAGGCAGTACTCAGTAATATAATTATTCTGTGCCAAACTCTTATTATATTTATTCTAAAATAATTTATTTGAATTCAGTGAACGATACCTATATTTATTTTGAAATTAAAAGAATTAAAAAAGTTACTCGTGAGAAGTATTATGAAATTTATTAGAATTATGGAATATAAAAGATTTTAGAAAGTTGCTCGTAAAAATATTATGTAATTTATCTACTTCAGACCATGAAGAATAATTTTTTATACAACTCTGGCTGTTTTAATAATAAAAGACGAAGTTTTCATCGGCCAGGAATATCTTCGGTATTGTGTGGTTATGTGCATTTCGTTCATTTTACATCTAATAAATATTGAAGATTCAAGATTTATAGAAAGCGATTTCTGAAGGACGAAGAAAATAACAGCAAATCATAAGAATATGGATATCAATAATAATAGTATGTATAATTCACTGAAAACTTCCTTTTGTTAGGTGTCGGTCACTTCTTTTGTAACGAATATCAAGGAATATAATCGAATTTATTTAACTTCACCGGATTTCATTAGATATAAAAATATTTTTATGAAATTTTATATCAACGAGTTAAAAGGATTTCAAGAAATCAAAGATTTTAAATTAGTCCGGCTATTGAATCCTGACAACTGCTGAGCATGAAAAATGACTTTTACTCGGGTCGAGTCAAAACAAGATTTAAATTTACATTTTATTATTATTTTAGAACGATTGTATTTGTATTAATTTTCATACTAATTTAATGTCCAATTTATTCATTTCTATGCTGGCCAAATTTTGTATTTAATTCCAAATTTCAGAGAAAAATCGACATAGCTTTGACCAGCTTTTTCAGTAGCCAGACTACTTTAAATAATTTAAATGATTCTCGGGTGTTTCGAAAAAGTATACATAACAACAAAGTTTTTTCATAATTTTTTAAAATCCTACTACCCATAAAATCATTTAACATTTTAAAATTATCGAGCTTTGCAATATTCACTAAATATACCTTTGGATTTGATAAACTACGTTTTTCAGTTTAACGACGCACGGTGTGCTTGAAAGGGGGTTTTGGATTTTCTTCTGATATTTTAGATTCTCCTTTTGGATATGTTGCGCTCACTTTTGATAGTTTTACTGGGGAAAGACTAGTGAAAGTGCTCTAAACTGTCTTTATTAAATGAAATACACTCTTTAAGTCTCATCCAAAAAGGGCCCGACAAAAGATTAAAATTTTAATCTTAAATTAAATAATCATATAAATCTGAACAATCACTTTTATCCAATTTTTGCAGTAAACTTGCATTAGTAACCAAAAAAGGCTTTATTCGAAAAGAAAAATACAAGTAATTTATCTTTTCAGCTAAGAATTAAGGAATTTTAGGGAATATTTTAAAAAAAATTAAATCAGGACAAATATTTTTAGAAAATTTTATATAAAGGGGTTAAAAGGATTTCAAGAATTTAAAGAGATTTCAAAGTATGTCCGAAGATTTTAAAGTAGTCCGGCTCTTGGATCGGTCTGATGAAAAATCATTAAAATTAGTTTTTGTTTGGCATACTGTTGTTAGCATTTTGCAGTACAATTTGGACATTTTTTTGGATGAAGCGCCTTACCTGGAAAAGGGCTCAAAGGGCGTATTGAGTTTTGTGATTGAAACAAGTTATTCTCAGAAAATGAAAAAAAGAAAGGCAGCCTCGAACATTTTCATGAGGCTTTTCCCAGTAGAACTAACAAAAATTGAAGAAAAAGGGCCTTACCTATTAAGCGGGCTCAAAGGGCGTATTGATTTTTCTGGTTGAAATAAGTTATTCAGAAAAAATACAACAAGAAAAGCAGTTTGGGACACTTTCCTTAGTTTTTTCCCAGTAAAACGTGCAAATATTGAAGAAAAAGGGCATTATCTTGTAAAGGAAGAAAATTATCTTTAAATGAAAGAAAAAGGGCTTCATCTCGAAAGGGGATCGACGAAAGATTTTAATTTTGAGCTTAAAATGTTTGTAGGAAGTCAGCGCAACATACCTAACATGTAAGTCTAAAATACTAGAGGTTTTGCATCCTCTTTTAAGCACACCGTGGACAGTTTATATATGAAATAAAAATACCAAAAACCTTTAGTAAAGGGTTTAATTTCTTGTTTCAAATATAAGCTTAGGTAAGTTTGTACAATGTTTTGAGAAAGTGGTATATTATCGCTTTACATTACGATTCATCAGCGTTTATTATTATAGTAATCGTTTTTAAAAATGTGAAGATTATATTGGGTCACGATTAGCTTCACGAAAAATCTAGAAAAGTGTATAAACATCACTAAATAATTATAAGTTTGTACTACTAATTTCAAAATTGTAAAAAATTAAGTTTTTGATCAATTGTTTTTTGCTAGATGGCACCGATTTTTATACGTTTTAATTTTAGAGGAATATATAAATAGTTCCTTAGTTGCATCTTTATAAATACGAGATATCGTATGGAGGGTTGCCAGATGACTGCGGGCCGAAGGCGCCATTATTGTGTTTGGAAATTGCAAGATGTCGCCAACTTCAGAAATTAATATCGTCAGAAAAGTGCCATTTTAAAACTGTAGTTGCCAACATGTAGCTATTCCGATAATTAAATATTTATGTACAAAGTTACGTATCGGTCCTATGGACATTCTGCAGGCAAGCTGTCTGCCACTACCGACAAGCAGAGGTACGAATAGTGCCTGAATACGAAATAGTGTATTTTCATTAGGTTTTTCACTGATCGCCACAAAATCGCCAACTAAACTTGAAAATCGCCATAATGGGAGCCAGTCGCCAACCCTAAAAATTGATCGCCAACCAGCTCATAAAGTCGCCAGAAAGTCGATAAATCGCCACGTCTGGAAACGCTGATCATATAATCTAGTAAAGATTTTAATCCGATTGTAAAACCTTTTTCCGTTACTTCAATCGATTGTGGATAACCTTCTTGTTTAGCTTTTGTCAAATTGTCGTACGCTGGGTAAATTTCAGCATTTCTCTTTATATCTTGCATATAGATCATGTGATACTGACCTTTAGAAAAATCAGCTTCCTTTATTAACACCAAAGCTACTTTTGATGTGTAAGGAATCGGGAAATCATTCATATTTTCATTTTAATTGGTAGGTAAAATTGAATTCATGAATCCTGAAACTTTCTTCCTATCACATAGATTTAACTAGCATAAAAAATCCTTTCTTATTTCGTTATCAGTATATTTTTCCCGTATATCCATTAATTTCCTTCGTTTTATCGAAGTAGAGCATTCTACAAAGTCATCTGAGTTTGGCCTTCCGCATCTGTTTAATTAATGCTGAACTGTGCCATTTTCTTTTAAAATGAGGGTTAAAATCATGATTTCGTTTGTTTTTAATCATTTCCAATTGTTTATCGTTTAAATTAAACTCTCTTTTTAAATACTGCGCCAAATATTCCACACCTCTATTGGAATTAAAAATATAAAATTGAATAGGGTATTTTTGAGAACTTTTGAAGTATCCATTTTGTCCTAATGGAAAACCATTAATTAGATGAGTATTGAATTCAACAAATTTTTGTACAATTGCATAAAATTACTTACAAGGAAGGTACCCGAGGTGTACCTCACCGATTTTCTTGAAATTGTGTTATGTTATAGAACATCAAAAAATATTCGACCCGTATTTTTTTATACGTGCCCATAAGTCCATTTAAGGGGTGAAACCCACCCTTGAAGTTCACCCCTAAAAACACATATATTTAATTTCTCGAATACAATTCGTAATTTTTTACTGGAACAAAGTGGGTAACACTTCTTATTGAAAAGCACATATTTATGCATTATTTTTAGTCATCAGACTCGCAACCCCCGTTTTTTATTAATGAAAAACTATATTTGATGGCCATTTTTTTCACTATGCACATTCCAAAATCTGTTGAATCTTGACAAAATTAATTGTTTTATGCACAATAATCAAAAATAAATTTGACCTGTTCCGGCATTTTCAAAAATAAATCCCTTGAGGGGGTGAGCTATCCCTAACATTTATACTGTTATATTTCGTTATTCCATTACTATATCATGGTGTAAAACTCTTGGATACTATTAAAATTATTAAGTAAAGTTGATGTAGTTTGAAATTTTCTTAAATCAGCCCTTACAAATGAATTCATTCCTAAAATTCAATCACAAGTATTATTTTTTCATTACTTAAAAATACCCTTGGACTATTCAGTGGCGTAAAACGTGTAATAATTTTAGTTCACATCCTTGGTATTGAATTAGAAATCTTTACCCCACTAATGTATCAGCCCCTATTTTTTAATAAAAAATGACACCCTTTTCATTATGAAAATACTAGTTTTTTGAGTTTGACGAAAAAAATGTTGGCAGTATGCACAATATCCAAATACGAAATCGACTGTTCTCATCTTAATAAAAAACCTATAATAAGGGGTGAACCAGCCCCACAGGAGATATTCTCGTATCTCTATGATTTTATTCTTTTTCTATGGGACTTTCAAAGTTAATAAAAAATTAATGATTTAAAGTACAAACAAATTTTCAAAAATGTAATATTTCAATAGTTTTGAGTTTTAATGTTACTTTTTATAATCCTGACAATAATGATAATCATTAAAAAAATGTTTCAAGCATAATGATTTCTTACACCAAGAGCATCTTACAATTGCTGGGTTAGAGCAACCAGGAACTTCACAACGCTCATTACAATCATTACCAAAACTAAAATCTACAAGGTTATAAAATTCATTTGGCTTTGATTCAATGTAGCCACTTTTATACGAGTACCATGAATATTTGAATAGGTTATTGTATCGAGGAGATGACAATTGATTATGTACCAAGGATTGGAGTTTTATAATGTTATTTCTTTTATGAAGTTCTAT
>NC_046661.1:61983659-61984691 GCF_010883055.1 Belonocnema kinseyi
AACTGTGAGTCGTCGAACTTACAGATTCTACAAGACATTCAATTTGCTTTTCGCCTTCAATAGCTAGTGTTCTTCCCGAGTGCATTTCAATTTGAAATCCACCCTGATCTGAATTGTAAATTAATTCCAAACCTTTGCTTTTAATTATTTTTTTCACATCTGAAACAAAATCATCAGCTGCTTTTTGTAAATATTCTCTCCCTTCAACAGTCTTTTTTGTTACGAATTTATCTATCTTTCTGCTGACTATTCTGTGAGCCTTTTTAAAATTTTGTAGCCAATGACGTGACGCTTTAAACCTTATATCTTCATGTCCAACGATTTTCTGAGCTTGTAATTCCCATTTTTGTAAATCTCTATCGTGAATTATATAACCGGCATCGGAAGCCGACTGAAAATTATCTAATACAAATTTATTGATTCTTCAAATTTTTTCTTTATAAGTACCTCCTTTATTCAAAGTATGCGCCCATCGTCTCAACTGTGTAATTGATTGGACTTTTCGAAATCTATGCTGCACAGTTTGCAGAGCGAGATTTTTCGTAACTCCGCTTCTCCAATAGTCCACATCTTTTCGTTTGTAATCCCCAAGATAGATCTTCTGTATCCGCTGTACATACTAGTCCATGTTCATCAACATCCGCTGACCAGATTCTGTCAATATCTTCAACAATATGCATTTCAGTATCCTTAAATGGCTCTTGAAATGGGACTTTCTTGTATATTCATAGCTTGAAAAGACAATAATAATAATTGTATAACATTTATAGGATTGATAGTCATTTTCCCAATACCTAGAATTAATAATTATTATTTGTTTTTTACACGTTGAAATCCGAAGCGCATTAATTTGAACATTTTTTTTACAAAGTCAGGCAATAATTTTTAATATCATTTAAATCAACATTACACTGACAATTACGCATCAAATTCATTTCTAATTTATTCAAACGATAATTAAATATTGAAAATTCCAAAATTTCTTGTCCATCTTTGATCCCTCATCAATTCTGGAAAAAGACCACATAAAAA
>NC_046661.1:61984791-61994930 GCF_010883055.1 Belonocnema kinseyi
ATCAACTTTACTTAACAATTTTAATAGTATCCAAGAGTTTTACACCATGATATAGTAATGGAATAACGAAATATAACAGTATAAATATTAGGGGTAGCTCACTTCCTCAAGGGATTTTTTTTTTGAAAATGCCGAAATAGGTCAACTTTATTTTTGATTATTGTGCATAAAACAATTAATTTTGTCAAGATTCAACAGATTTTTGAATGTGTATAGTGAAAAAAATGGCCATCAAATATAGTTTTTCATTAATAAAAAACGGGGGTTGCGAGTCTGTTGACTAAAAATAATGCATAAATATGTGCTTTTCAATAACAAGTGTTACCCACTTTGTTTCAGTAAAAAATTACGAATTGTATTCGAGAAATTAAAAAAAATGTGTTTTTAGGGGTGAACTTCAAGGGTGGTTTTCACCCCTTAAATGGGCTTATGGGCACGTATAAAAAAATACGTGTCGAATATTTTTTGATGTTCTACAACATATCACAATTTCAAGAAAATCGGTTGACACAGGTTATTCCTAAGTTGAGGTTAGGATTGGGCAAAAATAATTAGGTCGGAGTTTTAGTTTAAGTCGGGGTTTATTGATCGGGCTTCACCCACCAACAATTTATTTTTCGATGCACAACAGGAAATTCGGTAACAGCTTGCGAGTCGAAAGACCACCTTTACCGGGTGGTGACTGGTTTGGCAGTGACTAGGAGCTCACCGCGAGCGAAGGGGTCAACCGTCTGCGAGCAAAGCTGCGGCGTGATTTGCACCCAATCGATTGATTGATGTATCGACGTATCGATTCATCAAAAATCGCGGCTGGCGCGCAAAAATTCAAACTAACTAAACTTATTGGATTGTAAATTGGGTATTAAGCCGTAGTTAATATAGCGGGCTGTTACAGTGCATTTTTTTCGGTTAGTTGGGAGCTGTTGTTTTGAAAAGCGTAATAGAATATAATATCAGAGAAATTTAATTGTGTAACACGTTATTTCTCCAAATTACTAAATAATTTTTTTTTTTTTTCAAAATTCTAATTATTTAGGACCAGAGACACCTTCCTTCGTGCCTTAGTTGAGAAAGAAATATACCGATATAGCCTCGAGTCTTATTTTCTTCGAAAACATTTTTTTTCAAAATTGTCACTGGAACAAAGCAGAAACATGCACTTTATTGCCTCTTCTTTCATTTCTCATACATACATCTCTTTACATGCTCTTAAAGCGTAAAAAATTGTAATGTACAAAATTTCAGTTTTTCCGTATTCAAGTAAAAAAGTTATTAATAAACAAATAGAGCAGACAACAGTTCAGAGCGTCAAGCTCATTAAAATTTAATTAACTTTAATTTTTTTTTAACTTAAGAATCAGAACAAAATTGAAGTCTCTGGACATTTTTGAACTAAAAAAGTGCATATTCTCCCACTGTGAAGCGGTATGTTGAAGCACTTCACTGTCTCATACAATTTTTTTTCTTAATATTTATTACCCAAAAAGGTACAACTTGGACTAGTGTGCGTGTTAAGATGCGGAGTGTATTTGTGCTTCTTTATTACCTCTAAAAACAAAAATTTTAAAAATAATTTTAAAAAACAGTTTTAAATAGGTCGGTGGCATGTTTGACAGACTATTTGAACTTTTTTTCCAAAGACCCATGCGATTCAAGAATTATACATGCAAATATTTTTTGAAACTCAATACTGGTACTTCTTACCCCATGTGCTTCACTTTTGTTCGTCGCTTTAAAACGCATAATGAATGCAATGCACTTATTCGACTAAGTTCTACTTTCAAAAAATAAAAATAAATTGATTATAATGCGTTTACAAAAAATGATATATAGATATTTCGCAAGCCCGATGAATTTTAACATATATTTCTCAAAAGAAGAAAAGACATGTTTGTAAATTTTATTCAGGCTCATCAATATTAGATGTATCGAGTTGACCCCAAAATTTCTATTCGGAATTAGCTTTGTAATTATCTCATACAAATAAAAAATTACTTTTTTATTTTCAGACAGATAAGTCTATTTTATAGAGGCTCAAAAGAACCTCATAAGTTGAGAATTGGGTTTTGCCATTTTTTGGCGCTATTATATATATATATATATAATTTTTTTTTTTGAGGTTTCTCTTATTAAAGATTGTTTCTAATACATAAAACATTACTTTTTTGTGATAGTTAAATGTTTAACTAAATTGTTGAAACAATTTATTGTTTGTTATAACCATTTTCTCTTAAAGTAGAGTTAGCAAGTAGCGGTTTTTTCTGATTTTCAACTTTTCTCTTTGAGCGAGGCAGTACTCAATTAAATTTACGAAAAATAATTGTTGGACAATTTATTATTTATAATAAGATTCTCTTAGAATAATGCTAGAAGGTTGCAGTTTTTTAAAAAATTCTCCACTTTCGTTCCACTTTGAAGTCTTAATGAGGTAATCATGAATTCAAATTAATAAACATAATTTGCCTACGTTTCACTTGTTGTATTGATTACTGAGGTTTAACCAAAATAATTGTTTAAAAAAATTAATGTTGATTGCAACTATTTTCTCCTATAGGAATGCCAGATAGTTTTGATTTTTTTCTGAAATTTTCCACTTTGTCAACTTTTCACTTAGAGCTGGGTTATAATTAATGCAATTTGACAACTATAATTAATTAAACAAATTATTATTGTTTTTAACTATCTTCTCCTGCATTAATGCTAAATAGTTGCAGATATTTCTGAATTTTTTGTGCACCTTTTAATTAGGACACGGCAAGGTGTATAGCGTATTCAAATAGAACTGAGGCCTCGTGTGTGAGGAGTACTCTGTGAGAGTACTTATATGCCGAAGCCTTAGCACGTAATACTTAGACATTTTCGAGAAAAAATTCTAAAGTTTAGAACATTTTTTTTTAAATTACAATTTTATAATTCGTTGTGAGCAATCATTATTTTTTTTACATTATTGAACAACAAATTAAATAATAATTTATAACCTTTTGATAATTAGAACCTATAAAAGACGACGGAATTTAAATAGAACATATATATGCAAAATTCAAAGTTATTTTAAACATAAACATTGATTTTTTTATAAAGAAGTATTTAATTAAATACAATAAATGCATGTGATGTGATGTTTATAGCATATTTTATTATTTTAATTATTTAACTTTAACAACGCAAGAACCATAATGATCATTATCATAAAAACAAAAAAACCAATTTTAACGGCAACTTGCACAAGAAATAAATACAGGCTTTTTACAAGAGCAAGATGTCTTGACAATTTCAGACTTCATTTTTCATTTATAAATATTGCTCGATGCTCAGAAAGTTTTAAGGCATACCGGGCATACTTGATCATTTTTGAAAAATTGGAGAATAAAGCTGATGATGAACTATTGATTGAATTTTTATAAAATGTTCATAAGAATTAATTTCACGATTTTGTTCAATCATTTGCTAAGAATTTGTTATTTTTGTACTTGAATTTTTAACCTGTATAAATAAAAATCAGAAGGTTGTACCAATAGAGTACACTTTGTAGGTATTACTCTAACATTGAAGGAAGATATTTACTCAGCATCTTGAAAAAGTCCATCATACATTTCGAGCCTCGTTTGTCCCTGGCAAGAATCGATAAGAAAAAAAGTTTTCTTTGTCTAAGTGAGATCTTATGTATTCTGTGAGAAAGTTTGAATATTAAGACGTAGTCAGTTCTTCGGATTTTGAAGATGTGACGGAAATATTCTTATATTTCTTCATTGTACTCATCAACTTTCTCTTGGAATCATTGAAGCCTGTAGCAGTGAGACACATTCCTAATTCCTACGCGTACAAGTTTTGTGAGGTAAGATATTTCGCAGTCATCATAATTTTTTTGAGTATCAAATGCAGTTATATCGTGGTCTGTATCAGGGTAATTTGGCTCTTTTGATGTTTCTAGATGTGAAAACACAGATAAATGTGAAAACATTATTTTACGATAAGTACAGTGTTTTTTTTCTTCAAATTGTCTTTATACTGATCGTCATTTTTCATATAACCATCTTATACAATACTTCTTTCGCGAAACTGACAATATTTTGATTCTTGACATTCTAAAATATATATACTTAAGCTCAAATAGCAAAAAATTGATAAGATTCGTCTTACAAGTGTACAAATAGATGAAGTTGAAAACAAATATGAAAATGAATTGGTGTCGAAATTCGACTTTGTTGACAGCCCGATATCGCTGAGTCACCGGTCTAGACACCTCACCCAGGTGCCATTCACTTTCGGCACGGTTTTCACACCTCCGCTTGGGGGTTAACTTCTTCAGGACAACCCCTGGAAAATTGTCCGTGACTGCCTATTCATTTTTGTAACCATATTCAGCAGAAACCCTTCGAACTACATGGATTCAATCTCGAAATTGTCATCAGGATTCTAATTATATTTAATAAATGAAAAAGGGGATCGCTAGAGAAAAGGATAAGATTCTTGTGTACATCAAAAACATGGTTTTTATTTTTAAAACCTGTGCTAACCTATTTATAAATTTGGTAATTAAACTCTGCGCTAAATGTGTTTTTTAACATAGCAATCGCTTCTTTGGTAACACGGTGTGAAACATATAACTTTTCTTTATTACATGTCTTTATTAACTGTCTTGGTTGTAAAGGTAGCTCGATGCTAATAGAAAAAGTATTCTTAATAAACAGTATAAAATTATATCTCTCGAAAAATTTCTGGTTTTTATTTTTATTTGATTTTCCCAATCTTTTTATTCAATTGATTTTAATTAATTTCTAAATGGAGTTCTCACTCTAAGCTAATTGTTCCTTTGTACAGATTTTAATTTTTGTATTTTTATTCTTCAAGGAGATTCGTATCGATTATAGGAATATTGTTCTGAATGCGTTTCTATTTTTACATAATTAGTACATGGTGGCGGTATGTTACCGCCCCGTGCCCACTAGTGATAAAAAAAGGCGCGCCCGAATGAAAGTTAAAGCCAGATAAGGTCATCGACCATTCTGCTAAGTTGAGGCAATAGTCTCGATCTTTATGTATGATGTTATTTAATAAGAACAATAGCATAAAAGGATAATTAGGTTCTAATATGACTACCTATTAAAGAAGTGCGATTAGGGCTACCGTTGATTTATTAAGTAATCCTCCTACGTGAGAGGTATTACGCGCGTGCACTGAAATAAGTTGAGACTTGGGTCGAGAGGTGCTCGGACCGCAGGTAGTCTGCTAAGATTTTCATTGAATTTAGGGGCTATGCCGACGAAATAACTAGCATTCCTGAGCCAACCCTAATAATAGTCTTTCATTTCCGTTATTTTAGAAATTTTAGAAAACGGACGCTGGGGTCCTCTCCTTGAATTTACAGAGATATTCTCTCTCTTTCTCCTTCTATCTCTCTTACTCACATTCACCACTAAATGCTTTCAAAGCAGATAAAGCGGTAAACCATCTCATCTGGATCAAAGTCTTGAAGGATGATTGATAAGCTGTACATTTTGATGTTCTATTTTACTGGGCGAGTTTCACGATGAACCCTGACGTCGCCCGAAAATATGAATACACAATCACAAAAAGATCCAATCAAGAATTTAATTTTACTACTGAATGTAGTATTCAAAATGTAAAATGTGCGATATAATTAATTTAATCGTCGTGGAAGGCTCTCAGAAGCTAAATAAAATTGATAATTTTACCCTGAAATTTCTCAGTACCTGACACGATATTTTTTTACCACCAAATTACTTTTTCTTCAAGGGAATTCATATTCGAGTACTCTCCTCTAATCTTGAGATTTTCCATCATTTTTTATGCTGTTAAAATTTGAATTCTCTATTTTTCAAGAAAACTCAAAAAGTTGTTATGATAATACTATGATAATACTATGAATATCAGTACAGAGAATTTCTGAATTTTGGAAAAGTGGTCTCAAAAATATTCAAAATGCGCTTGCTTTTTGAATTTTTATCCAAAATGGGTGGCTAACGAATTTGACCTTTAGTTTAGGACACTCAAAGAGTGTACCTAAGGACAATCTTATAGATTAATATTTTCAAAAGATGTCGTGGAAACAGACGGACATACATACAGACATACCATCTCTGATGACAATGTAAAAAACGTAGATAGGCGCAAAGATCAAAAATAGTATTATTCAAGCCGAATTTCGTAAATTGAGAAACTTATTTTAAACCAAAATTAGGGAATCATACAATCAGTGTAATTACAATTCTATCAAAAATAGGAATATAAATGCAGACATTCGGCCTCTCTTTATAGGACTTGGACTTATTTGTCCAAAACACTTGGCTCCGATAATAATTTCTCCCCTGCAACCTTCTAACAGCTTTCACCACAAAATCCACACTTCTTGCAAACAGCACTCCTTCACCGTCCACAGTTTTCTCTACTTTTGACATTACTTCGTTATTCTTTTCTGGCATATAGCAAGAAACTCTAATTTTAAAACTCTTAGACGTAAAATCGAAGGCATAAGGTGCTGATGGTATTTCAATTAAAATTATTCGGCTAGCTTTGTCAGTTATTAATCCTATTCTATTGTACATCTATAACGCATCTCAACGGGTGGAAATATTTGCTGATACTTGGAAAGAGGCGAATATTCGCCTGTCCCTAAAATTTCTAACGCTACTTCTCCCAAAGATTTCCGTTGTCCTTTTTGAACTTTGCTAAGGCGTTTGATACAGTTTACCATAATCAACTATTGACGAAGCTAAAATTACTTCATCTTTTAAATATGGCTGTTCAATAGTTTGAATCTTATCTCAGTAATCGTTTTCAAAGAGTATAAGTCAGCAATGGCGAGCGTTCTGATTGATGGGAGGTTAAGAGTGGTGTCCTTCAAGGTTCCACGCTTGAAAACACGTTAGATAATATTTATACATATGAACTTGGTAACGAATTTCGACACTGAAACTATCACAACTATCCGAACGACTTAAAGCTTTACCTCTTCGGGGCTATTGCTACGCTTGAGAGCTGACTTCAAAAGGTACAGGTGGATATGGATTTGGTGGTGCAGTGGACCTTGACAAACGGTCTCATTCTTAACCCTGATAAAACTAACACTATAATCATAGGACGTTCTTCCTCTCCTTCACGTACAACATTTGCAACCTTACCTAGACTCTTAATCAACGAGTATCTCATCCCCTTTATGAAATTTGTGAAAGATTTAGTTTGTATTCTTAATCGCTTTCTTACTTGGAATGAACAAGTTGCAGATATTTCGAGGAAACCTTTCGAGTTTACCCACAGCTTAATAGGAATAAAAAATCATTTTCTACTCCAACGCTTATCCTCCTAATTAGAAGCCTCGCCCTTCCTTTCTTTAACTACGGCTATGTGATATACATATCATGATATCACTGATCAGCTGAATGCCATGCTTAAGCGTAAGCTTAATGCTTGCATTCGTTTCATTTATAACATCTTAAAAACTGAAGACATTATCCAATATAGAGAAAGAGCAGGAATTCTTAACGTCGTCAAAAGAGGAACATTTTTTACAGTTAATTTGCTTTATGGTCCATTCAGTAATTAAGACCCGCACTATCTTTTTAACCTCTTCCATTTTATTGACAAAGATAAGCCGACACATTCCAAACTCCGTGAAGGGAAAACAGTACTATAAATTTAGCTACACCGCATGTGTAAAATGCAAAGGTCTTTTATTATTCGTGGTGCTCGTCCTCTCCTTTTTGGTTACTTATTTGAAACTTCAAATCCTACTTTCGAAACTACACATTTGTAACACTTAAATCCTTGAGTTAAAAACATATTTTAAGCGTGCATGTGAATGTATTTACTTAAAGTGTGCATGTTTGCGTATGTACAATTACAGTATTACTCTTAATAGACCACATCTAATTATGTGTATTATAGTTTATTTCTTCACTCTTGTTAAATACCCATTTTTAATTTCAATCGTCAAATCGATCACCATCACATATTAATTGTAGTATGTATCAACTGTTCCTTATAGGGCTATTTAGCCCTAGGAACTTTTCATGAATAAATACAAATACTAATTTTTAAACAACATTTTATTAATATTTTATCTACAACTTTGAATTGCAAAGTTGAATTTTATTAACATAAGAGATTCCCTCCTGTTTTCCTTTCTTATGTAATTGTCTGTAATGAGCCGATCACACTGATTTCTGAGAACATACTTATTTCGTATTAAGGCTATTTGAGCAAATCCGTCAGACAATTTCTTTTTATTTTGCGTTTATGTTTTAAGATTTCTTGTCAAAATTCAATAAATGCAGACATTAGTCCATATCTTGATAGCGTTTTTTTTAAATTTCGGATCTATGTCAAATCTAATATATAGTAATTTATGGCATAGAATCATAGAATAAAATTTAAATTGCTTCAGATATTTCGCCTCACGAGGAAGGTCCTCTTTAGTTAATTATTGAAACAATGTGTTTACACATAATATGGAAGATATAATACAATTTCCATTTTTCAATTATCCACAAAGAATTGGTTTATATAACATTTTTTAGTTTTTATAAAAATATCCTTGGTTATTTATTTTTAGTATTCTAATGTGTAAATAATTAGATACAATTTTTAATAGAAGGAGAACCTCATGCGCGTGTTCCGCGCGCGTCCAGTTAATTTAGATGCTCTTATTTTCTTTGGAAATGAAGTTCAATATATTACCACGAAATTAATTATTCCTTTCATAACTTTTATTTGTACACGTTTTCGGATGAGTACCCTCTCACGATTCACAAAATTTATCTTAACTCTAGAAGAGTCCAGCAGTCAAGCCATTTCGAGCGCGCATAGCTCTGGAATGCGCGATAACTGCGACGTACGATCGGGTTCTGTATTCTCTGCAAATGCGAGTACTTCCAGAAAAATCACATGCCGCTTCGAGTTATCACTGTCTGTAATTACATTTAGATAGTGATTTCAAGCCTACCTGAGCAAAAGAAAAATTCTCAATGGCCCATCCACAGTGAAGTAGAGTCGTCTGGCGGTGAGAAACGAGGATAATTCGTGTATACCCCCTTTTCGCCGGGGTTTCAAAAATTAGAAGGCATAGCACAATAGGTAATGATAATACAGGTTGATATGTTAGATTTCATGTTAAATCACAGAAAAACATTTGGAAAAATATATTGCAATAGAAAAATTATTCCAGAAAATCTTCATAAAGCAAAATATTCATGTGAATAGATTATTAAATTAATTTTTTTCACTTTCTTGTAAAAATGAATTTGTTTAAAATGTTTGAATGGTTTCGATTTTAATATTATAATTGAGATAAAAAAACTTATATTAATTATTAAAAAGGATGTAACTGCATGTATGTTTTTATGTAAGCAAAAAAGTCAATCTCTGAATTTATTTATAAAAATTATTTGATTTATTAATCATTATTATAAATTCTCAAAGTATCATAAGAAAAAGTTATTGGAAATAAATTCTTTCTTGATTCACTAAATTAATTAACACGATTCGTTGAAAATGACCAAGATCTTAATTTGTTCTGAAAATTGTTTGAATAATTAACAAATCTTGAAAATTTGCAAGGCATCATAACAAAATTGATCGGAAACACATTCTTACTTAATTTTGTAACAAAGTTGAGCCTATTTGTTAAAAATAGCCAAACTCTTAATTTTTTAATGGATATCATATAAATATTTAATAATTATTATAAATTTTCAAAGCAACACAAAAAGCAGTCATCGGAAAGATATTCTTAGTTGACTTCGTAAGCAAATTAAGATCAATGGTTGAAAATTGCCAAACTCATAATTTGTTGAAATAATTAATAATTCTTTTAAATTTGCAATCTAACAAATTTCTGTTTATATTTTTGATCGAGGGTTCAGTTACTGTGAGAAATACGTAAACATAAATTGCCAAACTCTGAATATGTTTAGGAAAATTGGTTAAAGAACTAATAATTATTGTCAGTTTTGAAAGTATCATAGCAAAGAGTAATGCAAAGACATTCTGAGTTGACTTCGTAATAAGATTGAGGCCATTTGTTTTAAAATATCCAAACTGATTTTGCTTGCAGAAATTGTTTAGAAACAATAAGTATTATAAGTTTTGGTAATTTAAATTCAAAATATAAATTGACTAAG
>NC_046661.1:61995030-62019515 GCF_010883055.1 Belonocnema kinseyi
AAATAATAAAGTAAATAGTAATTATGTGTAATTATCTTTGGCAGTTTTATAAACATAAAAGTAACCTTATATTTCAAAATATAAATATTTCTCTATTTACGAAAAGTGCAGTGAGTGCGTTTAATTTCTAGCCATTTTTATAAAGATATAATTTAACTAGGCTTATAATTCAACACTAGAAATTTTGAACAAATATTTCAAAACTTATTGTTAGAGATTTCTATATTAATTACAAAATAAACTTCTCCTTTAAACATTCTACTTTTTCTGGTGGCAATGTTTCTCTATCCACTACGAAATCTTTTTAAAAGACAATTTTTTTATTGATACACGTGGTTTCGGATTACTCTTTTTACGAAAGAGATTAGATATACCGAGGGAACCAGACAATTTAAACGTCGTTTCTATTTCTTCAAATGTAATCAACGCTCTAGCGATTTTCTAGCTTATACTTTCACCTACAACCTTTTTCAATGGATCCATAGTTTCTAAGAACTTTTTTGTGTTGGGTTTTTGTTCCAATTTTTTTGTTTTTTCATCAAAAGTCCTTGCAGAATTGAGCACAATATCTTTTCCAATCTTCGCCTTTTTATAATCTTTGAATTTTGTAGTTTTGATCAATATATCTCTTTGACCCGCCACTCCTTCAGTTCAACCTGTATGGTTTTTGTGGGTTTTCCCGGAGATAAAGACAAAGTTTCAGCGATTTCACCGGTATAACATTCCCCTAAATTCTTCTGACCGAGAGCGCAAGCAAAACGAAAATCTGCTGATTCACTCTTGCTATAATATCTTGACTTTGGGGCTTTGCTAACCATCATCGCATTTAAACTCTTGTTAGGATTACTTGAGGCTCCTGCTAAAAACTTTTCGGCATTATCAGCTAATTGGCCAAAAATAGTGTTCAAGTCTTCAAATAATTTTCGATTTTCTAATCCTCGAGGTATGAGTTTGTGTTCATATGTATTTTTATTCTTCATGTAACCACACCAATGACCACAATTTTCATGATTATAAAAAGCATGATGTGGTATGTTTCGAATCGCTTCTGTCATACATGTACCATTTCATTTATTTTGGGCTACTGCATATGTGAAATCCCTATGTGGGGATATTATTGCAGTTGAAGTGAGGTCTTTATGTTTAATAGCTATTTTATGAAGTTGTTTTCGAACACCACCTGATGCATGGTTGATGTCAGACTATTTGATAATAGGGTGAGAAAAGACTTCTAGACAAGCTGATATAGTGGAGCTATCGGCGTCTCCAATCAGTACCCCTATTTCAAGATTGTGAGCTTTTAAAGAAGGTGCGTTCATTAAACGTTTGGCAAGCTCAGCTTCCATTGCTTTCGCGCTTCTCCAGAAGTTCAGACGACAATCATGAGTGGATGAATCCTCTCCCAAGAAGCACTTAAAGCAAGCTCTATTCAAAGATCCATATGCCATACCAATTTAGATTTACCACCCATCATGGCTCCAATCCATTCAAACTGTCGTAAACTCTGCCCGTGCCTCTGGTGCTCCAATCCATATCGTAAGATCCCCTAATACAGACTTTTTTCCATTTCGGGAGTTTGTATTTTCTGTGATTGTATTTGATCAGTCGAATCTACATGAATATAATTCAACAACAATAAATTATCCGAAGATATTTCATTTAGGGCTTCTGAAGGACCATGGGAAATCTCAGTCGATTCATCAGTTGAATCTAGATGAAAAGTATTTGCCGTTGTAATACTCAAGGATGATTCATTTAAAATATCTGATGCGTTTGTAGACAATCCAGTTTCGCAAAGTAAAAAAAGTTTTATATTTCAATTAATGCTAGCATTTTTATTTTTAAACCGATTAACAGGTTGAGAGCATAAACAAGTGTAAATAAATTTAAATATAGTATAATATAGTGTGTCGCCTAGGCAGTCATAAACAATTGACGTGAAGCACTGCATTTTTGAAAATCAATCTCATATGAATTTTTACATTTTTCCTTGTTCAAATTTTTATTATGTAATTAATAGTAAGTTAATTAACCGTGATTTTTTATTAAAATCTGACACGTAGTTTCGTCGAAAAAATAATAAGCTGGTAAAAATAAAGAAGTTAACAAATAAATGTCATTCATATAGGAACGTTTCGTTTTACTGTAGTCTTTGCTAGCTAAATTGTAAAAATTAAAAAAAATTTTAATCCGTAATTTTCATTCCAAGCATCAATAAATTGTAAATTACCGGATAAATAAAAATTCTAAAATAAAAGTATTTGTATAAGAAAACTATGTTTTAGAGTAGCTATGAGTATTTTTGTCTAGCCAAATTGTAAGCAAAGTTTTAAAGATAATATTTTCAATCACGTAATTTTGTTATATTTAAATTCATTAAAAACATTAATTAAAATTGTTTGAGATTTCGTCATAAAATACAGTGCAGATGCTTACAGTGATTTTTCAATTTGTTCGATTTTTTAAATTTTAAATCACGTTCTATTCTCGCAGCTAGGTCACAACTCTTTTAAACGACACTTTCTACAGCAGATCCTGCTTCTTGCTCATGTTTTTTATAAACATTTTTTATCATTTTTAACATTTTATACATTTTTTATCGGTTTCTTCTTTCAATAAAGAGATATGCTTTATTCAACATATGTAAGTCAGAGTGCTTGGTTTTGAAACTAAGTTAGATTTTTTTTCTTAGTATTACACATATATACCAAATATATCATAGGAAAAACTTGATTACATACCTATTGCGGCTTTAGTGTTTACATGAAATTGAGGTTTAGATCTTTTTCTTTCGATTCTGTGCTGTTTACTTGTTCCAACAATGTTCAGAAGTAAAAATTTAAAAAAGAAGTCCCAACTCCACCACACGTCGTCCTTCGCACACATTTCTATTTTCTTTCGTCTCATCTTTAGCCTCTTTAGCTATTAATTTTCTCAGCGTATGCAGTGCATTTCTTTCCACTGCACTTTTTTGCAATTTTTCCCAATGTTCATACACTTTTTTGGACACAATTCGCCTTTTTCATCGATATTTTTCTTCGGATTTAGGCATTGTGACTCTTGAGTATAACAACAAACGGCTAACCTCAAAATAATTAGAAAAACACGAGAACAGCGAGAAACATACAACTGCTATGTCAGATGTAACAAGCTCAGTGCTACCAACAGGAAAAAACAAAACATTTAGAATTATGCGGTGTTACCGCATTTACTCTTCTCAAAGGTTATATTTCGTATTATAAATATTAATGTTTTATAACAATTTATACCTAAAAATATTACTCGTGTGGAATTTATATACATTTTACTTATGATTTTTTACATTATCATGCACCTACCATGCAGATATAATTATCGACAAATTTTTATTTTTCGTTTTGTCAAAATGGATTAACAGCCAAAAGTTTTTTTAGGCAAACTTAAATTAATTGACAGCTGTAAATTAATTAACTTTTACCATTCAATCTTGGTTTTAATCACAGTTTTTTTGATATTTGCACAATAATAATCATTTACTTCCCCTCTAAATATCATATAAAGCTCAATATTGGTACTATGCAAAATTAACAAGCCTTTGACGATATTGTACGTAGTGTATATGCTTAAGGACTGGCTGGGGCGACGTTATTCCACTTATGGCAAAAGTGAGAGGGAGGTGGTATTATAGCATTGGTCCGCCGTCAGCATACAAAAGTTTAAGAGGAAGTGTCTTTTTGGCGATGTAACTTGGTGTGTGTTTCGCGCGACCTATAAGCATGGTAAACATATCGAAGCCGCGCTTACGCTTTCGGTGGTTAGGGTAACTTGAACAATTAGCGGCTTAAAATGTTTAGGTGTGGAGCTTAATTTGGTAGAACCACTATCGCCTTTATCGCGATTGTTCATTACACAATAATTTATAAATGTTTATGTTAATATAATTAAATAATTGTTAAATATATTTTAATCGATAAAACAAATTTATAATAGAATACTCTTTTTATCCCCTCATTAGAATGTGTCTTATTTTTATTATGTATAGGATGGCATTTTATATAATTTCTCTTGAAACAACTGGGTGCGAAATTAGGTTTCTCGTGACTGCGGAGCGTGCGCAAAGTGCCAGAATGTCAGAATGTATTCGCACACTTCGCAGGCAGTTGTACTGTATACTATTATATCTTACCCCTGCCCACAGTAGAATAAATTTTTAATTATAAATTCAAGTTATGTTATGAAATTGGTTTAATAAATTATATTTTTCAATTAATTTTAATATATTAGTTCTATTACCTTATTCAGATTTCTATAGCAGTTTTTAATTTTAACCCTAACTATTGATATATTTCTCTCATTATATAGGGTTCGAATGGTTCGCCTCTAGGCGCACAGGTGGGCCAGTTAAAACAGAATAAAATTTATCAATACATTGTCTTAAATTTTTCCATTGAGCTTTTCACGATAAAAATTCTGAATTCACTTCTTTATATGATTCCAAATGTCCAAACATTTCTGAAACGTTGAAAATTAGGGTAAACATGAATTATATCTCGTAAAAATAAAGAAATTTGTCAAAACGGACAGCATTAAAGGATTCATCTTCTGAATTTTCTATCGACTAAGCACTCAGTATTATTAATTTATAAAAACTATGAGTAAATAACATATAAAATATAAAAATATGAGAGGGAAAATATAAAATGGGATTAACCGAAAGAAGCAACTGAATATTCCTTCTTATACCTCAAATATTTCTGTGGAATATTTCCGAAATCTTTCAACAGGATATTGGCGGAACATTGCGATTAAATTAACTAGAATTTCTTGTTGAAATGATCCAAATGGCCCTTTTGGAATATTGTTGGTAACAAGCTTTTTCTCTCGTATAAGATTATATCACAGAAATCGATCAAGTATTTTTGTCTTCATTTAATGTACATATATACAGCATACATATTCAATGTTTTTATTTTTAGAAGTTATCTATCACAAATTATAATCACCTTCGATCATTCACAATTACTAAGAAAGATATAACATTGTTAACAAACTATTTTAAACTTGTACAAGATTGACAATTAATTTCAAAATTACAGTTTTTAATCATTTATCTTATATAAGATATTATACACAATATTAACACAATATTAACAATATTAACAAGTCGATATGTGAAAACATTTATTTTTGCACAAGAAGGCTCAAACACTTTGTGAATCCAAGAATTAGTTATTTTGAAGAAAAAAATCTATAATATTCAATGTATGCAAAAAGAATCGCTTAGAAGAAACTAAAAATTTGTTTTCAAACAGCATTGTCATCGGCTTATTAGAGACAAATATATAACAATGGAAAAAGGAGTGGGAGAATTAGGAAGGAGACAACCAAGCCACCCCCAATCTCATTTCCATTCTTCTTTCTTCATCTTTCTTATACTGCTTTGGGACCAAGATGTTTCAACATCTTTTTAGATCTCCTCGATAGGGTCTTACTCTTATATTAGTTCAAAAAATGTCATCATTTATGTAATCCGATATTTCTTATATTCAAATAAATTTTTATAGTTATTCTGCATTGTAAACTATTTCTAAAGTGAAATGAAATAGCAATTGTCGAACAGTCGGTCCCTGTAGGTCTCCCTAATCAAGTGGGGTCTCATTGCTGCGGGCCCATTCATCTTCTCTTTTCAAGTGGTTGCACACGCAATCGCTTATTATTTGTGTAGAATTCGCGAGAGTTGCTCAGTATCGTATCGGCTTAGACTTATCCCGTTCAAGTTAAATCTTATAAATTCATATAATGAAATTATACTGAACCGTTTCAGGGCGAATCTTCTTAAAATGTTTCTAATTTATATTTCCCCAGAATTTTACTGAAGTCTTCCTCAAGTATAACATTTCAATATTCGTGGAAAATAGATACAATATTCCGCGGAACTCTTCTCTATGTTCCAATAGAATACTCTCGGAATATAAATGAAATATAGCGTACTTAAAATTCTTTTAATGATTTATAAACATTTTGGATTTCTTTTAAGTTTAGAGTTATAATGCACATGACATGAATATTTTATGTGAAAATAATTAATCTTGCAAACGGAGAAAAGTAACGATAGAAGAGGTTAACAGCCGCACAACAAGAACCGTTTGCAAAATTATTGTTTGAAACAGATGCGTGCGCAGTAAGTGAGAGCAACTGTTCGCGCATTGTTGAACATTTCAACAATATTTTCAGCTTTTTAAATTTTACCATAAATTTTACCGTATCATCGGTCCCCAGCCGGACACCGTGTGTCGAAATCTTTCCAAACCTTTGTCGACACTATCATAAACTCCTTCTGTTCGAAGACTCTACTGATCTATTGTAATTTGTAATTGGCATAAATAAAGTTTTCTTTTTTATATATTTAAAAAAATTGAAGTAGTAAAAAAATAACTTAACAGACACCTTGTATATACTTGAAAATGTTGATAAAATGGCAGCGGTTTTTCTGAATATTTAAAAACTCATTTTTCTCAAAAAGGCTACCCTTCTAGTTTTCTTGATTTTTCCATTTAGTACGAATGTGTTTAATATATCCCATAGGACTCTATATGTTGCCTGCTTCTTGGAAAAGAGAAAATTGGATTTCTTTTTATGATAAAATAAAAATTCGTTTTTTTGTTGTTGCAAAAAGGAGACGCGATGCGAGAAAAGTCAAAAGAGCAAAGATGTTTAACTCGAAAATTTCGAAAGAAAAGTCTCTTATATTTAAAATATTTATATTGGTTTAAATCCTAGAACATTTTCAAAAAATTGATCTACAAATTTTTAATGTACTGCTTTCCCAGCTTCATAAGTCAAAATATTCATAGCATTTTCGAAAAGAATCTTTGATTAATTAGATGAAATACTTATCATATAAAATCCTTTGAAAAACATTAATTTCGCCGGAAAAGATTATGTGACATCAGCAATCACTGATTTGAATTCAATTCGCCCAGTGGTAAACTTTCGTTTGAGGTGGTAACGTGTTGTGGAAGGAACTAACATTATAATAAACTTAATAATATAAAATTGTACTATTTTGGCTTGTTTCACGTTTTCAAAGCTCAGTTTGTGAAAAAATGAGCAATTTTCTAGGAATTGTTTGCTATCACCCTCCAGTTCAAGAGAATCCTCTCTCTAAACGCGAAAGTATGCAAATCCGTGAGGGCTTTCCTTTCCTCTAGAGTGATGCATTTAACCTAGGTAAGATTGTAACGCATTAGAGGTAATTTTCTGATTGTTATAAATGAAACTTAAATAATATGCTGTAAGTTTATTTTAGAAGACATGAAAAATCATTCTTTTAGAATAAAAATGAGCAACAAGTCAAAATTTAAGCCAGTTGCCTACATAAACAATGATAACATTATTTTAGAACAAAATTTAATTCGAATTATTCGAAACCACCATGTTATGTGCCTATTACGTTCCCAGAAAAGTGTCCGTCAGATAACCATTTACCATACTCTCCGGATAGTGGCAGTTAATTAGTTACAAACGCCACCGCACAGTAAGTTACTTACTTTCACATATTGTGTGTGTGTGTGTGTGTGTGTGTGTGTGTGTGTGTGTCAAACTTTACCTAAGAAAGAACTACTTTAAACCTCTACGAAAATAGAATCCATAAAACCTTCAATTATCAACAATGACGTCGCAGTGATGTAATTGTAAATCTTTGTAGAATCAAATCATCATCGAAAAAATAACCAAAATGCCACCGCCAACATCCTCGTAAATGAAAAAGTAAACGAAGCAAAGCGAGATTTAGTATCCCAAAAATCTAGGATAAAAATTACCTGGCCATCGAGAAATTTGACAGATGGAGGAATTAAAACAGAGGAATGTCCGGTCAGTATTCATCATCATTATCAAAAAACATTCACTTCATTGGACGTTCTCTCACCCTTTCGGTAAAGAGCTATCTTACACTCACTTTTCTGGTGGCTCTACCGTATCATCATATGTTGGTTTCCAATCAAATATCTTACGTCACTCTTAGGGCTACACACGTCTTCACGTTTAATTAAATGTTTGCAAGGGCGAACATTTGACCTTCCTGTGTAAAGACATACCTAACTCTACTTGTTATATAATATACTATCAATACATAAATTATCTGTAAAATATTAAGAATTAAAAGGTTATTTTGGAAACGGAAAATGTTCTTAGCATAGATTTTCTAGCATGACTAATGATTCTGAGACTGGGCTCAGAGAGAAATAGAGAATCACAATACATTAGAAATTTGAGTTGATAGTAAAGTGGCCAACCTAACTCCCTCTATACCGGCCATGTTTGTGTTTTTCAACTGTCAAGTATTTTAAGTCATCTTTTTGTGATCGAAAAATCAACTATTTTTATGAGCACTCGTCTATTTCGAACAGAAAGTTCAAAATTTGAAAATTTTGCTATTAAATTCTGGGTTCCGAATTAATCTCTTTTGGTTGAAAAATGAACTATTTTGTTGAAGATTCTCATAATTAGACAAAAAATTCCATCTTTTGAATGATAAAATTCGCTTTTTAATTTTAAAATTTTGTTAAATTCTGGATTCAGAATTAATCTCTTTTCGTTAAAAATTCAACTATTTTGTTAAAGATTGAACTTTCTGTCGAATTATAAGAATCATTACCAAATAGTTGAATTTTTAACCAAAAGAGATTAATTCTGAACCTACAAGTTAATAGTAGAATTTTCAAATTAAAAGATGAAGTTTTAAGTAAAAATATGGGACTTTCTGTACGAGAATGTCCAACAAAATAGTAGTTGGTTTTTTAGCCAAAAGAGATTAATTCTCAACCCAGAATTTAGTAACATAATTTTAAAATTAAAAAGCGAATTTTATCATTCAAAAGATGGAACTTTTTGTCCAATCAGGAGAAAATAGTAGTTGGATTTTAACCAAAAGAGATTAATTCTGAACCCACGATTTAATAGTCAAATTTTCAAATCAAAAGGCGAATATTTAATCCATGACATTGAACTTTGTGTTCGAAATAGACGAGTGCTTATCAAAATAGTTGATTTCCCGACCACAAAAAGGATGACTTTTTAGGAAAATGTAGACAAAATCTTCTACAAAGGTAAAAATGAATCTGGAAAATTCTTGGTTTTCATCTAAGCTTTAGGGTACTTCTTCTTGTTTAAAAATCTAGGCTTTAATTCCCGGGTTTCCCTTTCATTGGCCACCCGACTTGAACTTATACAGTGTTTGGATTTTTTCCCAATTAAAATATGTGGTTGACCTTCTTATTCTTTAATGTAAAATATTTAAGAGGGGATGGTAATAATTCAATGATTTTTCCCTCGCCCCTCATGCAATAATTCTGAGATAAAACACTAAAAAAGTGGTGACGAAAGAGTAGGGCTGAAAGGTATAAAGCAAAACATTACCTATAATTCCTTCAGGCATTTGAAGACTTGCTTAGTCTGGCATTAAATATAACTAGCTATTTATAATAATTGTAAGACAAATAGGCAACATTCACAAACAGATTTTAAGGTCAAATACTGGGCAGTTAAGAAAAACAAGCTTGGCTCATTTATCTTCCAAATTGTATCCGTCAAAAATGGCATGCTTCGTGATCAAACAGTTTTACGTGGGCCATTCGGCCTCCCTAGGCCGCTACAATCTTAATTATGATTCTGCATGATAGATGAGTCAAAGCCAATATCATATTGTGTGCATGCAGCGAACCTATAATGGCCACGCGACGCTGACTTGTAAAGTGTTGAGAGACCACGATCATTTACCGACCGAGCATTGTTGGCCGACAATGGGTCGGCCAACAATGCTGACCACTCTAGAGCTGGTGGAACCAATGAAAATGGATTCAATACGATGGATCGGCGGGATCTCGCGACCTTTAGGTGGACGGAGCGACTGAATCACGACTTGCTAGAGTGCTACGATGCGAGTGTGGCCCCTGAACGGGGTTACATGGCACAGCTGCATGCTCTGTGGTGCGAGAAACATCCGGAGTTATCGCACTTTTCGCAGCAACGCCTGCGAAACCATGCTGAACTACTTCGAAAAAGGGGCTATGTAAGTGGAACGCCTACTCTACCACAGCTAGAACAAGCCGGCATTAGAGAAAGAGAGGCGACATTAAGACCAACCGCGGGTAGGCATCCAATAGAGGAAGAGCGATGCTTTATGACCCGGAGAAACATCAACACCAAAGTTTCTCTCAAGCCTAAAGATCTGGCTGAAATGGATGATGAGCTTTCTGGACATTTTCCGGACAATCCGACCTCTGGGCTATCAATTATTGTGTGTACAATGCAGCGAGAGCTTTGGCCGATGCGAACCATAAAACAAAACCAACGGTTGATCATAAGACCAAAAGACAAATGCATCAACTTGCCATAAAGATAGGCTGGGCAAGACAGTACGCGTCCCGCATTCAGTGTGTGATTAACTACATTACATCTAGCAGGAATTTTACCGCCAAGGTTCGAAAGTTCGCGCGCGAACTCCTGACCCGTTATTACACATTTAACAAGTCAAAGCTGCTGACCAACAGGCAGCATATTGTTGAAAGAATACGGATACTATCTGACGCTAAGAGAAGTCTAGGGCGGAGAGAGAGGTGGGTCAGAGAAAATCAACAGTGTCTCTCTGACCCATCTCGACTCTTCCAAGACCCTCCAGTTACTGTTGAACACCCGCCCATACCGAGGAGGTGAAAAAAGTATTAAGAGGGATGAAGAACTATTCCGCACCGGGACCAGATTGTATGAAAACCTTTTGGTGGAAGAAGTTTCCTTCAACCCATCAGCATTTGGCCCGTATTTTCACCTCATATTTAAAGTCGGAACAGCCGATTCCGGAGTGGTTGGTGCAAGGGCGCACAATACTCCTGCCGAAAATAGGCAAATTAGCTGACCCGAAGAATTACAGGTCAATCACTTGTCTGAATACACTGTAGAAGATATTCACAGCTATCCTAAATGATAGGATTGTTCGGGTAATTGAACCTGTGTGGCAACAAATGTATGAATAACGAGGCTCAAAGAAAGGCGTAGCGGGATGTCGGGAAAAGCTGCCCATCGATAGATGTGTATGCAAAGATGCAGCATTTCTACCAGCGTGACCTATCGATGGCCTGGACTGATTATCGGAAAGTTTTCGATTCGACCTCCCATACACTAATCATTTGTCTTTTGGAAATCTTAAAGGTTCATCCGCAAATCGCGAGTTGCATAGAGAGATTGATGCCGCTTTGGAAAACCAGTTTTACTATCTCACCTGGAAAAAATCGTGTGACAAGTAAAAATGTCACCTTTCAGAGAGGTGTCTTTCAGGGCGACACCGTGAGCCCACTCCTCTTTTGCCTTATATTATTGCCACTATCTATAGCACTTCGCCATTCCGACGGGTACTTGTGCGGCAAACCTGCAGATCGAAAGTACAAGGTCACTCATGTATTTTACATGGACGATCTTAAGATCTATGCTAAAAACAAAGAGCAACTACATCTAGCTCTAGGGATTTTCGGACGTTATACTAAGGAAATAGGAATGGAACTTGGGTTAGACAAATGCGCCAAGGGTTATTTGAAGCGAGGAAAACTTAATGTCATCCCTGTCGGCAAAGAACAAAGTATCTGCAACGAACATGCTTGCCGTCCCGGTAGTACTATATTCATTTGAATTCCATAGACGAAAAACGAGCTCAGATCCTTGATATTGGGACAAGAAAGGTTATGCACATGAACAAAAGCATGCATCTTAAGTCTTCCGTTCCGCGACTGTACATCTCACGCTGTCAAGGTGGTCGCGGAATATTGAATCTTGAATGTCTTCACAACAGGATTATTCTGGGTACAGCATATAGAGTTGCAAATGCAAGAGACCCTCTTCTTAAAATGGTCAGGAATCACGAAGAAGTGGGCAAAGGAGCGTTTCTGTACAAAAGCAGCAACGGCAGCAGCGGAGGAGGCTGCTGAAAGACTTGGACTTAACTTCAGTATTAGGGGTGAGCAAAATGCATCAAATCTTATCTATCTCGAGTACTCACTCCTGAAAGCCCGATTAAGAAAGCGCAAAAGAAAAACTTTCGTGAACAGCTCCTCGATAAGAGGATGCACGCTATCTTCCACAGAAATGTGAAGGATCAGTCAATGTCTTGTGAGCTAGCGTTTACTTTCTTTAAATCGCCCGGATTGAAGTCTGGTATGGCGGGTTTCATTTTTGCATGCCAAGACGGTGTCATTTCCACCTTAACATACCGTCGCCACATTTTGAGCCAAGACATTCCCGATGATAGCTGCAGGGCGTGCCATGCACACCCCGAGCATTTAGCTCACATACTATCTAGTTGTCCAACACACGCAGAAACGACCTACATTCAAAGGCACAATGCGGCACTAAGAGTGCTTTATTACCATCTCTGTCACTCCTACGGCATTCACCTTAATATCGCTCCTCTAAATGCTCCTAGGAAATTGAGTCAATTGTCGAGAATGGGAAGTGCCGCATATACTGGAACTTTATATTCTCGACAATTTTTTCTGTTTCTGTTGATTCCTTTACAGACTGTAACCACCTATCTCACGGTTGTGAGACGTGGTTGTGGCTGAAATTTTACTGCGATTTCGCTGGAAGCGGGTGCAATTTTTCAGATTAGCACCCGCTCCCGGCGAAATCCTGCGGTTGTCCTTATGACAAATTTTTAATATAATATGTAAATCGCCAATATAATGGAAGTTGGGGGCGCCTCATTACAATCAACTCAAATTTCGAATGCATTGTGACTCTATTTCTCTCTGCTGAGGTCTTACAGTAAATTCGAAGCATTATTACCAAGAATAGAAGGAACATTTGAGCTCGACATAAGAGAGAGCTTACCCCTGTTTTTTATTGTATAAATTCTTAATTGTAGCAAGTCTTTTAAAGTCCATGACTTTTTATCCCCCCCCCCCCCCTCAAATAGCTGTTTTTAATGATAAATTGAGATGATAAAATCTGCCGTTTTTAACGTAAATTTTTTATAAAATCATTATTGAATCCATGAAGAAGCGATTTTCACCGCGACAAAGCTTCGACTATAAGAAATAAAAAATTATTAAGAAATTTGCTAAAATATGGTTGCCATATTATTAGCAAATGTACATTAGACGGAGTAGAAAGCATGACTGGTTCACAAATAAAGTAATTCCTCAATTTTATATATATATATATATTTCAGATCAGCACCCGCTCCCGGCGAAATCCTGCGGTTGTCCTTATGACAAATTTTTAATTATATATATAACTACGATTTTGATAAATTTTGGTATATTTTTCATTTCTTGATTCTCATAATCATCCATTATTTGTACCAAAACTGGATTTTTCCCATAAGAGTCCATGGATTTTGTTATAACAATATTAACATAACGGTGGTAAGATTAGATTTGCAACTTTACAATTTATATTCATATATTTCAACGCGGAAGAAGTAAAAATAATTCTTGAGTTTATTCTTCAATAATTTCCATTTATCCAGTAGTTTCTATATTTCATGGACTGCGTTATGTCGCTTACGTCATGATTGATTTTTTTCAGTTGAATGTTATTATTCACTCAGGTTATCTAACAATATTCAGGTTTTGATTCAATATTAAATGGAAGGAATATTATATAATTTTTTCTAGTAACTACAATATTTATGTCTAATAATTTTGATTTTACATTATATTTATATTTTAAACCATTATAGGAGTCTCGGCGAGTTCAAACTGATTTAGAACACAGACTCAAGAGCGTACACCGTCATGAACAAGAACTACATAGGCAAGTAAATTCCTTGCAATCAGAATTAAACCTTGCGAAATCAGAAGCCAGTGAAGCATCTTCACTAAAATCTGATTACAATAAAGTTCGATCGGAATTACGGCAGGTTAAATTAGAATTATCTGTATATCAAAATGAAAATGAAACTGAAGCAGTGGAAATCGCAACATTAAATAAATTATTGAGCAGTAAGCAAGATGAAATCCAAGAGACGCTTAATAAACTAAGTGAATCACAATGTAAGGTTATGAAACTGGAAACAGAGTTGAAGGCGGTTCAAATGGAACTGAATGAAGTAAAAACGGGATTTGCGAAGTCGCAAGACACTGTCAAGATAGGGAAAAATGATCTTAAAAAATGTCAAGAAGAATTAAAAGAACTTCATAAGGAAATCAGTAGAGTGCAAGAAGAATTTTCCAAGACTGAATCTCATAAAAATTCTATTGAAGATATTGATATGATTCAAATCAACGAGAAGAAGATGGTTGATGTAAATTTGCAGATTGCACGTTTACAGGAAGAAAACGATAAGCTCTCATCTCAGGTATTTTTCTTTTCCTCTCTTCAATACAAATTATTCCTCTTTATTGACTCCCAGCAGCTACAGGTAGCCAATTCCATAATTTTAGCCTGTTTATCAGACATAAATTACCTCAATCGTTACAGTGCAGTTATATTGAGAATGACCGTATAAGTATTAAATATCTGATTTCTTTTTTATAATTCGCTTAGTACAAACATACTGACGGTTATGTTTTGTTTTATAGTCGTAAATTAAATTAATTAATTAGGTCGAACGCCCTTGCTTCAATCTAAAAAGTGAACAATATCCAATATCCACAGAGCAACCATCCTCGGTGGCTCAGACGATAGCGCCACAGGTCAGGGGTTCGATCCCTGACCTGGTACCAATGGAGATTTTATTGTATACTCTAACCGGGGCTCCTGTTGTTCGGAACCCACCTGCAGCTGTAGGCCCCCTTAGAAGAGTCTGGTGTTGAAAGAAGGTAAAGGCTCCATGTCGAGGGGACTACCCTCAGCTTATGGGTAATTAACACACACATACTTCCATAACTGTCCTGATAGGACAGTGCTTCGAATCTGACCATCTAACCGATGCCCTCAGATATATCGCTCCGTCTACCCTATCCTGCTGAGGAGACTTTAGCATGGAAAAGGGATAAATTCTCAGAACGTTCGTAACAATAAAACCCAGCGAGATACAAAAACATTTAGCGAAAATGGCCGGATTGGGAGTACTGCCTAAAGTAGAAAGTCGGGTGTTACACAATAGGTTTCATGGCTTCAGTCCCCGCCCATATTAGAACTAACTAACTATAGGGTCATTTAGGTTGGAGCATAAACAACAATGTTTCAAGAAAAGTGCATCTGAATTAGGCGATTACCATACGCGAACATACTATACTATTTCTTCGAACATGAAATATACCAACTTGTGGTTGATTTTGAGATATAAATATTGTACCAATTAAATTTTTTATTCGCGGACGGGTTTCAACAGACGGGAAAGATAAGTCGAAAAGGTAGAATTTTACTAAATCCCTTTTACCAGGCGCTTTCCAGACGCTCTTTGGCTATGAAAGAGCTCCCATTTTCGGCGTCCAGTGCTGCTTGATGATTAACAGTTTACACTTGGTCAGTCTGTAATTTTATTTCCTTATGTTTCAAGCAAGTGTCCTAACTTTTAGAGTGATTTTTTTATGTTATGTAGGTAATCACATACTGAACATTTTATGCATGATGTCTCGCCCTTTTAATTTTCAACTTAAGGTTTCTAAAATTAAAGCGATTCTTCCTAAGGTGTAATGAAGTATCATTACTGCGATTGTGGCTGAGCAAGTATATCGGCTTTTCGTAAACTGCACAGTTCAGAGTCCAAAGATTAACATCATTTAAAAGAGCAGTATTTGCTTCAGCTGATTTGTCCACCCTGAGAAAAACTTGTGGATCGATTTATAATCTCCTACTTCTGATGCTGGCATTATTCACATGATCTCTTAAATACTAAAGTGTTGGATGAGTGTTGGACTAAGTCAAGTAAATGATGCGATGAGGATGTTGTAAATTAATTTAATAAGATGTTAGAAATCTTTGGCGATGATGTTGTTAGAAGGACGGTGTAGTTTGGAGTACATCAGTGCCAGTGCCCTACTGAGTCCTAATGTTTAGGATGTTCACTAAATCTTGCATGCAGATTTTTTGCATCCGAAATCATAACAGAATGAATAGGTGCATGCGTCGCGTTCCTCCATATGGTCTTTACTTCATGCCTTAACTCGATATACTTATGGATCTTGGTTCTATAGGTTCACTGCAAAGTTCGGCTAAGTGGACAATCAATGGCGATGATTTAACGAAGTAGCAATTAATTTGTGTTTCACTATAATTTAGGCATTATTTTGTGCATAAAAACATTAATAAATATTGACAGTTCATCACGACCCCATCGCCACTCTTTCTCTCACTGATAAAAGTTATTTCTACCTATTCAAAAGCTAGGATAACCTTTAAACAACTACTCAGCGTAGACAATTTGTACTATGAAGCCAAGTTCCTTTAAAAAAAATATTATATTTAGAGGTAAGGAGAACAGCTTAATGCAATAAGTGCATTAAATGCAATAAATGAATTTGTCTCTGTCGTTTTGACAGTACACGGAAATCTGAAAGATTTCGTTTTCCACGGTACGAGCAGACCAACTTAAACTGACCTGAGTTAAGATCCGACGAGATGCTCACAACTTTCTGCCTTCTTTAAGCTGCACCTTTCTTCTGTCGAAAGAGATCCAAAGATGTTTCAGATGATTTTCTGCAACAGCAACCCTCTTCGCCTTCAGGATCAAATGTAGAAGCATAAATCATGCGCTGCCTTCATTGTCTTGCTGAACAGATTCATGAGACGGAACTTTGACGTCTCCTAGAGGAAAATACCAGGTCTGGATGCTCGTGTGTTAAAGAATATGTTTTCAGGAATGATTCCCGAAAAAATGTTGGAAATGGTGGAAATAGGGGTTTCGTTGCCCGCGCTGCCGCACAGTGGGAATAAACGTAATTTTTGTTACTAAATCGTAGAATTTTTGATAGGTATAACCTGGAGAGATAAATTTTTTCAAATTGTAGTGTAATACCTACAGAATATAGATATGGCTGATCAAATCTATAAGAACAAAACTGAAAAGGTTAAAGTTTGCTATTATAAAGTTTCTTAGTTCACTGATTTCGAATCTAAGGTGAAACTGTAAACATTCAAAATAACGCATTCAATAAGGCGCATAAGAACGGTAAAAACGATACGGACAGGACTAGAAATTTTAAGAAATTGAACATGAGCACTATTCAGAAATAGTTAATTTTATATCTGCTGCCCATCTTTAAAACATATATTTTTTCTCAAACTTTTAAACTATCTCAAACGAAATACGCAACCTTTATGAATGCTGAGGCATTATCGTCCTGGTAGCGAGATTGTTTACTTTCCTTCAAGCTACATGTGGGAAAATGTCTTGAATATTGTGGAGCATTCATTTTAGTGATCGTGGTCTTTAAACCCAATCTCTAATGAGACATTAGGAATCACAATTTGTCACCATTCTGACCCGTGACACAATAGGTTATGCTGCTCGGCAGAATAACCTATTCTAATGAGCCTAGCTCATGTTAAGAAAGTACAGAAATACTCAAGCAAAAGAACATCGCATTCATGTGCATTTAAATCTAATATGAATGGATTAAAAGGGCGGTATCTCTTATTACGAAATTTCGGCTCCTTACTCGGAATCGAGCAAGAAATACTGAGAAGTAAACACGACATTACTCAGACCGGGCTGGGTAATTACACGCTGACGTGCAATATTTATATTCGCCTAAATAGCGATCGTAAGTATAGAATCACTTCTTTCTTGAGAGTGAGATTATATTGGACTATAAGTCCTTTCTATCTATAATCTGATATGGATTATTCCACCGCGCATGTGATTTACAAAACCTAACAGGTAGCTAATAAGGGAGAAGGGCAGTCCTTCCTTTAGAGCTGGTGCTCTACCGACGCATCGGAAGAAAGACAAGCTTTCTTGTCGAGAGCGGCTATTTAAAGGCTTGCCCCTCTGGAAGTCAAGTAGGTCCCCCACTCCGGTGCTACCTGGGCTACCTGTGCGCTCCACTGCCGAAGGTGATTTTACGAGAGTTTACCGCATACTACTTACTATGTTGGTAAAATCGATCGCCACCTTATCGGTTTGTGATATAGAGAGAATAACCTTTTCCAGCACACTGTGGTGTAATATTTTGCATTATCCAATTACCGAAACGAACATAAATTTATCCTTGTGTAAATTTATTTTCCTCTTCGTAATTGAATGAATGACTGCCGAATGAATTTTTTTCGTATTGGTGATTTATTGAAACTATTCACTAATGAGTTTGGCAAGCATGAAAGAGTACTGCCATCTTTCCTCTTCTCCAGCGCTAAAAAATCAAGAAAACAAAATAGAACACATATGTGGAGCACGCAACTGCACATTGTTTGGTTAGTGTTGGACAAATTAAAATTGAGCTTACGTTTTCATTATTGCTTGTCTGGTCCAGTCGGGTCTTTTTCGTCAATGTTTATCATTTTTTTTCATTTCACCATAGAAAAAATGATCTTTAACGCACCTCGATTTTCAAGCAACTAACGAGAGACGCGGGCGCGCTTCTTTACGCAAAATTATTGCCTACAAAATGCAAATTACGATACGAGTAGGTGTACACATTTTTCCTGAAAGATCAAAGTAACAATCAAACTTGTCATAGAAAAATATTCCTTTGACACAACCGAAAAAATTTGTTAGTTTATCAATTCTGAACAATGCAAAATTTGTCACATTTTCAGGATTAAAAAAAGTATTTTCTATTTATATGACAAAAATTTTGCTCAGTTAGTTTTAATATTATATACAGGTTGTTCGCTTTTTTGCAAGGTCTGAAACATGTCGCAGCGACGAATTCACCAACATGAAAGTTGGTAACGTCAAACTCAAAAGTGACATTTTCGCAGTCATGTAGATGCCAAAGTTGATTGCAAAATTTCTGCATTTACCGGACGCAGGTGAAATTAATGTAAATGAACGTTTTCATGATGGTTTCGCGGTGCTCATTTACTACAACAATTCATTTTGTTTTGTATATAGACTATAATTTTACCCTGCTGATGAGAGTACAGTGATTCACAGTAGTTGGCCGCCACCAAACCGAGTCACCCTTTAAAGTTGTATTCAAATTTTTAAGCCTTTTTTATTTATGTATTTTTTCTGTGTATATTTTGTATAATTATAAATGATACAATCAAGGCCTGACCTCGTTCTCAAATATTTCGAGAAACGAACTGTATTCACGATCGGATTGTCGGCCCCGGTTGACTGAAGCATCAACGCCAATGAGAAGGAAAAGGAGGAGAGGTATCGAGATCTCAAAAGAGGCTGCAAAAACTGTACCCAAAAATATTCGGTTAGAGTAATTGTCCTTATGATTGATGCTGTCGAAATTTCGAAGCTGACACTGGTTCGCAATCTTAAACCTATACCCGCCTCCCAAAAATATGCCAAGGCACTTGCGAGATGGTTGCAGGAAGCTGTCATCCTTAGGTCGCTTTTTGTCCTTAAGATGCACGAGAGTTTCGCCAGCCTGTCGGAATTTCTTCGTGTCCTGGGACCACCCATCTCAGGATAGGCAACTGCCTATTTATTTTTGTAACCATATTCATCAGAAACCCTTAATACAGGGACCCTTTATCCGCAACCCGAGGACGCGTTCGGTGGCTTTGTCATAGGCCCTTCGGTTTGATTCTAGAGAAATCAAAACAGAAAATTTCAAATCGTAGAAAATTGAAAATCGTGGTAAAATTACAGTCGACCCAAGGACGACTGCCCTATGCATTTTGCCCGCAAGTGTCTTACCATCCTGCTTACACGCATGGATGCTTTGCAGACTATTAACCAGTAAAAACTTGGTACCACCAAGAGCGCCGATCTTTGGCTATGATATTTTTGTCAGCTGGTGCCGAAAATTTAGAGGAGCATTTAGAGGAGCGATATTAAGGTTAATTCCGTAAGAGTGCAGAGATGGTAATAAAGCGTTCTTTGTGCCGCATTGTGCCTTTGGATGTAGGTCGTTCCCGCATGAGTTGGTATCAGACTTCCATCCGGGTGATTTAAGGAAAGCAAAAGTTAGCTCACACGACATTGACTGATCTTCCACATTTTTGTGGAAGATACGGTGCATTTGATGCATTTTGCTCATCCCTAATACTGAAGTTAAGTCCGAGTGTTTCAGCAGCCTCCTCCGCTGCTTTGTACAGAAAGGATTCTTTGCCCACTTCTTCGTGCTTCTTTACCATTTTAAGAAGAGTGTCTATTCAATTTGCGACTCTACGTGCAGTAGCCAATATCAAGGGATCTTAGCTCGTTTTTCCTCCATGGTACCACTCCAAATAAATACAGTACTACCGGGATGGCAAGTATACTCGCTGCAGATACTTTGTTTCTCTCCGACAGATCGGAAGACCAAATCTGCCTGATGAGGCGTTTGTATCTGTTTCTGAAAACATCCTTTATAGATGTCACATTCTGAATGCGACTCTGTAGCACGCCCAGGTATGTTTAAGTTTCTCCAGCGCAAAGGTGTCGTATAATGCTTCCATCGACGAACTCAGGGTCTTCAGGGATGCCATTAAGTTTTTCTCACTTCAAATAAACCTGTGCGCATTTGTATAACCCAAATTCCATTCCTATTTCCTTGGTATATCGTTCGACAATCCCTAGAGCTAGATGTAGTTGCTCTTCGTTTTCAGCATAGATCCTAAGATTGTCCATGAAAATTACATGAGTGACCTTGTACTTTCGATCCACAGGCTTACTGCAAAAGTACTCGTCGGAATGGCGATGTGCTAGAAATTGTGGCAATAACGTGAGGCAAAAGATGAGTGTGCTCATGGTGTCGCCTGAAAGACACCTCTCTGAAAGGTGACCTTGTTAGTTGTCACACGATTTTTTTCCAGATGAGATAGTAAATCAGGCTTTCCAAAGCGGCATCAATCTCCCTATGCAACTCACGATTTGCGGATGAACCTTTAATCTTTCGAGAAGACAGATAATAAGTCTGTGGGAGGTCGAATCGAAAGCTTTCCAGTAATCAATTCAGGCCATCGATAGGTCACGCTGGTATTATGCTGCATCTTTGCAGACACATCTATCGATGAGCAGGTTCTCCCGACATCCTGCTACGCCTCTCTTTGAGCCGCGTTTTTGTTACAATTGTTCCACACAGTTTCAGTTGCCTGAACAATCCTATCATTTAGGATAGCTGTGAGTATTGTGCGCCTTTCTACCAATTACTCCAGAATTGGTTCTTCCGACTTTAAATATTTGGTGAAAATACGGCTCAAATTCTGATGGGTTGAAGGAAACTTCTTCAACCAGAAGGTCTTGATACCATCTGGTCCCAGACTGAAATAGTTCTTCATCCCTCTTAATACTTTTTTCACCTCCTCAGTATTGATGGATGAGCATTCTTTATCAGGTGTTATGATGGCATCACACAGTTATTTGTGTTATTTGAGTCTTCGTCGAGTCTATACTGCACTTCGTAGACTTCTCTCCAAAATACTTCGACCTCCTCTGGTTTGAGCGGGTGGTCGACAGTAACTGCGGGGCCTTGGAAAAGTCGAGATGGGTCAGAGAGAAACTGTTGATATTCTCGGAACCAGCTCTCTCACCGCTCTAGACTTTTCTTATCATCAGATAGTATTCGTATTTTCTCAACAATATGCTGCCTGATGGTCAGGAGCTTTGACTTGTTAAGTTTGTAATAAAGGGTCCGGAGTTCGCGCGCAAACTTACGAACATTGGCGGTAAAATTCTTGCCAGATGTGATGTAGTCAATCACACGCAGAATTCGGGACGCTTACTGTCTTGCCCAGCCTATCTTTATAGCAAGTGGATGCATTCGTCTTTTAGTCTTATGATCAATCGTTGGTTTTTTTTTACGGTTCGCATCGATCGAAGCCTTCGCTGCATTATTCACACAACAATTGATAGTCCAGAGGTAAGATTCTTCGGAAAAATGTCCACGAAGCTCGACATCCATTTCAGCCAGATATTTAGGCTTGAGAGAATCCTGGCTGTTGATGTTTCTCCGGGTCATAAAGCATCGCTCTTCCTGTATCGGATGTCTGCCCGCTGTTAATCTTAGTGTCGCCTCTCTTTCTCTGTTGCGGGCTTGTTCTGTCTGTGACAGAGTAGGTGTTCCGCTCACATGCAAGGATAAGACTGCGTACTCTGAAAGGTCGCCCGGTATCCCAGAGTCACCATTCTATACACCTCACCTAGGTGCCAGGTGCCATTCAGCCTCCGAGTCTCACTCTGGCCTTCAAACCCTTTCCTTGTAATGACGAAAACCAAGTAGGATCCCCTGCAGAACCGGCACAACGCTGGGCTCTCGCAATTGCTTTTTTATTAAAAAAACTGACTTCAAACATCCAAATTTGCACGAAGACAACAAGAAGCACATACTTCCTTCAAATTGTAAATTATTACAAATAGTTCAACTAACTACCTCCAATTTGAATCACTTCATTATCTTCATTAGAACTCAAGATAGTTCACTCGAATATTTATTCACAAAAAACGAACAATTATTTATATTTTGAAAATTTTTCAACGGAAATCTGTTCAGAAATGTTTAATTGTACCACCAAGAATTTTTTCAGTTTTTTCTTATTATTTTTTCAATAAAAAACTATTCTTAAAAGATCACTGTTTTTAAAAGCTATCAAATTTCCCTACTTTTCATCAGGTTTTCAGATCTGTGAGCTACAAACCATTTTTCGGAATATTACTTTCCGGCTCATTAACGTACAGTATTTGCACCTTTAAAATGATACCTCTTTCATTAACCTACCATTTTTTCTTCACTTACTTTTTCAACGTCAAAGACAGAGAAAGCAACTTTTCTCGCCGATAGTAGTTAACATGTCCACCATTCTTTTAACGCGTTCAAGTTCATTCAGAATGACTTGAAATCAGCTAATTAATGACTTCAGAACGTTTTCTGACGGGTCAGAGGAAGCTTAAATTGTTTGTTATTTATTATAAACGTATAAAAAGTGCAAAGTACTCTTCTTAGAAGTGATTTGATGCTCTTGATGCAAGTCGCTTCAAACTTACACCGAGAAACGTCTTAAGTCTGGTGTTTTCAAGGGCTTTTCCTTGCCAAAAGGATTAGCGCAAAAGTTATCCCAATATTTTTCCGTTGTCATTATTAATCATGGATTTTATTTGTAATGTTTTGTTTTAAATGATATATTTTTAAACAAAATAAACTCCAAAAGATCGATAGAACGTGCGTTACAAGAGCAATACCAAAATACCTTGCAAACTTCATCTTTCAGCCTAGTAAGTCTGTTTGTATAAAGAAGATGTTTAGTTGGTTCATAACAAAAGAGGCAAAAGTACGATGCATTTGTTTCAAGAAAACTTGTCTCCGAGTAAAGTTGAGATATAATTCAGCATTTGGGTGCAATAACATTTAACTTGTATTGTTAGGAGTCATATGTTTTTCATTTGTTTTGCATATAACTTAATGAAGAACAAATTAAAAACAAGTGACTTCTGAAAATACAAGTAGGCCTTTTTCGGCATAAAATGAAATTTTTGGACTACTGTGTATGAGCGATCTATAATTCTTGTAAGCTGACAAACTATAATAATAAGGAATCATTCATACTTAGAAACATCAACATCACTTCTGAAAAGAGCAGTTTACACAGTTGTCTTTGAAGGCTATTTAAACAATAATAAAAATACACGATTTTGAAAAAAATTCAAATAAACAATTAAATTGTTAAGAAAGTGCTTAAAAATTGTTCAAATTTTTCGTTAATGAAATAGAATAAAAGGGTGAAAAATAGACCTTTGAAAAACCTCATAAAAAATTTAAGTCGCTAATATAGAAAGGAAGTTACAAGCGTTTAAAAATACCTGTGCAGGCGTTAGGGTTGAAAGTGTAACGTCCCACCACTTGAAGAGGGGTGGTGATCGAGGTCTATAAATTTATCGGTCAAGTACTGTTAGGTAGGCGAACATATTTCGAGAATTTAAGGAAAATCTAAGAACGTGATTTTTGAAGTTGGGTCAGTTGAGAAATAATGCCCCATAAACAGCTCCAAGGTGCTGTGTAATGCCCTGATAACACCTGAGGAACAATACCCACCTATCACTACATAGGATTTGAAAAAAGTATTAAGAAGTTTCCTTCAACCCACCAGCATCTGACCCGAATTTTAATCTCATATTTAAAGTCGGAAGAGCTTATTCCGGAGTGGTTAGTAAAAAGGCGCACATAACTCCTGTCAAAGATGGGGTACTTAGTTGACCCGAAAATTGGAATGGATTGGAATGGAATTAAAGTTAGAAAAATGCGCCAAGGTATATTTCAAGCTAGGAAAACTCAATGGCATCCCCTAAGACCCTTAGCTCGTCAACAGAAGCGCTGTAAATCTTGGTACTGCAGAGACCTATGCATACCTAATCATTTTCATCTATACTATTTAAATTGATTATTATTATGTTTTTGAAGTTTAGGGGTTTATATAATAATTATTATTAGAGGATAATCTTCAAATCCAATATATTATATATGTAATAT
>NC_046661.1:62019615-62068862 GCF_010883055.1 Belonocnema kinseyi
ATAAAAATATACATATATTTTAAATCATTTTAGTTCCAAACTGTAATTTAAAATAAACGATTGCAAAGGAATACTTAAAAATGTATACTTTTAAGGACTTCGAAGTTGGAAACTAGTGAATTTTACAACCTAATAGCTGAAACACTTTGTTAAAAATTCATTTTTTGTTGTTGAAGATTTATCATTTTAGTTGAGAATTCATCTCTTTGGTTGAAAAATTAATTATTTTGTGGAAAATTAATGTTTTAATCTGGAAATTCAACTATTCCATTTTTGGCTGAAAATTTATTTTTTCAAAAATAACATTCTTCTACCTAATTGGGTAAAAGTTCATGTATTCTGTTGAAAATTGATTTTTTTTTCGTTGAAAATTAATTTTCTTCAATAGGAAAATCATTTATTGCATATATAACTCATAGTCTTATGACAAAAAATGATTTTTACTTTTTTCAGCGGCCATCTCGGATTTTTCATTTTGTAATATTTTTTAACTAAAAGGCAATTAGTAATCAGCGAACCCGAAAACCCTTTATTACACACCCAACTTTTACTTTTATGACATAAAATGATTTTTACACTTTTCAGTGGCCATGTTGGATTCGATATCTGGGAATTTTTTAAACCGATAAAAAATTTATAATCAGCGACCTCAAAAACACTTGAAAAGTGAATTGCAAGGGTAAACATTATTTTTTTACAAGACTGTAGATTTCTTACTTTCTGTTGACGTACATGGAATTTGAAGTACTTTTTTCATAACTTCTTTAATATTCCTTTTTCCTGAATAAAATGAAAATTACATTTAAAGACGATATAAAGATACATTTGTTCTTTGAGAAATCTTTGTTGAATTATTTTTAAAACAACTCCAAATTTGCCTTCAGAAATTATTTTTGGCTTCTAAGGATTCTACAATGAGTTTCAAACACTATTTGAAAATCAATTTTGTAAGTGAGTATTGAATTTCCATATCACGTGAATATTTAATTGTTCATTGTACATATAAAAGAGCTTAGTTGGCGTTTTCCATTTTTATTTGTTGTGGATAACAATTATAATTTTACGCTTATTGTTTATCATTGTCGCGGATTATTGTGTTTCTAAAAATATTGTTAATAATAAATACAACTCGTCAGAGTTTCATTAGAACAGAAGTTTTACGTAAGTTAAACTTATCAATATTTTATACACGTCTAAAATAATAACTAGCAATCACTCCCATAAATAGAACTATATAAAAATCTTCTTAGTAATAAAAGAACGATAAAGTAAATGTACAGGGAAAGATAAAATAGGAAATAAAAAAATTCATTTTTAATAAACAATTACATTTGCAAGTATGTAAAAAAAGGTACACTTATATTCTCCTTTCAAATTATATGCTACGCTTTGAGGTTGTGCCTTGTCTTCTTAGTGATAACAAATAATAAAGTAAATGTACAGGGAAAGAAAAAAAAAACAGAAATATCAAATAACTTATTTTTAATAAACAATTACATATTTAAGTGTTTAAAAACGTTATACTTACATTCTCCTTTCAAAGCATATCATTCACTTTGAGGTTGTTATGCATTATATCATTAATAATAAAATAATGATAAAGTAAATGTACGAGGAAAGATAAAATAGGAAATACCAAATAATTCATTTTTATTAAATAATTACATATTGAAGTATGTAGAAAAGTCACAGTTTATATTTTTTCAAATTATATACTTCACTTTAAGGTTATGCCTTTTCTTCTCAGTAATACGAAAAAGATAAAGTAAATGTTCAAGGAATCATAAAATAGAAAACACCAAATAAGACATTTTAAATGAACAATTACATATTCAAGTGCGTAAAAATAAGTTACTATTATATATTCTCCTTCCACATTCTACACTTTACTATTTCTATACGAAACACCAAATAACTTATTTTCAATAAACAGCTACAAATTCAAGTGAGCGAAAAATTACCTTACAAATTATATAGTTATTTTATGCCTCGTGCACGTTTCAATAAAATAAAAAATATGCTATTTTTTATGCTGTACACTATGCTGTTGTCCGAAAAACCGCGCTCACTGCCGTACAAGCAATCTGTTCAATCTACCGGATACAAACCTAGCGCCCAGCGCCAGACATCTATACACTGCCTGTTTCAAAGAATAAAATGATTCATTCTTAATAGAGATTGGACACATGTAAATAAATATATGTTATAAAGAGATTTACAAGTCGACTCATCACAGCTAAGTCGTCGCAAAACTCGACTCATGAATCACGACCAAATTTCGGATCTGAATCGAGTTTTTTTTCATACCACTAGTCGAACCCCATAGTAATACTAAAAAAACAGGTAACTATTATAGATTTTGCCTAGACTTCACAAAAGTTAACAGTATTAGAAAGAAAGGCTTGCACTTAGTTCCTTTTGATCACATACTTCTTTGCCATAATAAGAACAACCAAATTCATATCAGAAATAGAATTAAAACTTGCTTATCTACCAATTTCATTAGAAGAAAGTTCAAAACGGAGGAATTCTGGGTTTCTTTAAAAACTAAATTCGCGAAGAATAACTAAAGTTTCCGGGTCCTCGATCATATTGATGATAACCGGTTTTTCCTTCTTCAAAAAAATCAACTTAATAAATTTGAATAACTTTCTTCCGGGTCTTCGATCATATCGAGGATATCCGAAATTCCAAAAATTAAATTTTTTAAGAATAATCAACCTTTCTGGGTCCTCGATCATATCAAGGATAAGCGAGTTTTCTAAGAACTAAACCAACGTAACTAAAGAACCTTTTCCGGCTCTTCGATCCTAGCGAGGATAACCGGTATTTTCTCTAAAACAACCAAAGGCACAAAGATTGAATAATTGAATTACGTAACTTCGGGCGATAACTTAAGTAGGATTCTCGTATGTTCATAGGTAAAAAGGTCTGAGATAAATAGTCAAGTTAGCAAAAGCACTGGGCTCAACGTCATTGTCGAGCGGTGGCCGAAAAACTCACCCAAGCAGAAAAATATGTCCCCTTGCCACCGACCAGCAAGCGAAAATGACTGCTAAGTCGACAGCGAAGAGCTCAACAAATAATTAATTCATCCCGTGTCCCCGAACACGAGAAACTTGAACAATTACCGGTCCTACTTGTGTTGGAGGACCCCCCCCCCCCTTCTTGATATTGTTCGAGCGTAGGATTATTGATCCAGATCAAGGAGTGCCTATTCTTCGGGCTTTCCAATTCCCTACTCAGCAGTGAAGGTGAATAACGTCGGTTCCAAGAAGTTGAGGACCAAGGCTGCGCAAAAGGAGTTTCTAATACCGGAGCCAGCTGCCAGGGGAACTGGTGGAAAATCCATTGATCCCTGAGGTCTGAAGGAACTCCGTGTTACCAGCACGCGACGAACATCAGTCGAAGTCGGCATCAGGTGGACTCTTCTAGCCTTAGAAAGCCCTGACCGCCCCTGAGAAATTCTCCGGAGAGTAAGAGAAGGGTGAGGGACCTTCCATCACCTAGACCATCTGCAGATGAGCAGGGTACCAAAGCATCTCCACCCTGAAAATCATCCATTAAATACGGGAACCCCTCTCGTTCCTACCAATCACCAGTGAAACCAATGGGATCCTCTCCCCTACTGCGAAGATCTCCAAAGAAGCAGGGGGTTTTACTCCAAGTCTTCAGCCACCGTCCTCAGAACCATTCAAGGGCCAGTGGTATTGCCTCGGATGTACAAGTTCGCCCTAGTACCTACCGAACCCCGAATAGGAAAAAGTCGATTACAATTCGACCTACTTACCAAGAAAACCCGCAGGAATTTGTTTCTTTAAGATTATTTTAATCAGCTAATGTTAGTAAGTTTGTCTTCTATAAAAAAAAGTTGACAGTTGTAGTTCGATAGGCTGTAGATTATTGTATGTGGGTAAATATTTTGATACTCAAACATTTTCCTCATGTATTATTTGGTTTTAGTCATAGTTTTTGTAATATCAAATTTTGAAAATTTACCATTCAAAGTATGAGGAACTTCCTTAAAGATTCAGACAATCTATAACTTATATATAATAACATCTATATCTATAACAAGTTATTTAAACATTTTTGTTTCACGGATTTTACGTTCGAAGCATAACGTCGCCAGGGCCGCAAACAAGCCCCATAGTATGGGCGAGATAGCATTTCTTGTATTCTCACTATTTTTTTTTTTGATCTATTAAGTACTAATGAATTCTTGTTTGAATCAATTTATTTTTATGTTCCTTTACTACCTAAACTTTATTTTATTTTTGACAAAAGGCTATTCCTGCAGTAAAACAACATGATATTTTCTTTTTAGGTAACTAAGTTGGAGTCTGCTGCAGAGAGGCGTGAAAATGGGATCGAGAAAAAGCTTCAGAAGACCGATGTTCAAAACATTATACACATGAATTTGTGAGTAATTCTTCCGAGTACATCATAGCTGGAAACAAGAAATAAAAATTTATTTTAGTTTAATTGTATACCCTGAAAATTAATTTCTATTTCTCTTTATTTGGTTGATAAGTTATGATTCTTATCAGTCGCTAAAACAAGCTTTTATTGTTATCTTTAGAAAAAGATGTAATGAGTTACCATCGGTAGATTTGTTTCGGGGATCAGACTTTGACCGGTTTTAACTACTTAGTGGTCCTATAGGTGATTGGAAGTTTTGGTGCAGATGTTTTTTAAATTTTGAGCGTAAAATTTGAAATGATGACAAAAAAGTCAAAGAATAGATTTTGGAAGTAATAAGGCGAAGGTGCATCCCTAATTGATTCTGGTACCTTGTTCCAAAGACGCGCTCCCCTCACCATGAAGGATATCTACTGTTTATAAGGTTTATGACGTGGAACTCTAAGGACCGTTTTTCATAAACGAAGCTTAGAATTAGCAGGTAAACTCACGTTTCTGTTTTCGAAAAGATCTTGAACATACTTTGAGATTTTGTTATAATAGAGATTGAAAATCATTTTCACCATAAACAATTGTCTTCAGTTTATCCATGATATAATCGTATATGATACACCCATATTAAAAAAAAACGGGAGGAGAAGACTCTTAGCAAGAACAATCAGAGTTAATGTCATGGATTCCTTGTTTCTTCTAAGCTGTTTGAATACTCGAAAAGTCTTCGTCGAAATTTTAAGATTAGCTCTTACCACGAGAGTGTACGGTTAAGGATGTTTGCCCAAATCCCTCAATCATTCAACGAAACCGATGCTAGGACATCGCTTTATAAGGAACGTTAATGTCCTGGTAAAGTGGAATTACTTGGATATACAAACAATTCCCTTGACGCTCGTTTTTTTAATACCGCTTTTGATTGGCATTTTTTCGCATTTTGACAAATGAGTTTTCGATTTAACGTTAATCATAAGTATTAGTACCAGTTTATTTATAGTTAAAAATGTTAGGAAATTTATACATTTTGAGTACCAATCGTTTTGTAAGGTTCTTCGTAGTCCCGGGGAAGAAACCCTTATAGTTTCGGTTCGGTGTCGTACAACTCAATATGAGCATTGGGCCTAAAACTCACATTGGACCTAAACTCGACATAGGACTCAAAATTGACATAGGGCCCAAATTCGACATAAGGCCCAAAATTGAAATATGGCCCAAAATAGACATAGAGCTTAAATTCGACACAGGGTCCACAGTTAATATAGGACTATAGATAGACTACGAAACCCTTTTTTGTAGCGCATGGCTCCTAGTTTGTCTAATGTGTAAAATAAAGCTTTCGGAATTTTAATATGATCTGTGTTTCAATTTCTTAAAAATAAATTTTCTACATTTTTGTTATTTAACGCTAAAGCTCACATTTTTTTAAACTTTCTGTAGTATTGTTTCTAAGATGTTTATATTTATTAAAAAAGATTTTATATCTGCGCTAAAAATATCTAGAAATAATTTTCAGTTGGTGAGAATAATTCAAAGGAATTGTTCAGTACGTTATAAACAAATTAATTAAGAAAAGTTACTTTTGGGATTAGAAAGGTTTTCCTGATTAAAATACAGAGTTTTGGTATAAAATGAGAGAGAAATACAAGTTTCATCACTATTAATTGAAAATATATTCTATTTGGCAATTACTTAAACAATTTTTATAAATAATTTCAGAGTTTGGCTACTTTTTGGACCGAATAGGCTCAATTTTTCACAGAGTTAACTAAGAATGTCTCCGATATCTTTTTGAAATGATACTTTGAAAATTTCCAAGAATTGTCAATTATTTAAACAATTTTCATAAAGAAATTTAGAGTTTGGCTACACGGAGAGAAATTTCTAGTTGGGTCAACAAGGATTCTGGTTAGCCGTACTAGACAGTATAGTAAAATATATATCAACATGCTAAACATTTTCAATCCCGAAAAATCACTTTTGTTAATTAGTTTGTTTATAACGTAATACAATTATTTTTAAAATTATTTTCAACTAATGGCAATTATTTCTAGATAATTTGTGCACAAGCATAAGACCTCCTTTGATCAACCTGAAAATCGTAAATAACATATAAGGCGGAAATGCCTACCAGTGAGGGAAAATGGGATCTGCACGTCGAGAACAGGGAATTTTAAGAGATGGGCTTAAATATGGGTTGAAAAGAAGATAGAAAAAGATACAAAGGGATACGCTAGTATTAAGTAGACATAAAGAAGTACGGATTAAATTAGAAACTAGTAAAAGTATACTAACAAGGAAATAGAGAAAGATCGAGATAAAAACAGAATAACTGGATACAAAAGTTTCTATCTTTGAGATAGAAAATGATTAATAGTGATAGGGTTTCTATCTTTTTACTTCCAGAAGTGAAGAATTAGTCCACAAAATCGTGCAGAAGCATAATATTGTCCAATAAACGAGTTTTTTTAAAGTACTAGAAGCAATTATCGAAGAGAAATCCAACTGAACATACTGAAATGATAAGTGTTCCAGGTGATAATAAGGTAAAAGAATTAATTATGGAGAATTTTTGAGAAAATAGTAGGTATATTTATTTTAACCAAAAGCCTCGGTGATAAAATTACAAATGAGAAACGTTTGATGTTTGGATGACAGTTGTATTAAAATGCACTAAAGTCTGATTAAAAATTTTGATCCTCTCAGAGCTTCACAATCGAAAAATCAATGATTGAAAATAACATGTAAAAAGAAGATTTTGAAATAATTCTGACATATATAGAATGTTATCCGAAATCCATTTCTGCTTCGAATAGTATCATTTAGAGCTTATAAAAATAGAAAAAAATTAATTATACTGTAAATGTATGACTGACGTCAGCGACTTGAAGATATGGCAACGTCGAAACCCTCCCACATGCTCTAGTTTATGCGCGAATTTCATATAACAGGTGTTCTCACGCGCGACGTTGCCAAACTTACGACGAAGTGTTCTTTCGAAGCGTTCTCTCAATTGACTTGCTACGTACCGAGGGTACTTCCTTAAGACTGCAACAAACAACAATTTACCTAATTAAAAATTAAACTAACTTCCACCTATATATTCTATATTTAAATAATTGAATGTTTTTATGCAAATAAAATTTCCTTAAATGTTTAAATATATGGTTCATAAATGTTAACACAGGTGGGAAAAGTAAGACTTATAATTTTCATACGCTCGATCATTTTAGATTGTGTTCCTAGTGTTGCATGCAAATATTTAGAATTGCACAAATATTTAAACTCTATCGTGAGAAGGTACCCATGTGCAACCATGTACAAATAAAATGTTATTAAAGTAAAAATTAACTTCAGTTTATTTAATTGAACTTTATTTGTAAATAAGATAATTTCATGTAAAAGAATCAGACGTTCACTAAAGTTTAAAAAAGCTCCTACTCTAAAAGAATAATATAAAAAGAAAATTGACAAATGTCCTTATGGATTTAATTTCCAAATATTCACACAAAATTACCTAAAAGCTAATTTACGAAGACGAAGAATAAAGCTCCAAGAAAATTTTTACTTGTTAACTAAATGAGTAATGAATCCATATATTAAAATAACTCTCAACCATCTATAATGTAGCCCATAAGTTCTCAAAAAATAAACCTTAATGTGCTAACCTATACTTATAAGATTGGAAAGAAAAAGAAATACAAGTGAATATGGCAAAAAAGCATATGGCTGAAGTAGCGGATCAGCAGCATAAGGGTCTCTGATGTTGGCCAGTAAAGTTCTAGGCGAACCGTCCAATTTACGACAAAAAATTGCAACCCCCGTCGTCCACAGGTACCTTTTTTTTTGTTTCTTGTAAGTTGAAGAGCGGCACTATAGATAAGCGTATTGTTTCTAGAGAGCGATTCTTTCATGTACAAAAGGCTCGTCCTCAACTCCATTTAATCATTTTGGTTGAGAATGCATGCTTTTTCATGCAATTTTATATCAGTTTTATAAAAGTAGATTGCCATTGTAGTTTAACATTCAGGCATTGGTAGGATGTTATTGGAGTTGGAATTGTTTGTTGAAGTTCTGAGACAGAAAATTGAAGAAATATCGTCTTTTATGAAAAATATCCAATAAGATGCAGCAATCAGACAGAATAATTCCCCCGACTGTTTAATCGGTATACCTTAAAATGCAAATATTGGAACAGAGTGCATTTTCTTCCAGGTATTTGCATCTAGTCATTAGAGTAGGCACTTGGTTTTTCAATACCCTGTTCCCGCCTAACTTTGACTCAGAATCCGCTTGGCGCCTAATTATGCGTATCACATTCCAAGACATAGAAGACATTCCTGGTTTACTTACGTGTCCCTCAGACGAAACGGAGAAGAGAGATCCCTGATGAAGGGTATTTTTCTAACCCAAGGGTTTAGAATAGCTAGATCAATTCGAAACCTTCGGACTTTTATTCATACTCTCAAAGTCCTTTTTTCATAATTTAGGCGTCGTATGGGGGCGTCGATTTGTCAAGCTCAGCTTAGGGCAGCACCGTGAGTAGAGATATGTCGTGTACGCAAGCACAAGGCCTTATCTAAAGTTTCCTGAGTTTTTTGTTATTTGGAAAGCTTTGTTATTTGGAAAGTTTTTTGACATTTTATTATTTGATCCTTTAGTTTTATACCTGAATGCCACTTGCACGCCTAGCATTTCTGAATTAGTGTTTTAAGCTATTACCTCAACGCTTCGTTATGAAGGACTGATATAATTCGAATAGCAGACAATCCTACCGTTGGAACCGTCGTCTTTCGTGCACTAGCGATCCTAGCGGGGTCACCACTCGTACCTAAAGCTAGAAAATCGGTTGTCCCTTTCGCTATTGGTCGATTAAAAATAGTGCATACCACCATATTGAAGAAAACAGCCACAAGATAAAGCATTTATCTAAATTAAGGCGACGATACCATGTACTTGTACTAATTCACTATCCCAATATAAAGGCCAATAACTATTTATAGTACTATGCACTTAATGAAAACGTCCGTAAATATTCGATTTAAACGGAGTGATACAACTCCGATTACGCAAAAGTTCCTCTCATCCATCTGCTTTAAACTCTAAATTTAAAATAAAAATTTGCTACATAATAATAAAAAATTTCAATATTTGAGATTTTTGATATTGTTTTTTAAACATATTTTTAATATTTAAGAATTTAAAAATGTTAATCTTCTGGAACTATACCTGGAAGTTAACATAATCTTTTTGCAGTATGATGCATCAGAGTCTGCAGAGTTATATATATATATACCCTTTTATCATCTACCGTTATTTCAGTATTCTTCGGGTAGCAGTTTCCTTTGGTGACTAAAATCTCGTTCTAAGAAGGGAAATATCCGCATTGTCAGTTGTAGCAATTCTGCGTATTGTTTCGTGCTGAGATATGGACATTTTACATTCCACCATTTGTGCTACAGGTTCATCGCGAGCAGTGGTATAGGGTTGTCAGTAGAACCCTGCTATTGCGACTGACCCTGCTGATAGTGATCTGAGAGTGTGAAATTTGAGCTTGCTTTCTCTGAAATTTTTTTATCTGTTGTTTTGTTTAAGAGTTTCCTACTAGATCTTAAGTATTGAATTGAACTTAATTCAAAAATCCAGATGGATTCAGAATTTTTTCCACTCTCTTTTTTTCTTAAGCATAGAAAAATCCTCGAATTTATTAACACTATTTTGCGCAAACTTAAGGAGGTTAGATGATGGCTATTCTAGTCTATGAATTCTTTAGAAACATTTTTGAAGTCAGTAAATATTATTAAAAGTTAGATATTAGGCTCAAGCTTCCAATGGTAGCGGACTGCTTGGCATCATCGTAACTCTGCAAACTGAACGCGGGAAGCCAGAGTAAGAGCTCGCTTTTCGTAGTGAGCTTTATTTATTAGCTTTATTTATTTCAATATAATTACTTTAATTTTTCAGTGATACATTTTATTATACGTATATATTCAGAAAGATTTAAAATTTTGTATTCCATGTTACCTCTGTTGAAACGCTAATAATCTTTCCTTAATTTACATGATTTTCGACACGCTTGTCCAATCTAAAGTCCATAATAATCTCTGCTGTGTACTTTGTGACGATGTTTAACACTCTCTGAAGTTTGCTTACCAGAAGCATAGTTTTTTTTGTTCATGCATATAAAATATATTAGTGACCTCATGCTCGCGATGATTAATGTCACCATCGAGGCATCAAGAAGAATTTCGTAGTGCGAAAGATATAAGAAGAAGTGTGTTGCAAAAGGCAGAGGACTCATGGTGTCGCCCTGAAAGACGCTCATTTGGAACGTGACGTTTTTCGTTGTCACACGATATTTTCCAGATGAAATAGTAAATCTAGTTTTCCAAACGGGCATCAATCTCTATGAATCTCACTATGTGCAGATGGATCTTCAAACATTCCAACAGAGAGATGATAAGTCTGTGAGCGGTTAAATCGAAAGTTTTCTGGTAGTCAATGCAGGCAATTGGCAGGATGCGCTGATGGGCTGCTGCGTCTTTTCAAATGCACTTGTCAATTAGCAAGTTCTCTCGGCAACCTACTACACCTTTTTTCGAATCACATTGTTCGTACGTCTCTCAACAAATAGGCTCAATTCTTTGAACAATCCTATTGTTCAGGGCAGCTGTAAAGATATTATACAGTGTGTTCAAACAAGTTGTTGGTCTGTAATTGTCTGGGTTGGTAAAGTTGCCTTTTTATGGCAGGAGTATAGCGCGTCCTAACACCAGTCGCTGTGGAATGGGCGTTTCGGGCTTTAAATATGAGGTGAATATGCGGGCCAGATGTTGATATGTAAAAGTAAACTTCTTCCACCAGAAGTTCTTGATACCATCTGGTCTTGCAGGATAGAGGTTCTTCGTACCTCGAAGTGCAAAACTCCTTGAAGCGGGTGATATTATGAGTATCTTCTTTCAACTCCAGTGTTTTCGGGATCTTGCATACCTCTCACCAAAAAGTCTACCTGGTTAGGCTTTGATGGATTTTTGTAGAAGCAGGGGGAACGCTGATGAGGTGCGATGGCTCATAAAGAACCTGTTGATACTCCCTGATTTTTCTCTTCCAATTTTGTATTCTCCTCCTTGCGTCAGATAACACCTGAATTTGAAATCCGTAACAATTAAGTATTTAATGACACTATAGACATCAAAAGAAATCTAACAGCTCACTACGCATTATGAGAAATCTAAAGAACGAGGGGGAAATTACTCTGGTAATTTGCTGGATCGCTGGGTTATCCGAACTGGTAATCAACGGTAATCCGTTTAAGGTACTTGTATACAGAGGAATCCACTTTAAAGTCAGATTACTCCACTTGTAATTCAGATAGATCGGAGTAATTCATTTTAATCAAGAGCAATCCACTTGAAAATCCAGATGATTAGGCGTAATTTAATTAATCGAAGCAATTAACTTGTACTCCATATCTTTTTTAGTTAAAATGCATGTATTTTGTTAAAAATTCATCTCTTTCAGTAGAAAATTAATCTTCCCCGTTATAATTTATTTCTTTGCTTTGAAATTATGCAGTACTGTTTAAAATCGTTTTTTTTATTGAAAAATAATTTTTTTCATTGAAAATTTAAGTGGCCCAGTTTAAAATTCTTAATTTTAGTTGATATTTCATTCCTCGATTATAAGTTCGACTATTTTCTTGAATATTATTTTCTTACAAAGTTTTTTTCAGTTGAAAATATAAGTATATTTATTTTGGTTGAAAAGGCCTCTTTTTTAGTTAAAAAGTCAACTCTTACTTAGATGAAAATGTTTGTTTTCAGTTTAAGGTTCAAGTGCTGGGTCGAACATTTTATTACTTGGTTGAAAATTCATCTATTTTATTTAAAATTTGTCGTTTTTGGTAGAAAATTAACCTTCTTGCAGGGTGACCGTTGTACCGGAAAACTGCGAAGACTGGGAAATGGCCGGAAATTTTATAAGACCGGAAAAAACTGGGGAATGACAGTGAATTTATTTTTTACCGGGAATTTTACAAATTTTTAGAAAAAATCTGTCCACCCTTGATTTTAATATTTTTTGAATAATCAGTTGAATTTTTGTCTTTCTCAGTTATAACATCATTCAGTTCACAATGTGTAATTCAAAAATCTTTCATTTAAAGATCTTTCATTTTAAATTCTTATTTTTAAGCGTACATTTTTCATTCAAAGAATGTAAAGAAACTATTTTAAAGATTCAGAAAATTAAAAGTTGGAACCATTTGCAATCGACAATTCAGGATACGAAATATCTTTCGTTGATTAACTGTGAATATTACTTATAATATTTTTAAGTTGCATTGTACATGATGGTTTGGCAAGTGAATAATGATCAAATTTATTTTATAAGACGATTGGAAAACAGTTTAAATTTTAAAAATTCCAGATTTAACGGTAAAAATTAAACCGGTTCAATTGGAAAGTCGTAGTAGTTAAACTATTGTGAACGCCCGATTGAAACTTTATAAACTATTTTTAATTTTTAAATAACTTTAAAATAATATATTAATAATTATTATTTTCCACTACTTTGATTATTAAAATAATTAATATATAATATATATTAATTATGTTATAAATATAAAAAATATAGTAAATTTTTTAGAAAATAAATAAAATAATCCTGAAAAATATATATATTTAAATTTATTAAATTTTAAATATTGTTTCATATTTTTTCAGAACATCTATATATATCTTTAGTTTTCTCTTTAGCTAAAGAGATATTTATAAGTTCTGACAATTTACGGTGCAAATAGCCCTCGATGGCCTAATTTAAAACAAAATATAGTTTTTTGCAGATTTGCAACAAAAAATTCAGAAGCTTTGTAATAATTGTGAGAGGCTTCAATAGAATAAAAAATTTTTTTAAAGGATTTTTAGCAAAATCGAAAGTGATTTTTTTTTGAAAAATTAGATTTAAATGAACATTTAAAAAGATTTAAAAACATATTCAAATTTATAAAAAAAAATAATTTTAAAAAATGATTAGAAGTTCCGAAAAAAATTTCAAAATAATTGGAAGCAATTTAAAGAGACATGTAGATTTTTTAAGATTTTCAAATAAACATAATTCAACTTCAAATTGAAGAAGAGTTCAGTTTATAAAGAAAATTAATCATAAATTTCTAATGTTTCTATAGCTCGAATTTTCAAATTTCAATAACAGTGAAACATGTTTCTTTATTTTAGTACAAAACCCATCTCCTTGATTAAAAATCGGATTATTTTTCTGCATATTTGATATTTTTGTAATTTTTTTACAATACAAATAACAGCGCTTCATTTTGGCAGACATTTTTTTTAGTTAAAAATTTAACTGTTTAGATGAAAATTGATGTTTTTAGTTGAAAACTCAAATATTTGGTTAAAAATACATATATTATCTTTAAATTAGTTTTTTTTTTATAGAAAATTAATCTTTGTGGTTAAAACTGTATATTTTCGGTTAAAAGTTCAACAGTTTTGCTGAAAATTCGTCTTCTTGGGTTAAAAATTCAACAACTTTTTTAGATAATTCAATTACTCGATTGACATTTAATATTAAAAAACACTATTTTGTAGATTAGTATCTTTTTTGTTTGAAAAGTTAAAAGGTTTTGTAGAGAATTCTTCTTTTTGATTGAATTCAGCTGTTTATTTTGTTAGTCAAAATTAAACTTTGTTTGGGATGAAATATCAACTATCACATTTTTGGTTTTGAGAATTCATAATCTTTTAGTTACAAATTAATCTGCTTTGAGGAAAATTCTACAATATTGTTAAAAATTTAATTTTTTGTTTGAAGATTCTTCCTCGTTAGTTGAAAATGCAACACTTAGTTCAAAAATGTTACTATTTTATTAAAAATGATAATTTCTTTGTTGAATATTTATTTTCAGACTGAAAATCGAACTATTCCAATTTCTTCTTTATTCATAATGTGTCCCCTAAGGGGTTACATGACTTCCATTCCTTACAATCTTTCCGCTTATATCTATATTTTTTGTTTCAATCTTATCCTTTCTATATAAAAGATTATTTACAACTATTTACATAAGTCTTATATCTAGTTCCTTATCTCTATTCCCTGCGACAACGCAATTTAGGACTTATTAGCAAAGGGGTGAGCGAGCGAACGAAAGCGAGAGTGCAAGCGAGAGAAAAAAGAGAGCATGAGAACGCAAACGCATCTTAGTCTACTTAATTTTTACCTTATCATTACTTACAATCTTTACGCTTCTAATCTAAGCGACTTCCGTTTCCTTTTTCTTTCACTTTCTTTATACCTCCATTTGCTCTTTTTCACATGCATTCTTTCATTCTCTCTTATTCGCTCCTCTAGCACCCTCCAATTCCTTTATTCTTTTCCTAAACCATCCTCCCCTAGAATCTCAACCACATTCTCTTGCTAGCTTCCTTTATCTTCCATTCCTTTCCTGCATCCTTCCCATACATGCTCCCATGTTTCCTCCTCCCATTCACATATTCTACACTTTCTGTTCTCTTCTTTTTCCCAGTACAGCCCCTCCTTACCTCGTTTCCCAATCTAAAGCTTGCTATTCTGGTCAACCTTCTCTCTCTCCATCCCTTCTTTAAATACTTTGGAACTCCTTCGTTCTTTATCATCTTATACCATTTATTGTATTTTGATTCCTCAATCATCCCCCATTTTTCTATTAATTGTCTTTCCATCTCCCTTTTTTCCAATTCCTCATAGTTTACTCCAGTCCCGTCTTCTATTTCTAATCATTAAATAAGTCCCTCCTTTCTTCTTCCCATCTCGTTAATTCGATCGCCCTCCCTCTCCTCTCTTCTACCTCCATCAAACACTTTCTCGCCAACTCCCCTCCATTTCCCTGCCTCAGCTTCATCTCAAATTTCCATGCCCTCTTTCCCGCTCTAATACTTAACTTATCCTTTGCGCTTCTTCTCTCACCATATATCCGGGCGTCCTCCAGTCTGCTCCTAGTGTCCACCTTATATACCTTTCTTGTAAACTCCCAATATCTTTTATTTCTCTGCTCCATTCGTTTGCAAGATATATCCCAAATATTTATACTATTTTACTTCTTCTAACTTTATTTCCTTCCATCTCCCTGTCCATTGTTTCTTCCTTCCCCCTCCTTTTCTAAACCTCATTATCTTTGTATTTTCTACATTTACATTCAGCTTTTTCCCATCTAAGTATTTCTATAATCCTGTAATTAATCCTGCCATCCCTTCTTCATCCTCTGCCATCAACACTATGTCTTCTGCGTATGCCAGTGTATATATCTTTTCCTTCCCTATCTTAACTCCTCCCCAACCTTTTCTCCTCATTTCTTCTTCCAAGTCTGATATTAAAAAATTAAATAAAAGTGGGCTCAAAGGACATCCTTGTCTCACACCTCTCACCAACCAGAATCTATCTGGTACTTGCTCTCCTACCTTTACCCTGCTTTTTGTCTCTCTAAAAATTTCTAATACTCTCTTTAGTAATCCCTCTCTTATCCCCTTTTTTAACATAACTTTTCCAATTCCACGAACAGTGCTATCATTGCCCCTTTTTCCCTTTTAATTCTCTTATTTACTAGATAATTCAGAACATAAATGTGGTCCATTATCTCCATTCCTTTTCTAAACCCTGTGTGATTCGGTGACTCGATCTTTTTTTCTTCAACTACTATCTTCAATCTCTCCGACAAAGTAGTTACATATACTTTATACAGTGTTTGCATCAACGTCACCCCCTATAATCTTTAACCTCCTCTCCTTTTCCTTTCTTTACTATTGGTATAACTACTCCTTGTTTCCATAACTCTGGCCACCCCACTCCTCTCCATACTCTATTACACATTATCCATGCCCATTCATCTAGTTCCTCTTCTCCATATTTCCATACTGCATTTGGAAACTCGTCTATACCAGGTGCTTTTCCATCCTTCATTATATCTAAAACCTTAACTATTTCTTCCCTTGATATGTCCTCTTCCTCATCTCTTTCTCTACCATTTTTCCCTCCCTTTATAACTTTTCTCTACTCCTCCGAGCAAATCCAAAAAATGTTTCTTCTATTCTACCATTTTAATATCTTGGTTTACTCTTTTCCTTCTTTTTCTTTCTCTATTTACTACCTTCTATACCTCTTTTTCCGTCCTAGCCTTCACCGCCTCTTCCTCAAACCTTTTATTCTCTTTCTTTTGATAACACAACTCAGTATACTCTTTCTTTTTTTTTCCTGTATTCTTCCCCACTACTTTTTTCTTTTCTCGACTTTCTTAATTCCTTTCTGACCTCCTTTTTTCTGTTAACAGTCCTCATCCCACCCACTTATATTCCCCCCTTTACTAACTTCATTTTTATTTGTGCATTCTAATCCTATTTTTATTTCTCCTATCATTTTTTCCATCTCCTCGTCCACATTTCCCTCTCCCCTTTTGATATTTCTAACCTTTTCTCTAAGTTGTGCTTTTCCTTCACTTGACCATTCCCCTTTTCCTACACTTTTTACATTTGCTTCCCTTTTATTCACATTGCTATTGCTTTTTTCTCCCTTTAATGTCACTATTAAGGGAAAGTGATCCGAATCAATATAATCACCTATCTCTAGCTTCTTAACCTTCTCTCTTACCTCATCATCCACTATCACAATCAATTACCGTTCCCCTTTCACATTCTGAGTGTGTATATTCTCCTTTCTCATCTCCTTCTATATTTCCGTTTAAGATATACCATCCCCAATCCTCCAAGCTCTTCAACAACTTTTTTCCCTCCCCATTTAGTATCTTACCTTCTTTATTTTCTACAATCATTTCTTTCGTCTCCTCTGCTTTCTCCTGCATATCACCGTTCACATAAACCCCCAATACCTTCCACTTCTCTCCTCCCACCATTACCTCTTCTACTATTAATTCTTCTTTTTGTTCTTTCCTATCTTTCTTATCTTTCCCCGTTGTACATTCATTCCTTACTCCCATCACCATTCCTCCCATTGCTCTGCCCTTTTTATTCTTCCTCTTTGCATTTTGCACTTGTCATTTGTAATCTCTTGGTAACCTTCCCCTTACTCTTTCCCATCCCTTTTCATCTAGCCACGTGTCCATTATTATGACTACATCCCATTGTGTCAAATTTCTCATAAACTCCCTATCCTTTCTCTCCAACCCTGATATATTCGAGTAATAAGGCTTCCATTCTTCCCTACTTTCGTTTCTCATATTTCTTTCCATCCTACTATATCTTATTTTCCTATCTCCTGTTCCTTCCTCTCCTAGTTTCCCTGCACCTCATTTCTTACTATCTGTTCCCTTTCTTCGTCCCAATCCCACCACACTGCATCCATCTGTATTCTCCCATGCTTAACCCATGTTCTCTTTTCCCTTTCTCTTTCATCTTCCGCTATTTTCCTCAATTTATATTACATCTTCCTTTCTACCCATGTCAAATCATCCTCTATTCTCTCTGGAATTCCATATAATAACAACTTTTTAGTCATCGTCTGCCTCTTATGTTCCCATTTCTTTAATTTCACCAGTACGATTAACTCCCCTCTTCGCTCTTCCCTTCCTACATTTCGCATTTCCTCTGCCTCTACCTTAGCACCAATCCTATTTAGTACTTCGTCCACCCCTTCCTTCAGCTCTTTCCCCTCTAATATTATACCCTTTATCACTATGTTTAATTTTCCTTTTTCCCTCTCTTTCCTTTCTATTCTTTTTTCTATTTTCCTCTGCCATTCCATCTCCTTATTCCCACTCTTGCCCCCACCACAATCTCGGTTCAAGCTTTCAAGTTTCTTTGTCCTAGCTTGCATCTCCTCTACCTTTTTAATATTATCATCTTCCTGCTTTTCTAGCTTTTGTTCTAATGACTGCATCCTCTTTTCTAACTTTTCCCTGTTTTCTTTCCATTTTTTTATTTCCTTCTTAACTTCAGCTATTTCCCGCCTAATTTCCTTCTTTAATTCCTCTCCCCTTTTCTCCTGTTTTTTTTTTCATAAATCCCCATTACCTCTATCATCACTTCTCGAATTCCCTTTAGTCTTTCCTCTTTCATCGTAACTTCACTTTCATCTCCGCTTCCATCAGTCCCCTTACTATTATCACTCTTCCCTACGAAACTCTGCTTTTCCAGCGGCGATCTAAACATTTTTTGATATATTACGCTCGCCCCGATATCTTCCTTCTCTTCACTGCTTTCCCTTTCCCCTCTCTTCCTTTTGATGAAACCCTGAATTGAACCTACGCTTATTGCTCTTACTCTTTCCTTTTCTATAGTTTTCTTATACTTGCCCCTTGCCTTCCTTTCCTTGCTCTCCTCTTTCGGCGTACTGAACACTTCCTGCTCTAGATCTGTTTCTCCCGCGGAGATACTCGCTACGCTAACCATGAATCAAATTCAAACTCCCGCCTTCTATGCTTCCCTGCCTCTATCTACCGTCGCGATGTGGTACCTGTCTCGACTTTCTTTGTCGCTACCCAACTCTGCTACTACCAACCTGATCAACACAGTCCTCTCACCCTGTCACTAATCTCCAAACAAACTTCCACACAAATCTGTCTCAATCCTCCAAAATATCTACGTCCCCTTTTCAATCTCACAATCCCTCAATTAATCTCTCACATCCAAACTCTTCTACACACTTCCTTGATCCACTCACCTCAAATTGCACCACAATATCAGAAAAACTCAGCATCAACAATTCCCACTACTTTACACTTTCATGCCGGAAACGGAAGTCACTATTCCAATTTTAGTGAAACATTTCTTTATTTCTTATTAGAAGCTTCAACTATTTGGATGAAAATGTGTCCTTTTCAGTTGAAAATTTACATGTAATTTTAAACATTAATCTTTTTCGATGAAAAATGTAAGTTCTTGGTTAAAAAATGTACTATTTTTTTTGAAAATGTACCAATTTTGTCCAAAAGTAATGAATTTAGTTAAAAGTTTCCGTACGTATAGTTGTTGTGGAGCAATTGACTATAATTGTATGTACTCCAGAGTAATCCTATGTAATTCTGAGTACTTTTCGGTCGTCTAGACTAATTCTGTCCACAGAGATAATGCAGAGTATTTCAATGTAATCCGAATTAATTTACCTCTACTGGACTGCATTTTTAGGAGCTTTTTCCCCCTCGTTAAGGAACTATGAAAAATTGTTTGCTTGGCAGCTTTTTAAATCGTAATTGCTGTGATCGTAAACACTGTGAAAATGTGCATTGTGTTGCGTTTAAAGTTCAATTCTTTAATTTTAGGGATCGGAAAGAGAGTTTCAAAATTAATCGTCAAAGATTCTATGACTTAGGAAAAAAGTACTTTCCTTAAATGTAAATCTTTTAAAATGAATATTTAAACAATTATGTTTAAAAGTGGAGAATTTTGAAATGTTAATCTTGAAAATTGAGTTATTTCTTAAAAGTAGTTTCGAAATTGCCTACGTTTAAAGTATAAATCTTAAAAATGTAATAAATTCACGTACGAATACAGTAATTTCATAATGAACATTTTCGGCGGTGGCGAGTTTGATAACCATTTGAAGCGCCTTAAATAACAATGTTACTATTAAAACTAACCAAGTTTACGTATCCCATGAAGTATTTTTAATTTTTTAAAACTAGGTCTTGCATTAGAAAAATGTTTTTATTTAGTAAAACTCAAGAAGCTGTTAATAACAAACAACCACCCAAGCTTAATGAACGAAACTGACAACGATAATGGAATAATAATAATTAGAGCAACAATAACAATTTTTTCAGAAATCCTACTACAATAGCGGTTACAATTTCTCCAGGAACTCCAATTTCAACATCTGTAATAACTTATCAAGGAATCTAAAATACTATAATGGTAACAACTTGTCAAGGAACCCCAATTACTAAAGTAGTAACAACTTTTCAAGAACAGTTACAGTCAAATAAACTTACATTTACCTTTTTAAGAGAAAGGGCGAGAGAGAGTTGTTTTGTCGGTTGGATCTCCATTGTTAACGTAGGGCAGCGACGAAACCCTACCGGATGTTTGTTTTGTGAAATCTACGCACGAGCATGTTTCACTAGTAGTAGTGCGGTGCAAGGCCCTAAAACAGCTGCACAATCCACGCTTGAGTTCTTTCATGAACGTTAAGATCGTGGACTTTATTCGGAAACTTTCTCTACGACGACTGAAAGTCTCAGCTGAAGGGACTTAGTACCAGACGTTCTCATGTTAAAAGATAGATTTACATTTGTGAGCACGTTCCGGGCAAAAATTGGAATGGCACGTATGTCTTGACTCAACGATATGATTTAGTGTGAAATTGACAGTATCTTTTCGCTTAGTTTGACTCAATTCTGCAATTTAGTATGTGCTTGGTTCGAAGATAAGAGGCCAGTTCACGAGGTTTAATGATTTTCTTGCAGATTCTACTTTTATGCCTTAGCCTAATTTTTTTATAATATATGTTTGCAACGTGTTGGTGACTTGTCCATTCTATTGTTTCTTCGTTGTTGTTGGTACACTGTGACATGATCTTGTCACAAGTGTGTGCTTGAGGTGCCATATTATGGTTGTGGCATTTCATTCTGCAGGCGGTCGCTGTCGGGTTGCATTTTCTTGAGCCGGTGGCCATCATGATTACTGACTTTACTGTATGGGCGAGGTTTCACTATCTTATCAACATTTTACTCTCTACTTTGTTCGAATCTACAGGCATTTATTTTAGACAGGCATGCAAATTCAATTTTCCGGACTAGTGTTTCACTTACTGCGGGCGCTTATATCTAGTACAATTGGAAAATGATATTAATGTTTTCAGTTGGGTTATTAGTTATTGGTATCAATTATAGCAGTTCTGATGTCACCACTCTCTGAAATTAACATTTTATAGAAAAGTGATTTGTTTTCTTAGCCTATATAATAAGGTCCCTCAATTCACCACATTTAATTTCTTAGTTGAAATTACTTACTTACAAGCTTTTCTTATCAAAAACACATAATTTAATATGTTATTTAAATTCTTTACGTGCTTGTTAGATAATTCATTACATTGAGTATCCAAAGCAATTTTATAGCTTAAACGCAAAAAATTGCTTTTAAAGATTCTGAAATTTTGACGTAATCTTTATCTATATTATGGAATTTGTCACTGATGATGGTATGATTTCTGGTGAGAGGAGTCAGTTGATCCACAGAAATTTTGAGTCTGCAGTTCTCCTTGTAGGCGTTCCTTCTTCTATCTAGTTGGAATTAGGGATTCTTCTTTTTCTAATGGAAACAGCCTTAAGGAGTCCAATTACTAGGATGACGCATCATGCTGTCATGTTGATATCATGTTCTGTTTCCACATATTTGTATCTGCATATCTAGCGAAGCATTTTGACTGAAAAAGTATTAGAATTTTATTTTCCGTCCTCCCTTCTTAATTTGTTCGTTCTCCTTGATGAAAACGTAGAGAGTGTTATCTTCGTCATTTTGTTGGTGTCCATCAAAACAAAGGTGCAACCTTGGTAGTGTAGACAGCTGGCTGAAGGATTACATTTTCCGGCTTTCTTGTGAACTTTGCAACTGATTGAATATAGGGATTAGGAAAAATAGGGAAAATTCATCAATCTTGTTTAATTACATATCTCTTTTGGCAGATCCCAGAGTCTGAATAAAAGCATTTATTATTGCTGTATAATTTCTCGGACTTTTCAATTAGTTCAGAACGAGAGTTTTACGTTTCTTTACTACTCATAATCCTATACACGTATGCTTTTGTGTATTGAAAGTTACTAAAAAATTAGTATATAAAGGCTGAAGCGATTATTTCGTCTTTTAGTGATTATAATCTCTTTATTGATTTCAAATCGTAGATTTAAAATTCTTTATGTCTTACGGTCCAATCGTAAATCGAAAAAATAAATATGAGTTTTAAGAACCTTTGAAAAAGGTACGCATGTGTACTGAAACGTCAGGAAGTTTTGAAAGGAGTTTTTTCTATTAAATAAGTATTTGAGTTTCGAAGAACATGTTTTTTTGACTCATATTTATTTTTTCGATTTACGATTGGACCGTAAGACATAAAGAATTTGAAATCTACGATTTGAAATCAATAAATATCAACGGTCGAAGAAAGGATTGATTTGTTTCATCAAATCATTTTACAACTATAATCTCTTTCTTTAAATGAAAATTGTAGTTTATTTTTAGAAAATTTAAAAGATTAAGCTAGTGTATTTTTGAATCCAATTATATTTGAAACAGTTTTCGCTTGAGTCCCGTTGTTCAGTATCAGAAATCTATTTCTCTAAAAGTAATCTGTATTTAATCCAGACACATGTCTTATTAATTCAAAGAATCAAAATGCTTAAGTGCATTACTCAGAATAATTTTCCTCAGCATTCAAGAAGTTAATTTCCTTTACTCAAAAGGTCTAGATTAATACATTTGTTTAAGTTATTGAGCTCAATTCACTTGCATTAATGAGTGCGCTTTGATGGAATCAGTCAATTAATTAAGATAAACTGAAGTGTGAAGAACGACCTACGTGATGAGAATTTTTTCGTTAAAGCCGAAGGAGCTTTAACAAAAGAGAATTCGCAATCACCAAATTACTGTTCTCGATGCTTTCAAGTTTAGTTTTAAAAAGTCTATGTATAATGTACGAGCGCATAGCGCGAGGTAAATGCATTATTGAGCGCGAAGCGCGAGGTAACTAAATTATCGAGAGCGAAGCGCGTGATAAATATATTTTAAGGTGATTAGTCACTTATTCGAATATATAATCAGTATTATTATTATTACCTATTATTGTAGTTTGCTTCTTTATGTTTAAAACCCCACTGAACCAGAGGTCTCTCAACTTCACATTGTATGCGCATTTTTAATTTTTTCTTTTACTAAGGTGGGCCTAAAATTACTGTATGAATTTTAGTACAATATAATTTCAATGCGGCTACATGCGATTTTTTAGAATTACTCGCAGTTGCCTAAACATTTGGCCAGATGAGAGGAAAACTGCAGAAAATCACCTCCCGTCCGTCCGACATTTTAGATGTTTTTCTAAACTTGCATAAAAATGTTCAGTGTTACGCAATAATTTATTCTGCATCGTGAGAGGGTAGCCATGTGAAGCCGCGTACAAATCGAAGTTATTAAAGTAAAAACGATTATCGTAGTATTTTATTGAACTTTATTTCCAAATAAAATAATTGCAAGGAAACGAGTGGGTCGCGCGAGAAGCGCGCGTATGGACTTCTAGTTTTGTTGAAAACTCGTTTATTTGAGGTATAGATGTCTTAGAACTAAACATTCAAGTATTCACGTTAAAGAGTCATCATAAATTTGAAAATTTTAAGTTTGAAAATTAATTCTTTGTTTGAAAATTTTACTAAATTCTTGAAAACACGTTTTATTGTTTGATAATTAATTGTTCCAAATGGAAAGTCAACTACAGATTCCTAGTTGCGAATTTATCCATTTCAGCTTTAAAAAATACATAATTGATTGAAAATTTATTTTTCTGTTTGAAAATTGGAACTATCCTCTTCATGAATTGTGTTTTTGTTTGAATGATAACGTTTCTAACAACATATCGAACTTTTTGATTTTCGAATAAACGTTTGTTTCGAATTTAACTATCTTTTTTTTGCATAATTTATATCTTTAGTTACAAATTTTTCTTTTTGGTGTTAAATAAAGAAAATTCAACTCCTTCGCATTTCTGGTAGGAAATTTATCTTCTTGATTTGAAAATTTACCTCATTGTCTAAAAATTCATGTATTTGATGAAAAATTAGTCTTCCTATGTTCGTATGTAGAAAATTAAAGTACTTCATTAAAAGTTCTACTACTTGGTTAAAATTTCAGTTGATTGGTTGAGGGACTCAACTATTTTGTTGAAAACTCTTTCTTTAGGTTAAACATAAATTTTCTTAAGTAACAATTTAACCATTCGATTTTTTATTAAAAATTCAACTATTGAAGTTTTTATTGAGAATTTATCGTACATATTTGATTTGTAAATAAAACTGTAGGAAGAAAAGTTTAACTAAATGCCTAATAATTCATATAATTAGTTGAAAATTGGATTTGATAAAAAGAGATATTTCGGGTTTCACTCGTGTAAAATACTACGAATTGTTTGACGACAATTCGTGAACATTAGCTTTAATTTGTTCACTTTTCAATACTTGATTCATAATTGCTCCTTTTAAATAAACAGTCCAATATTGCCACACACTAAAAAATATTTTCTTTTTCATTAAAAAATATTTCTAAATCGAAAGAAGGTTGAAAATAGTTTTTATAATCGGCATAATTGCATTTTGATGTTTCAGCTTATATACTTGTAAGCCAAAGTACAAATCTTCCACTATCTATGGGGAAAATAAATTTCAGCATTTTTACTATAGCCATAACCGGTTTAACCAGGCAGTGTAGGAGTCAGGGGGGGGGGGGGCGAGTGATGTCAACCCATTGACAAATTTCCCTTTACGCTCGTTTCAAGTGAGAAGAACACATCTGCCGAAGGAGTATCGAAAACTCGACCCGATATCGAGCCGATATATGTCCACTTTCCGATCCAAAATCGAGTCGAGCTAAGACCGACACGATTCAAACCCGATATTGGAAGCTGGGATCGAGTCGGGATCGTGTCGATATCGGGAAATATCGCTCGACGGCATCACAACCTATGATGGTAGAATTTGCAATCATAGTCTCAATGATCGAACATTGGTTATTTCATCGGAAAGAATGATAATCCATACCGGTGTAGCTCGAAATTTAATAAACTTAAAAGCTATAAAACCCAAGATATCAAAAGATAACAAAATCGTGTTAAAATTTACCGCAATCAACAATTTAGTGCTTTAAACACTGGGATAATTGCAATTAATTAATTTAGGATATCCATCAATATTCAACGTCATACCCAATGATGTCCCCATTTGACGAAGATAGAGTACTAGGATCTGAATTTTTTCGCGACAATAAAGTTAATATAAAATATTCTTCAAAACGCCTGTAAATAAGGACAATTTATTACCCTTTTAAATCAAATTAAATATTAACCATTCTTGCTCGAAAAGTTACAACATTTTTTTGTTCATATTGAAAAAAAACCAACATGAATGAAGGCTATATTCCTCGTTAATGTACGAACATAAATCTTTCCAACGAGATGAAACTTAGCTGGATTATAGTCCTAGTCGACCTAGATTAATTCACCAAAGCTGCCTTCCGCATTTCCCCTCAAGTGTTTTAGCATATTGTTAATACACAGGGATGCTTTTAAGGCTATTAACCAGTGAAAGCATGGCACTTCGAAGAACGCCGATGATAAGGACGATTAATTTAACAGAATATTCCGGGTACAATCGTCGAAACTCCCTTATAAGGTCTCTCCTCTCTTTCTTTTCATTCTCCTTGGCTATTATGTTTATGTCAGCAGGTGCCGAAAATTCGATGACGAACGTGGTTCGCTTCTCGAATTCAAGAAGAACCATGTCAGTCCTCGAGTGTGCAACAGAAACAAGTGTCGAGAATATAAGTTTCAGTATATGTGGCACTTCTCATTTTCGACAAATGTCTTAATTTCCCTAGGAGCATTTAGAGGAGCGATATTAAGGTTAATGCCGCAAGAGTGACAAGAGATGGTAATAAAGCACTCTTAGTGCCGCACTGTGCCTTTGGATGTAGGTCGTTCCCGTATGAGTTGAACAACTAGATCGTATGTGAGCTAAACGCTCGAGTTATGCATGGCACGTGCTGCAGCTATCATCGGAAATATCTTGGCTCGAAATGTGACGACAGTATGTTAAGGTGGAAATGACACCGTCTTGGCATGCCAAAATGAAACCCTCCGTGCCAGACTTCAATCCGGATGATTTAAGGAAAGAAAAAGTTAGCTCACACGAGATTGACTGATCCTCCACATTTCTGTAGAAGATGCCGTTGCTGCTTTTGTACAGAAACGCTCCTTTACTCACTTCTTCCTGCTTCCTGACCATTTTAAGAAGAGGGTCTTCCATTTGCGACTCTATGTCCCATATCTCTCCGGAATGGCGAAGTGCTAGAGATTGTGGCAATAATGTGAAGCAAAAGAGGAGTGGGCTCATGGTGTCGCCCTGAAAGACACCTCTCTGAAAGGTGACCTTGTTGTCACACGATTTTCTCCAGATGTGATAGTAAATCTGGCTTTACAAAGCGGCATCAATCTCTCTATGCACCTTTCGATTTTCGGATGAACCTTTAAGCTTCCCAAAAGACAGATGACAAGTCAATGGGAGGTCGTATCGAAAGCTTTCCCGTAAGCAATCCAGGCCATCGATAGGTCACGCTGGTAGGATCTTTCATCTTTGCAGACGCATCTATCGATGAGCAGGTTCTCCCGACATACTGCCACCCGTTTCTTCGAGCCTCTTTGTTTATACATTTCTTGCCACACAGGTTCAATTGCCTGATCAATCCTATCATTTAGGATAGCTGTGAATATTTTATACAGTGTGATCAGACAAGCGAGTGGCCTGTAATTCTTCGGGTCAGCTAAGTTGCCTATTTTCGGCAGGAGTATTGTGCGCCCTTCCAACAAATACTCCGGAATTGGCTCTTCCGACTTTAAATATGAGGTGAAAATACGGACTAAATGCTGATGGGTCGAAGAAAAATTCTTCCACCACAAGGTCTTGATACCATCTGGTCCCGAAGTAGAATCTCTTAATACTTTTTTCACCTCCTCGGTAGTGATGGGTGGGCATTGTTCATCAGGTGTTATGAGGGCATCACACAGCTCCTTGAAGCCATTTATGTTCTCTGAGTCTTCGTCCAGTATATTCTGCACTTCGTAGACTTCTCTCCAAAGTACTGCGACCTCCTCTGGTTTGGGAGGATTGTCTACAGTAATTGTAGGGTCTTGGTAGAGTCGAGGTGGGTTAGAGAGAAACTGTTGATTTTCTCTGACCCACCTCTCTGTCCACTCTAGACTTCTCTTAGCGTCAGATATTGTTCTGTACTGTCCTAGCATACTGTCTTGCCCAACCTATCTTTATGGCGAATTGATGCATTCGTCTTTTGGTCTCATGATCAACCGTTGGTTTTGTTTTACGGTTCGCATCGGCCAAAACTCTCGCTGCATTGTACATACAACAATTGATAATCCAGAGTTCGGATTCGTCTGAAAAATGTCCACGAAGCTCGTCATCCATTTCAGCCAGATCTTTAGGCTTGGGAGTAATCTGAGAGTTGATGTTTTTCTGGGTCATAAAGCATCGTTCTTTCTCTATCGGCTGCCTGCCCGCGTTTGGTCTTAGTGTCGCCTTTCTTTCTCTATTGCCGGCTTGTTCTAGCTGTGGTAGAGTAGGCGTTCCACTTACATAGCCCCTTTTACGGAGTATTTCAGCATGGTTTCGCAGACGTTGCTGCGAAAAGTGCGATAGCTCCGAGTGTTTCTCGCACCACAGAGCATGCAGCCGTGCCGTGTAACCCCGTTCAGGGGACACACTCGCATCGTAGCACTCTAGCAAATCGTGATTCAGTTGCTCCGTCCACCCAAAGGTCCCTAGATTCGATCGATCTATCGCATTGAATCCATCTTCATTGGCTCCCGCAGCTCTAGAGCGGTCGGTATCGTTGGTTGACCCATTGGCGGGTGCCCTGCGCGTTCTTTTGTTTTTAACCGCACTTACTACAACTATGTTTGGTGTTGTCATTGTTGTTCCCACGAGAAGTTAGGAAAAGGGGTTCGTCGATCCCAAAGTCATCGTTCTAGACACTTCACCCAGGTGCCATTCAGTTTTCGGCACGGTTTTCACACCCACGCGTGGGGGTTAAATCCTTCGGGATCACCCCTGGACAATTGTCCGCGACTGTCTATTCATTTTTATAACCATATTCAGCACCCTTTATCCGCAACCCGAGGACGCTTTCGGTAGCTTTGTCATAGGCCCTTCGGTTTGATTCTAGAGGAATAAAAAAATATATATATATTTTTTGCACATTAACTTCGAAAAAATTTTTTTTGTCTATTGACCATTGTGAACGATATAACGGTGCAATTGTGTAAGTGATAAACACATGCATTGATTTTTACTGAATTAAAAATATTATCTTTATCCTTAGGTGTTGAAATTCTCTCATCTTTTGACGTTGCTGGAATTGACGATTGAGAAGGTGCTGCAAGTGGTAGATTTAATAATCTAGATTTTTTGGAGTTCCTTCCATTCCAATTGATTTTGGGATTTTCGAGAAAGTCCTTTTCTTATTATTGACCGATGATTCTTCCAGGTATCCTTCAAAAACTGCAGAAGATTTCCAGATATCATGCCTTTTAAAGTGTGTTATATCAGCGTCTTCATCGACTAGTAATATTACTGATGTGTAGATGTTCTTGAGTACGAATCGCGATGTGGCTTTTGCAGAAATGCAGCCATTTTTAGTGAAAATGCCTATTTTATTAACCCCAATCACTTCATTAGAATATTTTTCTTTCTGATAATTAATCGAAAATTGATTGTTGCCCACATTTGCTGTAAGCAGTGCTCGATATTTTTTAAGTATATTGTTGTCCTCTGTAACATCGTCTGTGAGGATATTGTGAATTTCCTCCCGTCGTAATCCACTATCCATTCCCATGATCAAAATAACCTGTGAAAAATACATTGCAGTACCTTTTTATGTATATATTTCAAGAAGTTCATAATTTAAGGATATTTCCCAAATTTAGGAAAGATTTCAGAAGCTTTTTTTGTGATTTCGAAAGATTTCACAAAGGCTTAAAGAAATTTAAAGAAAAATAAAGAAAATCAAAAATAGGTAACATATTTATTTAAAAAAAAGATCAATTTTTTTGTTTTAAGATGTACCTTTTAGACCAAATGAGCCACATCAGAAGCATATGTGCAAATGTTAGTTATGTCGTTGGACACCGTCATGTATTTAGTTTTTGATTTTTTTTTGGCAACCAGTCCGATACATTTTTGTCTGCTTCCTCTATTATTTTTCGTAGGTAATCGAAACTTGCAATGCTGTCTTCGTCAGCGAAATCTATTTCGATGATTTTTTGGTCGCTTGCCCGCAAATAAACCAAAACACTCTGTCATGAACGCAATTAACATAATTTCACCCAAAACGATATTTACATAGTAACAGTTCATGACGCTAGGTGGCAAACGTCGGCTAAAAAGCTTTGATAACCGTGGAGACCATTTTGCTAACTGGTGAAAGCTTCTTTGTCATCGATGTTTGGGTTTTTGCTCATTGTTTTCGTGCACAGTACGTAATCAGCCATTTGCGCTATGTGTAAATGGTGGGCGAACGAAGGTTTTGCTTGCATGTATTAAGAAAATTTTTTTATCATGAATATTTTGTTTAAAAATCAAAATTTAAATTCCTTTTTTGAAAAAAAACCGAACTTAAAATTTTTTTAAACAAATTTTTTTACACTCTTTAAAGTAATGAAGAAGAAAAAGTTCGCTGGAAATAATTTCTGAATCAAATTGAGATTTTTACGCTTGAAGGTACCTTGTTATGATTATTCAATATACATATACACGACAAATTATCTCAAGGTAGTTAAATGTAAGTTTATAAGCAAGTCAGATCGAACAATATTCGTTGCCGCGCGCTGCGTAAGTTTAATGTAGTCTCCTCTACCGTAAAAATCTCAGTATAACCATGAAATTATTTGCAGCCCACTTTTTCTTCATGAATTTAAAGTTGTAAACGATAACTCTAAAAGAATTTATACTGACTTCAACTCTCAGACGACAAATTCTATGAGCAGTTATAGAATCCGGAGCCTCAATTCAGGTATAATTCAGGGATTACTCTATATACATTATGAAATAATACGTTCATGTGTCCACAAGTGCATTATAGCAGAATGACAGCAAATGGGGTTGATGTTTATAGCCTCTGGTGAGTTCCGTGGTGGAATCCCGGCGTCAGACTCCAGGATGGAGCATCCCGAAAGGACAAAAACCAATCTTTAATCTACATTTTAAAATAAAAATGGCCTCTACAAAAGCCTTCGTTCCTTGCCCTTTACCTGACATGTTACTCCATGGCAAGTATACTCTTTCACTTCCCGAAAAGTAGTATTTTTTCATTGATTCTTCTATCCCACTCTTGTCTTCCTCCAGCTTACGAACCGGTATCTCATCGTTACTTTAATTTCTCCATATTATTACTGGTACTATTATTTACTTATATTATATTATTACTGATAGGTGTGGTAGATTAATGGGAACAATGAGAACTAAAGAGTGGGAGATAAGATTAAAGGAAATTAAAGGTAAAAACTTACGCTACCATGCAATGTTGAAAGGACGAGAGAAAATTATTGTGTCGATAATATTCCCAATACATTGCAGAATATCAACGGAATTCTACGGGGTGTTTTTAGTTTGATTTACACGAATAATCAGAAATCAACCTGTACGACGACAGAAAACCAAAGAGACTTTGTCTAAACTCAAAACTCCGTACTATTTTACGATCGCGACTAATCCAAGCGGTTCTTACTTCAAAGTTTAAGTTAAGAGTATGACTATTAGAAACGTAAAGACAACCACTATCCAGTGGTAAGTCTGGGGTTTATATAGAAATAAGCTCCTTTGAAAGTCGAATGTACTTGAAAAAATTTCACAGGGGACGTACGGGTGGAGAAAACTTCGGAAGTCACGCACTTGTTTTCCTTTCATCGATTATGTTTCTAACTTGGTACTTATATAATTAATCTTACCCCTTTTTCAGCTATATTGATTTTGGCATTGATCATGATTAGTTTCTTTGCTCTTCTCGTTCTTTTTCAAAGGCAATGTCTTAATTCTATCTCATATACATATGCATTTATTATACGTTTCAACTATTTAATTGTGTCATTATTTTCTAATTTGGTTGTAATTATTGTGTAGCCTTGGATGGTATACAATTTAATCACCCTTCATTATGTGGACGTAATAAGTAACATTCTGCTAATTGCATTACTTGCATATTTCTGAGTTACTGATATTTTGGATGAGTCTGTATGCTTATGATAATGCATTGTTGATTAGCTTGCGCTTACTTCTTTATTGATCATTGCGTATTTATTATCGGGAATATATAGGTAATTACGTGCTGCGATTAAACTAATACTATTATCATTCCAGCGCACATTGGGGGAAAAGTACATTTTTTTGTCAAAATACGATTCCGGCTGAACCTGTAGACCGATATGGATGTTTTCTTAAAGCTGATAACATTTCAAAGAAGGTTGTCGAGCTTGATTTTCAATTTAATTGTTCAATTTCTTTATAAATAAATAAATATGACGAAAAAAAGGACAATTTTTTTCTATGTGACGTTCCCGGTGTTCGCCAATAAAAGAAAATTGTAATCGCTGACGTTTCATAGATTTACATTATATAAAGATATTCCATCATGATAAAATAAAGAAAAAGAATTGATAAACGAATTTTTTAGTTGAAAACGTCTTTTATATAATTTTCAATAATTTAACGTTTTTTAAAGTTAAATGGCAATAAATTTGAATGGAAACAATATTTTAATGAAAAAAGTTTCTCTTAAGTCTATTCGTGTTAATATTATAAACAAATGCATTATTCGGGCCTTTGTCGTCAGAAAAATTCGTTTATTTTCGATGTCAATTTTACAAAATTAGGAACCTCATGATAATTTCAGAAAAATGTATAATTTGTCGATAAACTTTCTGATTTTTTAAATAAATTTAATAAATAAGTGCATTATTTGGGCGTTCGTCGACGGAAAAACTCGTTTTTTCAATGTCAGTCCTTTTAATTAGAAACTTTACGATAATTTCAGTACTACTCAACGCAAGAGGGTTTGAATACGAGGAATGATTGAACAATACATTTTATAATTGAACCAAATGTTTATGATTATTCTTGTTGTAAATAATTTCTGCTTTTAACAATCGTGAACTGATATAATTTTCTACGATTAAATAGGTAATAAAATTAGTCAACTAATTATGAATCTTACTGAAATTATCGTAAAGTTCCCCATTAAAAGACTGGCATGGAAAAAAACCAGGTTTTCCGTCGACAAATGCCCAAATAATGCATTTTTTTATTAAATTTTTTTTAAAAAATCATCAAATTTATAAAAAAAATAATGCATTTTTTTGAAATTATCATAAGGTTCCTGATTTTTTAAAATTCACATAGAAAAAAAACGAATTTTATTGCGACAAATGCCTGCATAATGCATTTGTTTATAATATTAACAAGAGTAGTCGTCAGAGAAATTCATTCAATTAAAATAGTGATGAAGTGTAAATATAAACATGGTTGTGATGGCTCATCTGACCATAGCGAAAATAATCAAAAGTTCTGTGGAGCAGAAAAATCAGATGCAGGAATTTTTATTATGTCAATGGTGCCATTACGTATAATTAAAACGTGTTCCTATAAGAATGATACGAATTCTTCTGAATGTGCAGAGCCCTTGACAATTGGATAGAACGATAATCCTGGATCCAGCAGATTATGTTGGCTGCTCATGTTTGAACATCACCAGAAACTAAGAAACGAGCCACGACAAAAGTAGAGTTGATGGAAGACAAAATAAAAAAGCACAAACCTACTAAAATAAAAGTACCGAATAGTCGTTGTACCCTAACTGTCATTCATGAGTTCGCGTTAACTATGGTTACATTTGTGATGCGATACAATCCCAGATGAACGGCTTACCTAAAGTTGCAGATAAACCAGAGAAGGTGCGAAATTTCAGATACGGTCTCTCTACATTGTACACGTGGATTCGTTTGATGGAATTGATATTGCGCATAAGGTATCGTTTAAAATTCTGCAAGTGGCAAGCAAAAACTATCGAAGAGAAAGCGAAAATGAAAGCTGCAAAACAGAGAGTCCAAAAAGAATTCCGTGATAAGATGGGGCTTATTATGGATGTTCCAAAAGACGGCTCTGGAACTTCTAACACAGGAAATACTGCCAGAAGATTTTTCAGAGATCCTGATTTGACATCCGAAATCACACATGTCGACAGCGAGTTGATCGGTAGATTTGGCACAATTGCGCGAGCAACGGCTCGCGCTCAAGAGGCGAACAAATAAAACTCCAAACATCTACGAGAGTTTCACACTCGAAAATATAGCACAGAGGATACTAATAGAGATCTTGGACGGAAACTACTGATTTTAACCGGCCCAAAAATTGTAAATCAGAGGCAAAAGTGGAAGAAGAAAGTAATTCTGCTAGCTCCTGAAGCTCAAGACTTGCTCAACACATAAAATGGAAGCCACAAGTCATATGTTGGCAGTAAAAGAAGAACGTTCAATTGCTCAATCATTCCTTGTATTCAAACCCTCTTCTGTAGGCCAACTGTAAGTACTGAATAAAAAAAGATGTTTTTTCCGAAATTAAAAGGACTAACTTTGAAAAAAAACGAGTTTTCACATGGGAAATGCCCGAATAATACATTTTTTAATTAAATTTCTTTAATAAAAACATTAAATTAACCAACTAATTATGCATGTTACTGACATTATCGTAAAGTGCACAATTAAAAGGACGGACATTGAAAGAAATGAGTTTTTCCATTGACAAAAGAACAAATAATGCATTTGTTTATAATATTTGTTTAAAAAATAATACAATTTATCAACAAATTATGAATTTTTCTGACATTATCATGAGATTCTGAATTTTAAAAAATTCAAGTCGAAAAAAAAGAATCTTTTTACGACAAATGCCTTGGTTTATTAAATTTGTTTATAATATTAACAAGAATAGTCTTCAGATAAATTTTTTTCATTAAAATATTGTTTCCATTCAAATTTCTTGCAATATACCTTTTAAAAAAACTTTAAATTATTGAAAATTATAGAAAACACATTTTCATCAAATAATTCGTTTATAAATTTTTTGTTTATTACATCATGTTGGAATACCTTGATATAATGTAAATCTATGAAACTTCGGCGATTACAAAAATTTCCTATTATTGACGAGAACCGGGAACGTCAAATAGAAAAAAATTGTCCTTTTTTTCTTCATATTTATTTATTCATAACAAAATTGAAGAACTAAATTAAAATCAGGCTTGACAACTTTTTTTGCAATTTTTTCAGCTTTAAAAAAAGCAGTTGTACACAACTTTTATCATGACCTCTACAATCGAGTTAACGTGAAAGAAAATGATTGACTGACGCCACAACCGTGAAAATGTCATTAGGGAGTAACGTGCGCATACGCGAAAATTGTCTTTAGACCGATGAGTTAAAAACTTCAACCTTAATCTCACTTTTCAGGGACTATAATCGTCAGACGAAATTAATATTATTCGTTAAAAATTAATATTTTTGGTTAGGAATATAATTATTTTGTTGAAAATTTAACAGTTTTATTAAAGAGCCCTTTAGGTTGACGATTTGTCTTTTATGGCTAAAATATCAACTATTATATTCTTTGTCAAAGCAATTAAACTTTATTAGAAATTTGAAGAATAGAGAAGTTAAAATCAGAATTTCGTTACATTTTTTCATAACTTTATTTAAAACTACAGTTAAGAATTACATTTTTTCTTTATAATTTAAGACTCAAAATTTATTGGCCCAAAAAATTGAGGCTTATAGGTTTAAAGCAGCTTGCAATTTTTTAAATTTTAAACTTTAAAGTTTTCTTCAAATTTTTAACATTGCACTCTAATGGTTTCGAGTTTAAAATCGTGTTAATTTGGATTTCCCAACAACATGAAGTGTTAGCAAAATAGACCTAAAGATTTCCGTTCATAGTTCTTTTACAACTTTAAGTGTCTAAATTTCTAGACGAAAAATATTGAAAATTATACAATCACCAATCGAAAACCTTTAAAATTAAATTATTTATTTCGAGGCTCTCAAAAAAGACTTTTTACACATTTATTCATTTTGCTTCACTTTTCGTTAGAAAACAAATTTTGTTTCACTAATAAAAAAGTTTTCTGTAGTTCATATCTATGGTATTCCTTTAATTTTTTTCTTGATAGCACAAATTCAACTTTTTTAACTTGTCTTGTCAGGTGGCCATCTGATTAACAAAATCGGTCATCTTACGGTCACTTGTTATCTCCAAGTAGGCATTTCGACAAAGAATTAGTCTGAGGGGTGACGTACTTCTCGAAGCGTTTATTGTTTGGCGTGACTGCAGCGGTAAAATTTTAATAATTATGGAGCTTATTATCTTAATAACGTTAATTATCCTTTATTCCTTTTAAGTAACTCTGAAGTTCCGGATGTTCCATATGTCTCTCGAAATACCACCCATATGGCAAAAATCCCTCGAATACAAAACAAAATAAATCAAAACAGAATTGATCCTTAAAATCAAACGTCCTCATAATTACAGCCCCAATCGCTGAGTGCCGTGGAGTTTCTGAAGCATCATTAAATAAATCATCAAAACTTCATTAGAAAAATAGAAAAAAAAAATAAATTGGGAATTTATAAAGTTAATGAAATATTTAAAAATATAATGTTGACCACACGAAAAAAAGTAATCTCGTAAGTTTTAAGTGATTATTCTATGACACCTGCATTAAGAGAAAAGTCTGATGAGATTTCAGCGAATTTGAATAAATAGTAGAAGAAAAGTAATTTTTTAAAGAAAGGGCCACTGGAAAAATCGTACTAATTTTCATGAGAAAGTATTTTGACACCCAAACTATCTTCTCTGATAAATAATAAACATTTCTCTAGAGTTTAAATGATTGTTAAATCATTTTTAAGCAAAGAGATGCAAGCCACTAATTAATTAAACATATCGAAACTCAACGGGCCAATCTGCCCGTTGTGCGTCTTTTTCGTTGTTTACCTAGTGCTATTGCTTTTGATTTTATTTTCTTGAAGGGTATTTGCTAAGTGGGGAATTTTCTTTGATCGAGAAATGACAGGGGATTTACGTTATGATCGAGATTATTTCTTAATTTTAAGTTTTAATAGAAAATTATATTGCGTAATACGAGACTCGACGAGACAATTTGGAAAGTCTTTAACATTACTTTTATTTCAATTAAAATTTTAGGGCTCAGGCGCTAATCATACTAGGCCTATTCAAAGTAAGATATTTAAGGTAAAGCAAATGATCGAGGTACAGGCGATAGTCGTAAGTGTGCTCAGTATTAGCTTAAAATTTCAAGTAGATCAGTTCAGCGGTTTTAGAGAAAAACCAGCGCCAGATGCAAAAATGACGTTTTTGAGAAAGGCGCGTTTAAAGTTTTTCACATACCTTGACTTGTTTACGTTTAGAGACTTCTGATTTAAGTCCAAGATTATTGAGACTATCTCCGAAATAGGACTTGAATGGGAAGAGCGGTATACATGTATATATAGACGCAGGTATAAACACGAAACAGCTGTCCCGTATGCCGACTTCTTATACCGGCTCTGAAACTCGACCGCGCATAATTTTGTCTTTTATTATGAAGCGTCATTACGAGTAAGAAAGTAAGGAATCGCCTAAAGCTTCTGTGGGAAATTAATTCTATGACCATGAACTATCGAAAAATGCAAGAAAAAAAAATTGATTTTTTGAAAAAAATTTGACAGTAGTACAATGTTAAAATACAAAGATTAAGAATGAAAGGAGAAATCATACAAATCTTTTTCATTTGACCGCCACCCGTGAGACTCCAATCATTTTCAACCGGAAAGTTCTTTTCTTTATAGAATTCTTTTTTCTTCGGATTTCGAAATACAGTAAACTCTGAAGATAGGACCACAGAGTTTATTCTTCCAAAAATTGACGCGGCGATGGGGGGGGGGGGGGGGGGGGGGGGGGGGGGGGGGGGGGGGTAGGCGATATGAGCTGGAGGGAAGTGCGGTGTGTACTGAGGCGTGACAAAACAGAAAGAGAAAATAGAGACAAAATAGTTCGGTGTCCCCAGATATAGGTCCATCGTAAACCCAAGAAACGGGACTAACTCCAGAGTTCACTTTACTTTATTCAAGTTGAAAATAAGATATTCAGCTCTTTTTTGAAATAGATGATATTTAATTTTAAGAACAATTTGTCTGCATAGATTTAACTCCGCTACGACCCACCTGTGTATCTGCGTCATGACTTTTCGACAGTTTACTCAAAGCGAGAGGCAGATCCATAGCGAATAAGCACAATGGCGAGCTTGTGTCTACCAGCAGTGGGGCTTCGATGCTTGAAGCCAACTGAAGCCGATGGAACGGATTCACTGATCGGATTATTTTGTGCCATCGAATGAGCCTGTCTTTGACATTGACAACAGTTCCATGTAACACGCGAATATATGTCGCGAAGTAATATCTTCGAAGTTATTGGAGCAATGTTGATGAAAAAGAGCAGTTGACTCTACGAATCTACAAGGAAAGCAAAGAGGAATAAGAAGTATTGGATAGAGAGCGACAGATTATGATAATTTCGAAACTAAAAGTAAGAACTGTCATTGGAACACAATTGGATCGTCCGTGTCTATCTCACATGGTAGAAAGAGAGGTACGATAGACTTCAAGCATCGGGAGTCCCATCTTCAAACTGTCAAGAGTTCACGTAGAATTTCGAAAACTATGTTTTTCGTGGAAAGTTAATTTAGTTCTCATAAAAGTAAGTGATTTTCTTTCAAATAACTTCCTCGTATGTATGGTAATGAAACTGCGTCGTATGTATTACATATGGGAATACGGAGATGTCCGTACTTCTCCGCTTGAGTTTTGACGTGAGGTGTTTGGGCACAGAAAAGTAATGTGATTTTGGATGCTACTGTCTTCAAATGGTTTAATCATATGAGAGGCAGAGTATCTGGACCGATTATACAAGGCAAAGCTCTTATTTTACACAAGATGTTCGACGGCCTCCAAACGTTTCAAGTACGTAAAATGGAAATAAATTTACTTCATTTCCATTAAATCTTTAGTTTACCCTTGTCCCAGTATTAGAAAAACAATTTTCAAAATATTTCTCGTCCCGCCGTAAAGTCCACCGGAAACGGTTCACATGTCGCTGACTATTTATGTTTTATTTAAAATTATTATTAAGGATAACTAAGGTTATTAAAACCTTTTTGCACACGACTGTTCGTTATTGTTTATTATTTATGAATACTGCGTAATCTTTTTAAATGTGCAAAGAAAATAGTGAGGACTTTTTATATACGTAAAATTCAATGATAAATTCGTCCTGAATAAAAAATGCTTTCTAAAAAGAACAATCGTATTCAAAAACTTTAAGTTTGAAGATTGTTCAGGCTCACTGTACAACTTGCTGCTAAGCTTCTTTAAAATACTTGGTTGAAATTTTGTAACGAAGATCCAAGTGGTTTGATAGCTCAGTTGATTTGTGCGCGCTGTAGAATACACGGGTTTAAGTAGGGTTCGATTCCTTAGCAAGTGCGATTTTCAAAGCGTTTAAACGTGCCATTATATGTGTAAGTGACAGTATGCGTATTACTTATTAATTATTGTAAAAGGTAAAGATTGTATAATAATAATTTCAAAAATAACTTTTTGTCGTTTAGAAATCGTCATTTGAATTTTCCGAGACTGTCGCTTAGAATTCGGATTTCTTGTTTCAGAGAATATAATGCCCTTGCATTCTAAATTTGCAATGACTGTCGCATTTTCAGGTCTCTGTCTCTGAGAGTATAAAATCTTTGCATTTTACATTTTTAGCAGCTTCCGAATAAATTTTCTATTACTTTCTTAAAACTTATGTAAATATTACATGCTTTTCAGATGATAATTTACCGTTTTTTTGAATACGGAATGTTGAGAATTTTGATTGACTTCTTCTCATATCCAAGACTACAATTTAAAGTCACTGGATTCTAACCAACTAATTTTTTCCTTGCATAAAAACCTAAATACATCTAGAAATAATAAAGAAATAAAAATTACCTGGAAAGTGGCACTGAATCTTCATCTAGTCAACTTATCCTGCAATTTTTTGATGAATTGGTTTGAAATTATACGCTAAAGTTGATTCAACGGCTAGGCAAATATAATTTAAAGCATAAAAACGTAAATATCTATAGAAATAACTAATTAATCAAAGCTACCTGAAAAGTACTACTGCAGCTTCATCTGGTCAATTTACCGTGAAACTTTTAAATAAATCGGCTGAATATTATAGGCTAAAGGCAGACTGAACTGCTAAAACTGATACATTTGTCATTTTTTCTCAATCTTCAATGCTAAGTTCAATAAAATGAACAATGCGTAAGCACAGAAGTTATTTTGTTGCGATTTTTGATCGATTCCAAGAAATCCATTAAATGTGCGATAACTTGCGTTCTTTCGAAAAAAGACATTTAAGTTCCTTCTTTACTTGTCGGCGATTTGCTGCCGCAAATCATTATTTGATATTTTACAGAAGTGATCTATAGAATTTTAACTTTCATTTGAGTTATTAAATATTGACAAATATTCACAGGTACATAAAATCATAATTTTTTTCGGGATGAAATTAATAAATTAATTTTTTCAGCTTCCTGCAAGAGTTGGAATTACAATACAAAATTACTCTAAAATCTGAATATTCTGAACGTTGCTATCATCTTTTAAAGTCAAGGTTAATTTGTAACAGGTCATCTTGTTACATAATAATTTTTATATCAACCTACCAACTATGATAATAATTGTTACTTAAACAGATATTGCTTCATCCTTGGAAAGTACTTAATACTAAGTCCAAAAATGTTGGCGATATTATTTGTACCATCCAAATAAATAAAATGAAAAACGGAAAAGCCCTCAACAAACTTATGATTTATTTTTAATTTTTATACTAATTTACTATTTATTCTAGATTAAAATTTATCATTAGTTGAGATAAAATTTGAAAAGTGTCTCCGCCTAAAGTTTTGATTTCTCCAATCTTATTCAAACTTTGTCCGATTGTATTACTTGTGGACCTCTTTAAATTCTGTAAAGGGGTACACCTAGGACAACGGGTTGTCAAGATACAGGGGCTCGAATTTTCGATGATACACCTCGACTGCTAACATTCAATTGTACATAACTCCAGATAAACTTATCAAATTTTTCATTTTGATGAGGGTTTTAAAAAGGTATTTTAACGAGGTTTGCAGTAAAAAAATCTAACAATGAAAATATAATTTTACCTTGATTTTTCATTTCCAACAACTTTTTAAATTTTTTCTCCAAAATCGGCCCTGCGCCAACTAGCTAGAGAGCTGTTGGGCGTGCTGTAGTGTCTCAGTGGTTCTAATACTTGATCAAAATGATTTTTCTGTTTACGCGTAACCAATGTTTTATTTCATTTTCACTTTTATATGCCTGGAAAACGTTTCAGTTATTTTCAATATTAAATTTTCAATGCGGTTCCATTGTAGGAAAACGATAGTTAATAATAAAATAACAAACTAATTTCGTGGACGGTTCTGCTGCCGTGTTATATTTCCAGATGGTTTCTGATGAGTCAATTTTCCTCCAATGCTTTTGGGAGTTTTTTTGTGTTAAGCTCTTTGCCTATAACAATTTGAAAATTTAAAAAGACTCGTTGAGCGTGCCCTGCTAAAAATCTTAAAACTCGATTCAATTCAGCAAAGACTGTACTAAGCATACAAAAATACCATTCTTTTGTACCCTCTACAGAATAGACTCTGATTTTAAAGAATTATTCGTCATCTCCACACTATGACATTTTCCCGAAGAGAGAGAGAGAGATCGCGCAGAGATTGTGAAGAGAAGAGCAAAGTGAACGTTAAAATGAATAAAAAATCATTTTTTAAGTAAAACTGTGAGTGAAAAGGGGACTCACACCAAAAAGCACCAAAAAACTTGAGAGGCTAGGGGCCTTATATAAAAAGTACCCCGAAATGTGAAAGACAAGGAGGCTCACACCGAAAATCACTTTAAATTGTTATAGGCAATGAGATTAACACAAAAAACTCCCCTAAACATTGGAGGCAAATGGACTTATCAGAAGCCCTCTGGAAAAATAACAGGCCAGCAGAGCCGTACACAAAAATAGGTTATTATTTTATTATTAACTATCGTTTTCCTAAAATAGAACCGTGTTGATAATTTAATGTTGAAAATATTTAAATCGTTCTCCAGATACAAAAAAAAACGAAAATAAAACATTCGTTACACGTAAACAGAAAAATCGTTTTAATAAATTATAGAACCACTGAGCCACTGTAGCTCGCCCAGAAGTGCTGTAGCTAGTTAGCGCGGGGCACTTGCGCTCGTCTTATCTCATACAACTCAACCAATATTTTCCATCCCATATTCGTTTTGGGATTCTTTTTAAGAGAAAAAAAGCTTTTTTTCTAGCCTGATTAAAAAAAAAAATTAAAAAATGCCGATTTGGGAGGAAAACCCAAAAACGTTTTTAAAAATTCAAAATCAAGTTGCACAACCCGATATACTAGGTGTGCGCACTTCACAGAATTTAATGAGGTCCAATAGCACTACAATCTGGCAAAGATTGAATAAGATTGAAGACATCAAAATTTTAGGCGGGGGCACTTGGCAAATTTTACACCATTTACAATATTTTTAAAATTTATTCCATTGAAATTCATCTCAGGTTGGAAGAAAAAGAAATCCAGTTGTCAACATTAAGGATAGAATTGTCTAGAGAAAAAACAGAGCTTGATCGAATAAAAACGCAAGTTGAGACTTTGCGAAGTGAGGCGAATGAGCAGCACATTCATGTTCAACAATTGCAAGCCGACTTAGATACCCAGCGAATAAAAAACAACGTAAGTTTTGCCAATTCATAATATTAATTTTATTTTTCTCTTTATTTTCTGCAGAGTACTATATATAATCTTGATCTCATTTTCGATCATTTGACCATTGCTGCATACTTTTCAATGTTATTACTTCGATATCGAGTTATTCTCAAATAAAATATAACTAATATGTCGGTACTTCTAATTTTCATTCTTTACCTTAATACAAAATTTACCTAGAGATTAATTTTTCGATTCCTTCTTATTTTTGTTTTAATTTTACCTTTTCGCGACTTTAGGAGTTACGTACAAAGAACTGGAAATTGATGGAAGCTCTTTCTGCAACTGAGCTCCATTGTAAATCCAATCAAGACAAAATCATTGATGTAAGTTTATTTAAAAAATATCATTTTTACCTTCTACAATGATTGAATTCTCATCCATCATTCTTTAAATACAATTTAGATACTCGACTATGCAGTTATTCTTTACATGCCATAAGTTAAATTGACAGGCAATCTGAAGACCTTGGTTCAAATCCCAGATGATCTGAAGATGAATTATTTCCATAGCTAAAGATTAAAACAATTGTAGTTTAGACTATTAGGTCAAAAAGTGTAATTACATTGAAAAGAAACTATTTCACTACCCATTTCAACAAAATAATTTGTAAACCGATTTTCTAAATTATATTGGAATCTGAGATGATTGAAATGTCTTAAAATGGCGCTAAAGAACTAAATTCGAGTCATTTCAGGAAACATTTTCAAGGTAAAACTTCTTAAAATTGTTCCTTAATATTTGTACAATATGCTTAAATTTGTAGGGATGTAGCAAGCAGAGGCAATTTTGAGTTGTAATGGAAATATTGGTAGCGGGGTTGAAAACGGCTACCACGGCGTCTGATACTGAACCCTGTGAAGTTGTGTTTGCTTCCTTTAATCAACAATACGTCCGCTATTACAAAAAATATTGATCGATCCGATGTACGTACATTGCAACATTTGTGCTCAACCAGGAAAATTTAAAAGTTAACGATAATATCCCAAATTTTTATTGAAGTTTCAAAAGAATGCAATGCACATTATATTATTAGCAGTGTTAAAATCAAAACGAATATTTTTTTATTTTGTTTTGTGGAAACTATATTCTGCTTATTAATCAAGATTCTCGGTAGCAAATCGTTGCCAAGCACTAAAAAGAGTATAAAAATATTATACATTTGCAGGCGAGTAAAAAATCTGCTACTACGAATGAAACGCGAAAAAGTACTATAATAGATATTTGTGATGTAAATGTGCAAAATAGGCAAAGATATGGCAAAAACGTAGACCAGTGCGAAGAGTCGTAGGCTAATGCTGCAATCGTACGTGTAGAAATTACCCGTGCGCACGTATATTAGATGCTATTCCTTGCAGGAAATATCTGAGAACATCTTAACAGTCTTTTTATACACTTTTTCACCAAATTTCCAGTCCCTCATGATGGTTCTCAGCCAAATCTCAATAGCATTTTTTTTGTCAATTCTTTTTTGTTAAAGCTCCTTCGGATTTAACGAATATATTGTCAATGCTTGCCTCGTGCTTCGAACTCGATTTTGTGAAAAATGCGAACTTTTCTAAATCTATTATATCAAATATATATTATATTTAATTCTGTATCTCGATATGGGGCTGTTTATTCAGATATTGGAACATAAATTACAAATTTAATTTTTAATGTTTAATTTGAGATTTGTTTCATATTGTGCATCAAATTTTATGCTTAGCCATCCTGAAAAATGTATATCATTTCAATAAATTTATATCATTATCATTCATAAGTCCCGGTGCAGAATACATTTAATGCTTGTTAATACTTTTTCTTTATACCTTGCTCGAAAGTGCATGCCTCCCGCATCGTTTTCGGTGCAGGAAGCCTAAGATTTATGCATCGCTAAAGATACACGCGCGCAGCTTTGCTGCTAGCAGTAGCAACTCGTGCAAATGCCATTTTCATTCGTATACTCGTGTATCGGTTGCCTGTCGTACAAGTTTGTTGAACTGTAAAGTTCTTGTGCCACATTAATTTTTATAATATCGCTCTTTGCTTTAATCGAGTTTTCTTGTGTTTAATTTTCTCTTTCGATTAATTGTTCTTTTATTTGACGCCTGTCCCAGACCAGCAGCACTCGCTCCGCTCGTGTTGCAAAAGTCGGGCAGGCGTCAACAGCGAGAGAGAGAGAGAGACAAAACAAAAGTAAGAGTTTCACAACCCTCCGCGGAGGCGCTGCAACGAGGAGGAAAGTAAAAACATGGATGCGCTACGATGTGTGTTCTACAAAACGCGGTTGCTCAGTTTTTAATAATTATCAAATGTACTTTCGACCAGATATAAAGAAAAATAGTATACACCAAACGGGACTGAAATTAAAAGCCCATCATTGTGCGATATCGACTTCGCCTCGGACATCATCGCACAGTGCAGGAATTTCAATTTCCTGCCTTTGTAGTATAATATACTATTTTCACCTCCACGGTAGTGATAGATAGGCATTCTTCTTCAGATGTTATGAGGGCATTGCATAGTTTCTTGAAGCTTGTGCGGATGTTTGACAGTAACTGGAGATGAGCTCTAGACTTCTCCTAGCGTCAGATAGTACCCTTATTTTCTATACAATATGCTGCTGAGTAGTCAGTAGCCTTGACCTGTTAAGCGTATGATAACGGATCCGTGGTTAGTAGTTAATCACACACTAAATGCGGGATCAGTACTGTTTTTCACAGGCGATCTTTGTGGTGATTTAATGTTGGATTATTTGGAAAAATCTCCAGAAGCTGCGTCATCCAGTTGAGCCAGAACTCTGAAATTGAGTTTTGTGGTTCGATTCCCAATGGAGTGAAGATGGAGTGGGATCTTTTTTTCAAGAAATAATTTTAATTTTAATTTAAAAATATTATTTTCCATCTAGTCTTATTAAGACGTTAAGCATTTTCTGTTATTGAAGATTCTTAACTTGATCGATATTGTGTAGATTCTTCTGCCTTCATGGTTTGGAGGGTTGATCTACTTTCGGTAAGGTACAATCTCTGATGATATAGCAGATCAATTTGAAAATTTGAAAAAAGGAACCTAGATGTTGATGTTTCTCTGCGTCCTGAAGCATCGCTTGTCCTATATTAGATGCCTGCCCACGATTGATATTAGTGTCTCATCTCTTTCTCTTTTGCCGTTTCGGTCTAACTGCGGTAGTGTATGCTCTCCGCTCAGATAGTCCCTAATACGGAGTTGTACACTTTTGGTTCAGGGGCCATACTGATATATTAGTGCTCTAGCAGGCCTCTTACTGAGTCGATGCGTGCACGTAAAAGTCTCGAGATTTCGCCCGGTATTTTTGGAATCAACGCTCGAGACATCTCAATCAGGTGCCATTCAGCTTTCAGCACCTTTATTACGTCTCCTCATTGGGGTTCGTTTCCTCAGGTCCACCCGTATATTAATTCCGCGACTGATTATTAATGATTGTAACATTGTTTAGCAGCAACCCTTGGGACAGGGAGCCTCTATTCGCAACTCAAGTATGCGTCCGGTGGTTTTGCCATATATGTGTGTATGTGTATGTGTGATTAAGAGTTTGTCATAAGGACAACCACAGTATTTCGCCGGAGGCGGGTGCTCATCTAAAAAACTGCACTTGATCCCAAAGAAATCGCGGTAAAATTTCAGTCATAACCACGTCTGGCGACAGTGAGCTAGGTATTACAGCCTGTGACGAAATCAATACGACAATCGGGTAAAAGTCTCGTGCACCCTGAACACACGGAGCGACCCGAGGATGACCACATTATGCAGTTTCCCCGCAAGTGTTTTACTCAAATGTTCACACGCAGGGATGCTGTTCAGGCTATTAACTAGTAAAAGCTTGGAGAACTATATCAGGCCTCGAGTGTGCAACAGAAACAATTGTCGCGAATATAAAGTTTCAGTATATACGGCACTTCTCATTCTCGACATTTGACTCTATTTCCCGAGGAGCGTTTTGCGGAGCGATATTTAGGTTAATTCCGTAAGAATTACAGAGATGGTAATAGAGCACTCTTAGTGCCGCATTGTGCCTTTGGATGTAGGTCGTTTCCGCATGAGTTAAACAACTAGATAGTATGTGTGCTAGATTCTCGGGGTCTGCATGGCGTGTCCTGCAGCTACCATGGGGAATGACTTAGCTGAAAATCTGGCGCCGGTATGTTAAGGTGCAAATAACACCGCCTTAAGATTCCGAAATGAAATCCTCCGTGCCCGACTTCAATCCGAATAATTTATGGGAAAAAAGTTAGTTTACAGACACCGACTGATCCTCCACATTTCTGTGGATGATTCCGTGCATCCTCTTACGGAGGAGTTGCTCACCGAATTTTTCTCCTTTGCATTCTTAATCCGGGCTTTCAGGAGTGGGTACTCGAGATAGATAAGATTTTATGCATTTTGCTCACCCCTGATACTGAAGATGAGTCTGCGTGTTTTAGCAGCCTCCTCCGCTACTTTGTACAGAAATGCTCCTTTGCCCACTTCTTCGTGCTTCCTCAACATTTTAAGAAGCGGGTCTCTTCCATTTGCAGTTCTATTTACTATACCTAGAATAATCCTGTTGTGAAGACATTCAAGATTCAATCTTTCGCGACCACCTTGACGGCGTGACATGTAGAGTCGCGGAACAGAAGAGTTAAGATGCATGCTTTTCTTCATGTTCATAACCTATCGTGTCCCGAAATCAAGGGATCTGAGCTCATGCTTCGTTCATGGAACCACTCTAAATGAATAGAGTACTACCGGGACGACCAGCAAGTCCGTTGCTGATACTTTGTGGCTTGCCGACAGTTTGGAAGACTAAATCTGCCGGACGAGATGTTTGTATCTGCTGCGGAGAATATCCTTTATAGATGCCACATCCTGAATGTGGCTCTGTGGCATGCCCAGGTATGTACGAGTCTCTCCAGGTCTCTGATAGGCAAAGATGTCCTATAGCGGTTCTATCGACGAGCTCATGGTCTTCAGGGATGTCATTAAGTTTTCCTCGCTTCAAGTAAACCTTGACATATTTTTTCTAACCTAAATTCCATTCCTATTTTCGTAGTGTATCGTTCGACAATCCCTAGAGATAGATGTAGTTGCTTTTTGTTTTTAAGATAGATCTTAAGATCATCCATGTAAAATATAAGAGTGACCGTGGCTTTCGATTTTTAGGTTTTTTGCAAAAGCACCTCCCTTGAATGGCGAAGTGCTAGACGTAATGGTAATAATGTGAGACAAAAGAGAAGTGGGCTCGTGGCGTCGCTCTGAAGGACACGTCTCTGAAAGGTGACCTTGTTAGTTGTCACTCTATTTTTTCTAGATGAGAGGAAATCTGGTTTTCCAAAGCGGCATTAATCTTTCTATGCACCATCAATCCAGGCCATCGATAGGTTACGCGTGTAGGATACTGCATATTTTCTAACAAATCTATCGATGAGCAGGTCTTCCCGACATCCTGCTACGCCTTTCTTTGAGCCGCGTTGTTCATACATTTCTTGTCGTACAGGTCCGGTTCGAACAATCCTATCATTTAGGTTAGCTGTGAATATCTTATACAGTGTGTTCAGACAAGTGATTGGCATGTAATTCTTCGGGTGAGCCAAGTTTCCCATTTTCGATAGGAGTACTGTGCGCCCTTTTCCCAACCACTTCGGAATTGGCTCTTCCAACTTTAAATATGAGGTGAAAATACGGACCAGATGATAATGGGTTGAAGCAAACTTTTTGCTCCAGAAGGTCTTAATAACATCTGGTCTCGGGGCGGAACAGTTTTCCATACCTCTTAATACTTTTTTCACCTCCTCGATACTGATGGGTGAGCATTCTGCCTTAGCTGTTATGAGGGCATCACAGCTTCTTGAAACTATTTATGTTCTCTGAGTAACTGGACGATCTTGGAAGAGTAAAGATGGGTCAAAAAGAAACTGTTGGTTTTCTCTGTCCCACCTTTCTCTCTCTCCGCTGTAGACTTTTCTTAGCTTCAGATGGTATCCGTATTCTGTCAAGAATATTCTGCCTGATGGTCAGCAGCTTTGACTTGTTAAGTGTGTCATCGCGCATCCTGAGTTCGCGCGCGAAATTTCGAACCTTGGGGTTAAATTTCCTGCCAGACGTTATGTAAACAATCACGCACTGAATCCGGGTCGTGTACTCTCTTGACCAACCTATCTTTATGGCGAGTTGATGCATTCGGCTTTTGGTCTTATAATCAACCATTAGTTTTTTTTGCAGTTCACATCGGCCAAAGCTCTCGCTGCATTATACAAACAACAATTGATAGTCTAGACGTCGTATTCTTCAGAAAAATGTCCACGTAGCTCGTCATCCATTTCAGCCAGATCTTTCGGCTTTAGAGAAACCTGGCTGTTGATGTTTCCCGGGTCATAAAGCATCGCTCTTCCTCTATCGGATGCCTGCCCGCGGTTCATCTTAGTGTCTTTCTCTGTTGTGGGTTTGCTCTGGCTTTCGTAGAGCTGGCGCTCCGTTTATATATCCTCTTTTTTGGAGTAGTTCCGCATGGTTTCGCAGACGTCAATGCGGAAAGCGCGAAAGCTTTGGGTATTTGTCACACCACAGAGCATGCAGTCGTGACATGTAATCCTCTCGTTCAGACGTTCTAGACACCACAACCAGGTGAAATGCAGCTTTCGGCAATGTTTCTAAACCTCAGTTTGGGGATTAATACCCTCGCGAGAGGCGGGGATATATATGTGACGTGTACCGAAGAAAGAGGGCTTACTCTAAAAAAATCGAAATAAAGGTTTTTACACATTTCGATAGTTTTTGAGCTGCTATTTTTAATTAAACCATCGGAAAAAATATCCGAGCATTATTATTGCTAATAATTGAGTTGTTGGGTACACAAGTAATAGGGCTTTAGCTCGAGAGCTCGAGATTCCGTCAAACATCTTCCACCACTCACCATACCATCAACGCGTCTCATCTATAACCCGTCCGTGAGCCGCGTCTACGACCTATCTCGTTCCGCGAGAATGTCGTGGTAAGTGGAGAGGGAAGATTTCGTGAATCTTCCCTATCTCCTAAAAGCCTGGTCTATCGAGTCGACTTCAACCGCTCGTCCTGCAAAATCTAAATTTTCACAGTAAGCCACCTTTCCTCGGCGCACGTTACATA
>NC_046661.1:62068962-62088168 GCF_010883055.1 Belonocnema kinseyi
CACAGTGGGCCGATAGGAGGACAAGAATCAATGTTTGCAAGTATTTTCAAATTGATTTTTGAAAGTGTATTTCTTTTCTTGACTTGTTGAGGTATCATTTTACGTAAGCATAACCTTTTTCAAGGTCCTATTACCGCTTACTCAGTCGTTTTAATATAGGTCGAAACTAATAATGTGTGTTACTTACACACAAGTTTAACATGCCTTTTTTGTATTTTGGAATAGTTTTAATTATTAAGGCTTCAATAATAGAATAATTTGAATATACCAGCTTATGTTTGCAGCAAACACATACGGCTTATCTATTAATATCATGAAGTAAACGCGGATCTTATTATCTAGAAACGTAAGAATTATAAAATTATCGTTTTTGTGTTCAGTTATTTTGACGATTCGACATGGTTCGATATTGGAGATTAGGTTTTGATATCTGTAGATGGTCAAAACAATTGAGAAAATTGTGAACCTTCTTTTGTTTCCATGAATGAAATGCCACGTATGATCTTTGGCCTGAAGAAGTGATTTTCATTACTTGCAAGTAATATTTAGAATATATGAAAAAATCATTTTATAGCGGCTATAGTGTTACAGTAAAAAACAACCAATGAATATAAATAAAATTATCTTCGCTCCCACAAGAGAATATTTATTTCTGTTTTTGTATGAAATAAGAAATCGATCAACATCATTTGAAGTTAAAAAAATCAGTTTCTGCAAAGAAATTTTCATTAAATTAAATAAGGCACAAAGGCATGAGGATAAGGTTATGACCCAAAATGAATCATGATTCAAGGAGAAAGTTGAATTTCCTTGTACTAATTGAAGTTGCTGTCCCTGAGAGAGGTCGGCCACCTAATGCTTTAGCTGCATCTGTCAATCTTTATTTGGAGTATGCAGCCCTTCGTTCCTCTGAGAATGTTCATGGAATTTGGAAATGTATACAGATTTTTACACCTTATACTGAAGACGAGGCATTGGCAATGATGGAAACGGATAAGTTGACCAAACCAAAGTTGGCAAAGGCAAGCAGTTTCGACTTATATCCATCTTATCATAAAGTAAAACGAGCTAAAAGCAGATGTTACCCTGAAAATATCACATTAACTGAACAAAGAACCGAAATTTCATTGCAATCACTTCTTAATCAACTAACAAAACGACTAGTCAAAATCAGTGAACCTGTTTTGCACTCGCTACCTTCCGCATGTCCTTCGAATTTGACTTTGATGGTGAAGTAGAGTTTTAATGGTAGTTCAGGCCATTTAGCTTATAAACAGCGATCTCTGGAAGATTTTGATGATCAAAACCTTCTTATTACTTAACTTGTTCCCTTAGAGTTGTATGCGCAAGAACCTAATTCACCTGAAAAAATAATCGTGTGGATAAGTTATCGTCCGTGGTCCTCTAGAAGTTGTGCACCAATAAGAATTAAATTATTTAAAGAGGCTATTGAAGCATCTAAATCTGAAAGAGATCATATGGAGTGTCAAATAGACAATCTTTCGTCGAGCTTCATTAAACTTGATGAATTAGGTAATATTTTGATTTCTCATACTCTACTGTTGACCATAATAGACGGTAAAGTCTGCAATGCTATTACAGAAACATCTTCAGAAGGAAGTTACGTTTTGCGGGGCAACACCAACTATGATGCACAACATTGACGAAGCTGTCAGAAGAGAAACTGATCCATCTACATTTCAGTCTGGCCTCTCCCCACTACACGTCTGGATTAGGTGTTTTGAATGTTTGCTGAACATCTCTTATCGCTTGGAATTCAAAAAGTCGCAGCGAACAACGAAACCAGCTGTTGATGTGTAGAAGTAAACTTTTTCCGCTAGAAGTTCTTGGTACCGTCTGGTCTTGCAGCAGAAAAGCTGCTCGTAACCTTAACTGCAAACTTCTTGAAACCGGATGAACGTTAAAGAAACGCGAGGGGTCAGCACTATAAACAAATTCAAATTATCCGTTAGTAATTATTTGTATGAAAAAACGACGGAAACTGCTAAAAAGTAACAATAGTATGTAAAAATGTAGTTTTTATTACTTTTGGGTCATATTTAGGGTTATGCGGGGAGGGTAGAGGTGGGCTGGACATGAGTTCAATTTCTAGAAAATTCAAAATTGCCCTGTGTTAATTAAATGGGATTTTAAAGTCCCCGGTGGCACGTGTTAATATTTTGAATTTCGAAAACAAATACGGATTTTTATCGTCCGGAATAGCAGATCGCGCGCGCGAAGTTTACCACAGCGCGACTCGCTCAGAGTGGGACTCGACTGCCTACGCGATAAGCAGAACTCAAAATTATAAAAAAAAAATGTAAACAGGTCCAAATTGAAAGAATTTATTGGTTTATAAATATTTGATTCATACAATTAAATAAATATTTATAGTGGATTTTAGTTCAGCTTTTTGGACGAGGATCTGAATGGTGGCCTTGAAGCTGACCTTGGCGTTGACCTTCAAGGTTATTTCAAGGTCAACTTTTATTTTTCATATGGAAACCCCAATTTTTGATACCGCTAATCGAAAGAACGCAAAATTTTACGTATATCTGCGTATTTAAACGTAAAATTTTGAGTCAATAATTGGCGGTGTCAAAAATAGGGGTTTCCATTTAAAAAATAAAAGTTGACCTTGAAATAACCTTGAAGGTCAGCTTCAAGGTCACCATTTAGATCCTCTTAAAAAGCTCTGAAATTTTTGTCTGAAACATTTCTCGCGAAAACGCATATTTTCGCTGTTAGCCCGGTTGGAAATTCCTACCCTTCCAATATGGTGATCGGCCGGCGCTGCCTCTCACAACTGATAGTGTAGTCGCTGCGTCATAAGGAATATGAGACTTTTTTCTCGACACTGACTCTTAACGTTACAAGTTCGTTGACAATTCTTACTTTCTAAATTGGGTTCCTCTCTAAACTCTAGGTAAATCCTTATATAAAATAAATTACTTAATCTATTGATCAAATTCAATTGGAAACAAATCAAACTTGCCCAATTTACAAAAATGAACATTTCGCGGAATAGTGAGTTGTTTATGATGACGTCGCGGACGCGGTCATGCTGGGATAGGTGGAAATATCTGAATGGTTAGTATAAGGCTTGACATAGGAGTGCAGACAACTTTTTTGGATACAATATTCTAAACGTAATGCTAAAACACAAAGGCCTGAATAGTTATCTTTTCAAGTGTACAATGTATTTGCGCAATTATCTTTCTTCACCGCTTTTTTGGCTGGAGACCTTTCAGTTACACGAAATACATTCTACACTTCAGAAATATTACGGTCCGTATATTTATGACTTACTTTTACGTTTAGAATATTTTCTCGAAAATGTTGTCTACATTCCCATGATCGCATACTAAAATACTCAATTTAGACCACCGGGGGCCACTCTCTATTCACGCCTCTTTTTTTAATGAGTCAGTCTCTGACGCGGGTGTGACCGTTACAGCCTGTATAGGGTCCTTGGTTGGAGTTGACGAAACTACGCAAATTTCATTTTTTGTCGATTTGCGACCTTAACCAGTCACGAAATAAAATAAAATATCCTAAATTTAAGTTTAGTGGTACTATAACCGCAAATTTAGGACAGTTACTTGCATTTCGTGTCACTTGAAGGTCTCCAATCGATAAAATGACAAAGAAACAGAATTGCGCAAATGCATTCTACTGCAAGACGTTTAGGATATTGTTTCCAAAAAAGTCGTTTGCAGTACTATGTCAAGCCTTATGTTAACCATTCAGATATTCCACGTATCCCAGAATGCCCGCGTCCACGACGTCATGATAGAGAACTCACTATTCCGCAAAATTCGCATTTTTGCAATTCGGAACCGTTTAAACTGTTTTCAACTAGAATGAATAATATTGTGCAATATACTTGACTGAGTTTTCGCGCACTGCAGCTCTTTCGGGGCAATAGTCGCAAGCGTTTCTCGCCCTTTAAACAGAAAAAATTGCATGGGGCAGCAGTTCTAGGCCTTACTAAACTTTGAAACACTGAGAGTCGGGTGTATTTATCTGTGTTATTATTGATATTATTTATTGAATTCAAAACAATCTGGGCTTTTCGGCACATACGCAGTTGAAAAAGTTGCTCAAAGTGGGCGTATCGATACAAGACCAAGGCAGCCATTGTACCTTGCTGGACAAAAATATGTTGACGACTCGCCGTAGACGTTGGGGCCCCTCCAGACTTGAAATTCTGGAAGAGTTTACTGTGTGCACGTATTTTAACTGGGGTTTCCCAAAAATTACTTATTTAATTACTGCCTTGCCGGGGATGGCCTAGGACGGGAACCCTATTACAAAAATGGCAGTCACTCACCTGATATTGCCGTGGCACTTATCGGCGTAAACCGAGATAGTGGGCGACACTCTATCGACCCGTGAACAACCCACGAAGTTCGTTGTTTTACTATTTACCTCCAGCGCCATTTCTCAGCTTGTACCGAGCCTCGTTGGAGCCGACCCTGTCGACGGCTGGCATTTCGACGGGCTCACTTTTAGGCGGCACATTATTTTTTTAAGAATCCGCAATGCTATGAAATGGCTGCCCTGATGCCACCCGGCGCCTTTGTCGCGTGCCCTTGCCCTGACTTTACAGAGACGCCCAGCACAAATGAACTAGAGTCGAACTATGTGAACTAGTCTCGGGCAATTCAAACCAATATTACGCGGCGCTTGAAGGAACGCGCATCTCTAAGCGGCTGTTCCGCGCGTAGGTTCAGTGTGGTGGCTGCAAACGTTAGTGGACATTAGGGAAGGTGGACCACATACCTTGTAGCCAACGAGCCATATCAAGTTGATATTCCCCGTCCATCCCAACATGCCGTCGCTCTACCTGCGAAACCTTGGTAGTCCAAATTTCCTCTTTCACGGGTCTCCGGTCGCGTCAGGTATCACAGTCAAGCCCGTTACAATCCACAATGACAGGTTTTCGTCTCATCTCCCGTCTTCGTGCCACCTTCCACAGGGCCATCGAGGTTTAAGTGTCATGCCTGTGGATTGGCTTGCAGAAAAGAAAGGTCCGATGGGCTGGATCCGCCAGTGCGCATCTCCGTACCTATTCCGTCATGTTGATTGTATCAGGCCAATGAACTACTGAGACTCCTACCAGAACATGGCCGCTTACCAAACATGGCTATCGGTCCTGTGCTGACTTTTGCAGTTGGTTACAGAGTAATTGTGTATGAATTTTCCCTCTTTCCAGTTATGATTTTGTGGTGAGCTTGCAGACTGTCAGTATCCGGTAGCATCTGCTTGAATATTTACCAAATTTCAGTTTATCGTATGGCGGGTTGCATTGAATCTTCATCCTTTGGCAGCCCTCTCGACCCTGGCCTATTACACTTATAAATTAAATTTCTTAACCTAATACTGCCGCGAAAAATCGGCGACCGTCGACTTTGGAAGGCAATAACTCCGCATGAAAAAACGTCAGGATGTTCGAATAACGATTACACGAATCTGCTAAGTTTTCTGAATCAAATTGTGCTTATTTAGTTTTTGTACAAAAATTCATTTAGAGTAGTTGTATCATTAGAGTAGTTGCATACAAAATTTTATACCAAAATATGAAATATTGGCCGAAAAATAAACATACAATTTTAAAATTTACATTTATTTTTTTTACGTTAAATTTAAAATTAAATTTTATCTTAAATACGAGGTAGCATTCTGTTACGCACGTCTTGACCTATAATTCACATATGCTCTATTTTGCGGAAACTGATAAACTGCTGTATTCAGGGGGTTATAAGTCTAAGTGCGCGAACTCACTTTTCACTTGTTTACTAGGAGCCGGATCAATCAGATGCACACATATGTGTACAACTGCTGTTGTGAAATACGCGTTATCAATGTCGCATCGCTTACAGATTATCTATACTGTATAAACACCATCCATCCACGACTCTGAATTAATATTTATTAATATTAACGTCCCTTCATTTATTTAAAAACTCATTGCAGACAATATTTTCTGTATGTCTTGTACATTAGTTTTGATTCCGATTTTTATTTCTTTTTTCATTTTTGTTATTTATCTACTATTATTATCAATAATATTATTTTTTTACAGGAATGGAAGCTTGTAATGTGTCCCCTAAGACTTTACATTTTTCTTGTACCTTCTTCCCTATTCCTTTACAAACCCCCCTACACACTTACTTGGTGGTGGCACGGGGATCCATAGTTTAAGCTGAGTTCCGAACCAAAAAGAGCAACAGCTTTAAGTACTTAGACAATCTTTTTCTCTAGAGATACTGGTACCACGACACTCCGTAGATGAACAACTTCCTTGCTAGGCTAGGGGTCATCGCACGGTCCGCTGAGGCTCTTCCAGAGTGGGAGGCGGGAATCGAACCCACAAGTTGACAAAGTAGGTCCGAAGCCAACGCCTTAGCCCCCACGACCATCGTCCCACTTTATATCATTTTTGTATGTTAATGTGAAAAGATGGCGAAGATTACAAAGTGGGAGATTTTTTATCTCTCCTCACAAAGCGAAAATATTGAATTTATCATACGAAAATTACATGTGGAGAAATGTAATGTACCTAATGAGTATCTAGTTCATTTGAATCTGGTTATCTCAAGTATTAGGGGAAAATACGAAGCAAACTATCAAGCGGTCAGCAGGTAAAAGATATTCTTGAAAAAATGGTAGTTTGTTAGATTCTGTCGTGATGTTATACGTTATCTTACTGAGTATATCTATGTAAATAGCTATGAGAGCTGAATTTAACTAAAGAGGAGCAGATATTTTTCTTCGTGTGCGCACGTTAGAAATGCGAAAGCTTTATGTAGACCACAAAAAGGTAACATAGTAGTCACAGAAACAGCAGCTCAGGTCTTGCTTCAAGTTTTGCGTAATCATACAGTGAAAAGGATTTGTGAATTGCAAAAAGATATAATCGAGGAGGTGAAAAGCAAAAGCGCACAAGTCGCAATATGGAGAATATTGTATCAGGATTATGTTTTGGATCTTTCCTATCAATTATATCGCTTGGAATAGTCAAAGTCGAGCTAAACATCACGCACGTGATGTTCACGTGATGTTTAGCTCGACTTTGACTATCCCAGGCGATATAATTGATGAGAAAGATCTAAAACATAATCCTAACTCAATATTCTCCATATTGTGACTTGTGCGCTTTTGCTTTTTACCTCCTCAATTATCCAGGGCATCTTGAATTGAAATAACACAGAAGCAGAAGGAATTTTTAATCTATTCTTGGATTTTGATGGTAGTTCAGGCCACTTATGTTATAATCAATCGTTTAAAGATAAATCTGCAGTAATAAATGATAAAACTATATTTTCAACTACTTTAATACCCTTAAGATAAGTAACTACTAATAATATTATACTTTGGAATCACAGTCATCACGATTGTGTCGCCCTATAGAGATTCAGTTCACTAAAGAATCAGAAAAATTCATCCTGTTAAATGACTGGGCTAAATTGGGACTTATAGTTGATCGGCCCAAAGCTGGTGGTAGCGGCACCACTAAGGACGGCAATACCGCTCGAAGAGCATTAAAAGAACCGGATATTTTGGCTGAGTTCCTTCGATTGAATAATGAACTTCTCCGTAACTTCAGAGCAATATTGATCGCTCTATCTTGCTATTTACCAATAATTGTGAATCTCTTCGATAAACTATGCATTTCTACAAGTTAACTCTATGTTAAAGATTATTCTTGGTGCAAAAATCTATCTTCGGTTCATAGAATACTCATCCATGGTGCAGAAATTATAAATACGGAAGCTAGTAACAAGAATTATAGGCCTAGTAATAATGTCGACTATGAATTTTGAGTGACGCTTTCGAAAAAACAGTAAAAGAAAACAAGTTCAAATTCCCGATAAGTCCGAAAACTTCTTGCCATTCCTGAAGTGGACGAAGTTGATGATTGACATATTTCTGAGAATTCATCAAAAAGTATTATGAACGATTTTGAAGAGATAACCGGACTTTGAGAACCATCCCAATTATTGGATATTATATATTTTAATTATTGAATATAACAGTTTATCTGTTTCCGCAAAAAAGTGCATATTTTGTTTTTTGTATTTCTGACATCGGATTCTTAACCAGCGACCTCGAAAACCCCTTTATAGCAACCTTGAAAATGGTAAAAAATTCATTTAGTAGATTCGTCCGCCATATTGGATCTACCTTTTTGTTTCTTAAATTTTGGACATGGGATTCGTAATCAGCGATCCCAAAAACTCCCAAGCAAGAAAATTTGGCCTATTTTATGAAAATTTTCTGCTCTTGGTTAACTTTTCGGGATTCTGTTCCACTGTGCTGTGGGGTGATGTAGACTTATTCCTCTCTTGTGCATAAAATTAAAAAAAAATTAGTTTTCCGCGATAAAAGTCATTCAGAATAATCTTGGCATTAATACGGCAGGGCTTGTGTCAAGGTAGTAGAAAAAAGTTTAGAAAAAAAGTTCCATTGTATATTCCAGTGGTGAAGCCCATCTCAAAGTTTTGGGAGGACCCTCCTAAGCCAGAAATGGTCGTGGCAAATCTGGTGAAGACGCCTGCCTGCCACTGGAGCAATAGCCATGGAGCGATAGCTTCATTCAATTCCCGAATAAAATCCTTCAACAAAAATGCTCGCAAAAACGACATTTTAATTGTTGATTTAGAATAGCCTGTAAATGTATAGAATTTAATAATAAAATGCTTAAGTTTAGAGAATATGATTGTTGCAAAGAAAATAAAAAATAATAAAAAAATAAAACTGTTAACTGAAACTAATTTGAAATTGTTGAAAGAAACCAATGAAAATTACCCACCATATGGTAAATTTTTTAAAGTTATGAAATTAAATTAAAAAAAGGTTTCCTAATGGCAAATAAAGTTCTACAATACTTTTTTACTTAATTTTGGTTCTTGTAATGTTAGTAACCGTCCTGGTATGTAATAAAATTTTGTATTCAACCTATTTAAAATTAGAATCAACTCTCCAGGAAGATATGCGCGACGTTAGCATTATCAAAACATAAGTCAGCATGAACATTCTTTCATTCCTGCCAGTAATCTAGTTTAAGATAGGTAGGCTTGAGAATCAAACAGAAAGAAAGAGAGAAGAGGAGAATACGAATCAACGCAAGGAGAATACTCATACAGGCACCGTTCGACGCTTCTACCTATAAACCACTAAACCTAACGATTCGCTCGTGGCGCGAGTGCATTCCTTTATCTCTAAGCCCTTCCTATGTACACAAAGGATTTATTTTGACAGGTGATCAGACCCCTAATAACTAATCCTTAATAATAATATATAAATTACCGTTCCCTAGGTGATAATTTCTTATCATTGAGAAATATTTTCAAAATTATTAACTTAAGATAATAAACAGTTATAAACTACTGTTATAAATAGTGTTTGAATTTAACGTGAGCAGCATCGAATCACTCATCACTTCACTTTACAATAATCGGAAAAAGGCACAAGCCCGAGACACTATTCAAGTATAGCTTATTTAAAATTAGAATATCTTATGTTCAAATAAGCATTAAGACTTTCAAATGTACGAGTTGGAACTCAAAACGGCAATGAATATCACTTTTAATAATATATTTTACAAAATTTTCATTACAATAATTCTACCACGGGGCCCACTAAAAACCACCATCCTTTTCTTCTTGACATTGTGCCACCTAGCACCACTTTCGTATTACTTCAGGAGGTGCCGTTCTCAGCCGTCCCTCGACTCTCTTCTTTTGTCCCAGCTTGGGCTTCTTCTATAAGCCTGGTCTTCTTATCGAACCTGCCCTGCTGCGATGTTAGCTTGGCACCTGGGAAGCTTCTTCAACGAGGCTGCCTCCCTATACGCGAAGCATCTCTTCGTCCCCGGCAAATGATCGGTCCGGGGCTTCTCTTCTTTTACGGCGCAGAGGTAGTACTGCGTTGTACTCTTGCACGCCAGAGCCGCCCTGTGGCCCTCCTCGCCACATCTCCAGCATTTCCTCGATCGGCCCTAGCTATTGCATTTTGCTGTTATGTGGCCGAAGCTTAGGTAGCGATAGCATCTCGTTGACTCCGACTTATTGCGCACACGACAGGACACCCATCCCACCTTCAGGTACCCCGTGCGCACTATCCTCGCGGCTAGCTCTTCGGTCAGCTCCACAAAAGCCTTCATATTACCTCTAAAGGATTTTTTCGTGATGCTTACCTTCACTTTTCCAACCTGTTTCCGTCCGAAGTTGCTTCTCACCGCCTCCTCTACTTCAATTGCGTCTGCAGGTGGTTTGAGATCCAAGATCTAGACCTGGGTGCGAGGGACGAGCTCGTGCACGCTTCCATCTTCTCCAACAGGCTCCTTTATGGCAGCCGAGAACTCAGCTCTGCCCTTCTCTGCCGGACCCAGTTCCACAAGGACCTCTCCGCTTCTCGTCTGCCTGACCCCCTTGATTTTTACTCTAAGGGCGTCAGGCCTGACTTCCTGCTTAAGGTCCCTGAAGGCCTCTGTGTAGATCAGACCCTCAGCCAGTTTGGTGAGAACCGCCTCAGGTCTAGCACGACTCTGAGTCTTCTTCGCCCTCTGTTTTTTCCTGGCCGCATGTTCTCCTTCTTCCTCTGTCTTTTCAGTGGTCGAGGTCATGGACGCTGGAGCGTTTCTTGTCCTCTGCTTCTTGGTCTGCCGGGAAGGACCTGCCTTAATGGGAGTCAGAGTGGTCTCCCTCTCTCGCATCCTAGGTAGCGGAGTGGGAGCCTCCACGGCTTCTTCAGTCGGAGTCGCATTGTGGCTTGTATCCTTTCTAGCCTTGACCTAATACGAAGGTGTCAAAGTGCTCTCCTGAATGGTGAGTACTCCCGGTTTCCATATCCAACAGACCGACCGTTTGTTAGATTCCATTTTGACGGCGACCACTTCGGCAGCCTTTGGTAACAATCACGGAGATTCTTCAGATCATCCCGCTTTTTAGAATTTAAATAGGGTAGCCAGCACTTGGACCTACGATATATCTCAAGATTTTCTCTTCGACGGTCACTGATTTCATTTTGAGATTTTCTCTCATTTTTGATCATCAGCTAATCTACTTAGTCTACCTATGTTTTTATTTCTCTTAAGAAACGAGAGCATGATATTATTCATTCTATTGGTTCTGGTTGCAGAAAATTCTTATTCGTTGTTAGAAAGTTAAGAAATTATTCATTAGAAACGTAGGCAATGTAGGTCAATTTTGCATTCTAACTTGAAGTGTGTTATGAAATTCGATGTGAGCTACTTCAGGCTTCTTTGTTAAATAAAAGCGCCTCATACGTAATATTCTACCTTTTAGTTAATCATGACAAAGATTTTTACTTTATCTGCAGGCTGAAGTTCATACTATTTTGAAACGGGAGCAAGAATCGACGAAGAACTTATTGCAAAGGCTTTTTCCGAACGTTAACGTAACGGAGAAGACTTACGATCGATGGATTAGTGTCTTTGAAGAAACCGTATCAATTTCTATACCAAAACTGAGGAAGAAAATGCCCAACGAATTAAATCTGGATTTAGAGAAACAAAATAAAAGCCTACAAGGTCTAGTTACTCATTACAAGCAAATCATCGATGATACTGTAAGTATATATAATCCATTAGCTAAAGCGATAAAAAGTAATTTTGTGCTGAAAAATTCTAATAGTTCGTAAGTGTCGTCTTTTAAGAACAGGACGATGTCGGTAAACCTAAAATATTGCGCGCATGTATATGTGTATATGTGACGTGCGCCGCAGAAAGGGGGCTTACTCTAAAAAAATCGTAACCAAGGTTTTTACACATTTTCATTGTTTTTAAGCTGCTCTTTTTAATGAACTCATCAAGAAAGAAATCCGAGAGTTATTATTGCTAATAATTGAGTTGTTAGGTACCCGAGAAATTGGACATTGGCTCGAGAGCTTGAGATTCCGTGATACAGCTTCCACCACTCCCCACCTGATCTACGCGTCTCATCTATACCCCGTGCGTGAGCCTCGTCCACGACCTATCTCTTTCCGCGAGAATGTAGTGGTAAGTGGAGAGGGAAAATTTCGTGATTCTTCCCTCTCCCCTAAAAGTCGCGTCCATCGGTTCGACATCAATTGTTCGTCCTGAAAAATCACACTTTTCAGGGTCATGGATCGGTCATGGATCAGAAGAGGTGGAAATCAGACGGTGTGTTGCCTGGAAAGTACAGGGGGTGGGACTTCCCATTTTAGCATTTCCAAGTATTTTTTGACAGGTTTTGCAACGCTGGAGCAAGCTTTGTCTTGTAGAAGAATAACTTTACCGCGTCTCTGCTCGTATTACGACCGTTTTTCCTTTAATTCTCGGCTCAATCGCATTAGTTGTTTTCAAAAAAGGTCACCGTGATGGTTTCGTTAGGTTGGAGCAGCTCATAGTAAACTGCACCCTCATCAAACTACCAAATACAGACTATAATATTCGATCTGTGGATATTCGGTTTTGGTGTCGATGTTGTGGGTTGACCGAGCTCAACCAAATGACGTCCACAATTCCTTATCCTCGTTCCTTTTCGGATGGCCATAACGTTCTTTGTCCTCCGCGCTGACATTGACACTTTTAAATTTTGGATACTAGTACTCACACGCTTCAATCGATGTAGCAAAATTTTTTGAATTGTCAATTTTACGTTTTTTTTTAGCGATTTTGACGACTTGCTAAAACTGAGCTTTTAGACGCAAATAATGATGGTGTTAATATGGCAGAACGATATTTTTGTAGGAATTCTCTGATGCAGTCATTTTATATACAAAATCCCCCCTCCCTCCTCATATTGGGTTGGGGGTTAATGCGTAGGGGGATACTTATTGCTGGTATCCCGTTTTTTTTTAGCGAACTAGCAATAAAGTTCTGAGATAAGAATTCTTTAGACTTATATTACAGACTTTATATTACAAATTACATTTGTTTTTTATTAAAAATTATGTACAATGTATATATTACATATTGTATACATAACTTTGTTAGAAACGCTTTTCGCAGCTGTGTTAATCAACCTCCCTTGAAATCATTCTTGGTTTCAAAAGCAGGCATTATTGCACGATAACTCAATCTCGAAAGAATGAAAGCATCCCTTTTTTCTGGACCAAAAACTTCCGTTGAGGCATTAGTCACAAGCTTAACTGTTCTTTCCACAGCCTGCATGTGACATGGAAAACTCGAAAAATCCCAAACTTGTGGTACTGCTTTTCGAGTAAGCATTTTCTGAAGTTGCTCTTCACGAAAATGATGCAGAACTGGAGGGACAATGATTTCGCAAGTAGACGAATCAATCAAATCAAAGTATTCTTTTGCTTTACTGTTGATAACTGAGACTTCGAGAACACGAATATCACTCGTTTGGCACCTTGCTTGGCTGAAAGGATTCTTTTTATTCCCAACTGTCTGATCTATGGTCTATCATCGGTCACCATTGATAGAAATATGTTGTCCGGATTCGCAAAATATGCATAGATTATTTTCAGGTACTTCTTTGAGCGATAACGAGAAGATTTAATGAACTGGAACAGATGCTTTGCACCATCTTTAACTGAGTAATGTACCTTAATTGTGAACCACGAGGGAATATACACTATCATAATAAATGTTACCAAAGTTTCGAGTTCTCTACTAGGTTTCTTAGTTAAAATAAACTTTCTCAGGATTCTACTAGTCCCAGTTAATCAGCGAGATTGACTGATTGCTCTTGAATCTCGACTTGCCAGGTCTTCAGGACATACCCCCGACTTAACAGCATAAGCTATTTCAAGTAGATACTGTTTATTTTTGCTCAATATAACAGGATATATAGTTGGAAGTAAACAATCTACTTTTTTAAAGTGAACAACTGGTGGTTTTTCACAATTTGGCAAACTTTTGTCCGATAGGTCCAGAAAATGATTGTGGACTCGTTTTGGTGCCATCTATTGTGTGAAAGAGATGCCTTAGAGGAAGCTCATTCGAAATAAAGTGGGCAAATAAACCACTAAAGTGGTTTCTCTAGCGCGTTTGTACATTTCTTTGTGTCATGTTTTGTGTTGAAAATTCTGTTAGATCAGATGTCAGCCTTGTATAAGAATTTTTAATCTGTTTATTTGTTTAAATTCTTGGTAAGATATCAGTTGGTTGTAATGTGGGCGGGGGAGCTTATGACAGTAGCCCCTGGCGCTCAAACTATACATTTCATTACGCCACACGTGTGTTTATTCTGAAGTCAGTACAACAAATCTGTTTCCCTTCACCGAGTGAATTATCAGTGCACTTCATCATTCCCAACATTCTGGAAATACACCTCTTAGGTGCTAGGCATTCCCATTGGCACAGGGTGGGACGTGATCCTCTTTGCGCAGAAAAGAGCCTTATCCACTCCGCCATCCGGCAGCCTCTCCAGCAAGGCCGTAAAGGAATGACGGCCAACTTTGGGTGAACGGAGCAGTCCTTCTGAGATCATAAGTTAGATGTCCACATTCAGCACAGTATCCTGATATTTTATGTAAATATATGTGTATGTGCGTGTGTTAATTACTTAAAATATACCTGCAACCACCGAGTGACAGAACACTCGAAATGGAGTAATTTACTTCTCGACATTTATAGGAATTCCCGTTTCAAGTGGATTCTGAAACACCAAAATCCTATTATGCATAGAAAAATTCCCAATGGTACCGGTACTGGGATCAAACCCCTGACCTTTGCTCGGAAGCTTGATGCGCAATCGCTTTAGATATCAAAACAAAATTTTTTTTGAAATTTAAACTGTTGAAAATCTGTGATGATACAGTGAAACGTGAAAAAATTGAATTCCAGTCATGTTGAGCCAGCATTTATATTCAAACCCATGCATTCAAACGTGTTTTCGTTTTAAACAATGCGAAAATTTACCATTTAAATGTAAGTCATATATACCGATATTCAGTTACAAAAAAATGACTTCCATAAATAACCAATTAGAATAATGGTCCTGATAGGAGAGCTTTACATAGTGACTTTGTAAAGCTCTTGACCTCAAAATTACTCCTCATCTCATCAGGCACTTGGCTTAGTATGTGGCTGATGATGAAATACCGCTTTCATCCAAGAACAAGAGAAATAATAATAACTACTAACAACTAAGCCCCAAGAAAGATATTAGAACCTATATGGAAGTTTCGATTTCAAGGAAAGATTTAGTAAAATAAGGGCAAAACTGGGACGGTTGTAACAATTTCGAAAAAGCCATCGGTCTCACAGACAGACTCGCCACGCGGAGAACATCCTTCGCCCACATTGCATCAGATCAAAAACATCTACGAACGCTTCTATTGCGGACTTGAAGATGGGAAAACAAGGCTCAAAATTATTGTGAAATACCTAGGGCCGATGAAATTGCCAAATATTGGTCGAAGATATGGGATACTTATAGGACAAGTGATCTAGACACCACGTGGCTCCATCTAGAAAATTACAGAGTTGCACGATTGCATTGGATGAATAATTGACCCATTTAATCTCTGACTTAACTCGCATTTTAAAGAGGGCTTAGAACGGAAAACGTTGGCTGGGATCACTTGCCCTCTTTTATGACGAAAGGCGTAACGTATATGATTTTCAAAAAGGTAAATGCTAGTGGTCCTAGTATTTACCGAGCAATCAACTGTCTCTAAATCCTGTATAAGTGTCTTAAGCCTATCATTTATAACTTCGTCTATAAAAATTGTCAGAACGTTCTCTAAGAAAGATAAAAAGGTTGGTGTCGAGGCTCCCGTGGCTGCAAGGTCCAAGTCACGGTTGACAGTGTGGTTATGCTTCACGCGGAATACCACCAACGCAATTTGCTCATGGCTTACATTGACAGGAAACAGGTGTTTTCCTCGATACCCCACGATTATTTACTTTAGATATTTTTCAGTATTGACTTCAGTTAGCAGGAAGGAAAGTAAGTAACGAAAAACATTTAAAAAATTAACGTTTGTACAAGTGAAGTTACTCGAACCGTATAACAGGGCCGTACGCGATCCGAGATGAAACGCGACTATGAGAAATAAGAAAACTGTGGGCAAAAATCTACAAAATTTCCTCCCATCTTTCTTATCAATTCACAACGGGAGTAGTGTTTTCCTGCAGAACGAACAAGAGGTCCCTGCACTTGACCGACTAACATCTTTTCCAGAATATTTAGTACATCTAAGTTAAGAATGGACAACGGTCTCTAGGTTGTTGACCGAAATGTCTTTTATATGTCTTGTGACCTCGTCCCTTGGTCGTGCGCATCCAGATTGGGCCCGCATCAACTTATCCAGCCACTGCGAACTGTCAAACTTGTGGAGTGTCCTTGAAGCACGGTAATCTGCTCATAACCTGATCACACAACTTTTCCCGATATCAAGCAGATTGAGTCAGGAGGCGTTTCGCAACTGTACGATCCGAGATGAATCAACATTTCCATCTTATGTATGGCAAGGTTAGTTGAGGAACACTTTGTAGCATAAACGAATATCCATTTTTGAGGATTAATGTCGTCCAAAGCGAATACTCAGATAATATGTAAACACATATTTTCTCATAGTCCAAGGTGGTATGACTCATTCGACCTCCCAATCTCAATAATCCGTTAGAGTCCAAAAACGGTAACAGTTTTAATAATGGCCTAGATTTTCAGACCGGAAATTCCCATCGTAGATTGCTGATATCTTCGGAGAAAGTTTCAAGCTGAACTTGTTCTTTTAGCTCTTTTAGTGCTGACAATGTTGAACTGTTGTATACAAACTCATGCTACGAACTGCAAGCATAGAGCAGTGATCTGTAATAGCTTCTTAAGTGAATAGTATTAAGCCATGAGTCGCCGAGGCTGCTCCCGAGCAAACTGAATATAATGTGTTGTTAATCGTTCCTCTCTTTTAATAGAATCGCCGATAGGTTTAGTAGAACTTCGCCAAAAACAATATTTTGTTACGGAACTAAATGGTGTTCCAATCAAACAGTTCTGAGGCCCCTTGAAGCACAATCTGCAGGATTGTCCACTATGATGGTCCAACATTCTTTTTCTCGAATTTTTATCTATTGGCCGGAAATTTCTTCGAATCCACACAAAAGAAATCAATTTTTTTCATTTTGAAAAAAGAAGATATTTAGAGGTGGCGCAAGCGGCCCACGTATTTCTCATACGAAAAAAGACAGTTTTGTACATTTCATTAAGAATTGTCAATTTTAGCTAAATCTAGTTGAAAATCAAAACTTCTATTCACAATTAGCCATATAATACAAATAAAATATGACCCTTTAAATATGAACCCCATAAGTCTGTTTACAGGTTCCAAAAAAACCCATTAGTGAAGAAATAGGTATTGCGTGCTTTTGAGCTCGAATTATGATATTTTCGCGGTTTTTTAAATTTAAATTGTTTTTGATACATAAAATTCTACTTTTTATTGATAAGTAAATGTTTAAATGAATTGTTTAAATAGTTTATTATTGTTTTTAGCAATTTTCTCTAAGAACAGAGTTAGAAAGTCGCGATTTTTTCAAACATTTTCCACTTTCTGTCCAATTTTCAACGAAAGTGAGACAAAACTTAATTGATTTAAAAAAAAAGTGTAAATACTAAAAAAATGCAAGAAAATTGGTGTTTTCAGACAATTTTGTCCAATTTTCTATTAGAATGAGAAGAATAATTAATTAAAGTTAACAGAATTAATATTTTAAAAAATTTATTATTATTTTCAATAATATTCAATTTGAATAATGCTAGAAATTTGCGGTTTTTTCTGTCCACTATTTGCCTAACGTTCGTTTCGAGTGAGTTAATAATTAATTCAATTAAACAAAATTGTTATTTAAACAAATATTTATTTTTGATAACTTTATCTATAATAATACTAGATGGTTGTGTTTTTTGAATTATTTTTTCATTTTTTGTCAACTTTACACTTAGAGCGAGGCCTTGTCCAATTCTTCGTGTTTCCTGACCATTGTAAGAAGAAAGTCTCATCCATTTGCAACAATATGCCCTGTAGTCAGAAAACTCCTATTGTGAATACTTTCGAGATTCAGTATTCCGTGGCCAATTTGACGAGGTGCGATGCCATGTGCGCTTTTGCGGGAGCCATGAATAGCTTCTTACGTACGGGTTACTTTTTCGATCTTTGAAGAGAGTTGCTGGCCGATTTCCATAGACCTTGAGTCTGGCGAATGCTTTAAGGGCTGTGAAATAGTCGGAGTGAAAGCAATCCAATTATTCGAATCGTTTGAGCCGAGGGAAAAAAATTATTGGGTGACATCCGAAAGAACTAAAAAAATTTTTGAAATCGGTAAATATCTTCTGTTCCCCTTTTTTATTTGAAAATTCAAAAAATTTCCCTATTGCTTCGAAAATTGTTGCGAATTTTTTTATGTATAGTTTTTGCTAGTGAAAAATAATAAATAAGTATAAATTGGAATATTTTTTCTTCAATTTAGAATTGTTTGGTAATGGCCGAAAAACATTTTTTTATTGAGTCGTATGCACACATTTTTGAAAGAGTTAAATATTTCAAACCTAAAGTTTCTTCAACTTGAATCAAAGAAACATACTCGCTCAAACTTTAAAAAAGTACTGATTTTTAAGTATGTACATACATACATCATTTTCCGTACCTTTCTCGGTTTGCAAACATTCTTGACGGTCAATAAAACAAAAAATTAGAATTCTGACTTTTTATTCAAATGTTTAATAATTTACACGTATGAAATGAAAGGTAGTAACACTTTCCAATCAAAGAAGTTTAAATTAAATGCATGTAAACTGAAAGTTTAGAATTTTTAACTTTCGTAAATTATGGAGTTCAAAGATTCAGATTCATTTCCAAAAATATAAATTCACTTTATCATTTTTAATACTCTAAATCAAATAATCAATCAATGAACTTAAAATTTTTCATACTTTTATTATTTTCAGCAATTTTAGGCTGGTAACATTGAAAATTGGAAATTAAAATTTTTTTAACTGAACACTATGTTTCGAGGCACCTGATTTCCATTCGTCTAAAAGATCATATGTCTGCAAAATTTTTTTCATTGATTAAAAATGACTAAAGCAGACGGCACGACTAACGGTCGAGAATACTATATCTCCCATATGGGGCTGGGGTGAATGGTTAATGTGTGGGGGATACTTGTGAATGGTATCCCATTTTTTCAGCGAAGAGCTAGTAAAAAGGTCAGGAAAGAATTTTCCAGACTTTTTTTAGGGG
>NC_046661.1:62088268-62092622 GCF_010883055.1 Belonocnema kinseyi
TCGGCGACCCATTCGGTGAACACTAGCCTGGCAAGGGAGTTGTTCATCTCCGGAGAGTCATGAGACCGGTACCTCTAGAGAAAAAAGTTTTCTCTGAGTACTTAAAGCTGTTGCTCTTGGTGGTTCGGAACCCACATTAAACTGTAGGTCCCCCTTCCACCATGAAGTAAGTGTGTGGGGGGTGTGTCAAGGAATAAAGAAGAAGGTGCAAGAAAAATGTAAACCCTTAGGGGACATATTAGAAGCTTCCATTATACTTCCTTTATCTTATTCCTACTAAAATATCGTTTTTCCATAACAGCACAATCATTTTTTGCGCCTTAAAGGTTAGTCTTAGCAAGTTCGTCAAAATAACAGTATGTGTCTTTGGTTTGAGCTAAAGAAATTTCAGGCTCGACATATTCAACTTTTTCAAAAATGTGTGCATAGGACTCAATAAAAAACATGTTTTTTGGCCATTTAAAAAATTCTAAATTGAGCAAAAAAATGTTTTTCAATTTATAATTTTTTATTATTATTTAATACCAAAAACTCTACATTTAACAAAATTCTCTATACTTTTTTAAGCAATAGGGTAATTTTGTGAAATTTTAAAAAGAAAAAAGGGAACAAAAGATATTAACCGGTTAAAATTTTTTAAAACTTTTTTCAGACGTCAACCCACAAATCTTTTTCGCTCAGCTCAGACGATTCGACCAATTTTAACAATCTCACTCCCCCTTTTGTGCGTCAACTCAGTCGCACTTTTCTGAATTTTCAGTTTTCCGCTTCCCTGGGGAAACATGTGTTTCCACCGATGGTGTATTGTGTTGGTTTACTGTTTAAATTAGAGTCATCTATCTACCAACTGACGTATGTATGGTTTGGAATTTGCTTCCTTTCTGCCGGGGCAATTTTCCTCCCTTTCCTCTAAATGGTGGAACTAGTAGAGAGTAAGAGGATCGCCTTCTTGGGATTGGAAGATTCACTACAGAAACCTATAATTAAGGCTGGAATCATATCTAGAACCTATCTAAAGAAGAGAGCTAACTATTTTTTGAATGAATTTTATACAGAACTTGTGGAGTACATCAATACTTTTGTGGTTATGTGATTGCTTATTAAATGAATCAAGAAGCCAAAACCAAAGAAGAAGAAGAGGAACTCCAGAAAACTAGAGAAAGCTATCATGATGCACCCTAGTAGGTTGCATTCGCCAGGCGCATTAAAATTGCCCTTTTTCAATTTTAAAACAAAATAAATAATTATATTTAAAAAATCGCGTTAACATTTTCAACAGAGTAATATATGGAATGCACAAAAATTAGACCTTAATATGCAACTGTTTAGCGAATTGGTGTTCAGTAGACCACATCGGCGTAGGGAAGCCTAAGTTTAAGAATTTTCGAGTAGAGCCCAAGGGTCATCCTCATCCTGGCCTGTCGTCTGCATTTTTCTTTCGGATGCCCCTTCCAATTCAGCTCCTTCTCCAGAATTACTTTCATATATTTGTCTTATTTGGAAATAATTCGCTTACCCCTAATGTGCGCCGCTCATCTTTCGCTTAGTTGACGGTTTATGGTACCTAATTTTTTTTCGCAGCTCTTTAGAAAAATACATATTTTATATAATGCTTATTTTTATTATATTTGTTTTCAGGAGGGCATGCTAGTTAAACTTCAGAACCACATAGAATCCGTAGAAACGCGATGGCAAGCTCAACTCCGACAGAAAGACAGTGAAGTGGCAACTCTTAGGTTGGAAATCAATCGACTTCAAGGGATGTGCACCGAAGATTTCCAGGTAAAGTAAATCAAAAGTAATGCACAGGGGAATAGGAACTTCATAAATGGCAAAAAACCCACTCCTAAATATAAGTCATTAAAGTATTTTATTTAAGAGTAGACACATGAAAGCAGTAGCGAACAAAGTTTCATCTTGAAATCAAAAATATTGACGGAAGAAGAAGCATTTAATTTTGAAAACTACGTTCAATTTCAGATTTCTGCGTGAAAAAAATTAATTCAACCCAGCCTATCCTATGGATTGTGGGTCGTCTTTTCTGACGGCCCATTTGTAAAATAGCGGACTGCACACATCCACAGCCCCTCCCGTGGTTAGCTCAGCCCAGCTATGCTCGATCTGTTACTTTAATTATTTGTGTGTATGAAACGAGAGAGACTGAACATGTTTTTGCAATCTTGTATTTCATAAACGGGCCGTATATTAAATTCTATTAAACTTTTACTTCGGTGACAAAATTTCTTTTTTGGCGTGTTGCGGCTTGGATAAGAGCTGTCAATGTTCGATTTAATTAATTTATATAATAAATCGTTGTTGAGCGCCAAATAGTTGCATCTCTAACTAGAAAGGAAAACTTATAATTTAATTCGACGAAAGAAAAGAAACTCTACAAGCAGAGCAGGCTCGTTGTTTTCACTGTAACATAGCGATTAGAATGAGACTATCTAAAAGCAGTAATAGAATAGTTTATATGAATATAGATCATGAGTATACTTAATTTTGGAACTGTAAATTTTAATATTTTTCATTGAAAATATACTATTTGTGGAAATTTTTCTTATTTCTATCTTAGTAAAATATTTATAATGTTCTATGAAAATACAAAACTTAAAATCGAGTGAAACTCCAGAGGTACACAACTCCTGAAATCGGCGAACAAAGTACATTTTAATCACTCTATTTTCGCCTTGCAATCACTGCAATCACTTTTCAATTTCACGGTCCAATCATGCGATCGGTGTGACCGCAAGTTTCCACTATTTTCCTAAAAGATGAATAGCGTTCTTAGTTTCGGGTTTAACAGGTGCGGTTATGTCCTGAAGTGCGTTTTTGCTTTTTAGGAACTTTTTAAACCGATTCAGGTAGTTCTGCAAGTCGTCGAACATGGCTTTAACTTTCTGTTTCAACTTCTTTTTAAACTTGCCAATGAGGTAACGATGATCGGAGGGGATGGTCCATTTAGACTAGACGGTATATTGAGTCTGGAGCCAGTCGACCATCTCTTAGTGGCGAATGTTGCAGTCCAGGCATTCAGGGCAGAATACAGACAAATCTCCGGAGCTACCTTGGCAACGACTTAGAACGTGCTGATGGTCTATTTTCGTGTGGATAGCTACTGTCGCCTGTATCAAAGCCGTTAGTCCATCATACGCGGTAGAATCCTGTTCTATATGGCAACTTATATTCTTCAAAGTAACGTTCTTGAGAGCGCCTCTATTTTCTTTATTATGATCTCTGCTCCGAGACTGGCTAATAATATGCAAATGTGCCAAATATAAGGGTTCCTCTTCGCGCCGAGTTCGACCAGGTGTGAGGCACCCAATTCTCTGAGAACTTATTAAAAACTAGGAATTTTGTCGAAAGGAAATGGTTTCACCACTACTGACAAAGCAGGCAATGCCTTTGTATTGTCGGTTGATTTTAATTCACTTCCATTCAACTCAGATTTCTTGAAAGGATGGTACATTTTTTATCATCTCCAAAAGCTTCCAGGCTTCCTTATTGTACTTCTACGAACTTAGTGTCTAAAGATAACGGAATATTCATCATTTTTGGCATATGAGGAAAAGGATCCTTTGCTGGGTGCTTCTGGCACCACAGAGTGTACATACGCGCCACAAATCTTCCTTGAACAATAAGAATTCTGATATCGTAGCAGTCTAGCAAGTCATGGTCCAGAAGTCTATGCCACGTCCAGTGCTTTGTCGTGGGCCCTTCGGTTAAATGTTTTAAAAAACAGGTTAAACAACCACCGCAGGGCGTGGAGTACAACAATGCAGCAATTGCCATGTATGAAAGTGTCACTGAATCTTAGTAGGACCGCGGTAACTCACACCTATGTTGGATATTATGTATAATTAAACGTTTTTCATAAGGACAACCGTGACGATAGCCTTAAGGTAGGTGGTTACAGTCTGTGATAGACTTGATACGATGATCCTGCAAAACTCTCGTGCATCCTGAGGACATGGAGCAACCCAAGGACGACTGCCTTCTGCATTTTTACCGCGAGTGTCTTAGCATTTTGTTGACACGGTGGGATGCTTTTCAGCCTAGTAACCAGTGAGAGCTTGGCACTTGCAAGAGTGACGATGATATGGCAAATTTGTTCAACAGAAAATTCCGGGGATAACCGTCGCATCTCGAAGTCTAGCAGAACTATGTCAGTCCTCTATTGCGCAACAGAAACAGTTGTTCAAAATACGAGGGTGGATCAAATATAAACCGGAATTTTACAAATACTTTTCTCAGCGAATCGCAAGCACTCTCACAGTGTAGGTTCTTGTAATGTAGTGTATTAGGAGTGGGTAAAACGCTTGGTGAGCTGTTTGACTCAGTCAATTCGTCAGTA
>NC_046661.1:62092722-62107486 GCF_010883055.1 Belonocnema kinseyi
TTAAAAATCATCTTGGTTTCAAAAAAATCTGTGCCCGATGGGTCCCGAAGTTATTGAACGAAGATCAAAAAAACATCCGACTGCGAATCAGTAAGAGACATCAGAATCGATTTCAGCGGGAGGGAGAGACTTTTTTGAAGCATATTGTGACATGTGATGAAACATGGGTGCATCAATACACTCCCGAGTCCTAGATGGCGAGTAAAGAATGGCGAAGGAAAGACGAAGCCGATCCTGTGAAAGCCAAAACCCGTCTCTCAGCCGGTAAGGTCCTCGCGACCGTCTTTTTCGACTACAGAGGAGTGTTGCTCATTGATTTCCTACATGATCGACGTACGGTTAACGCTGCCTACTACTGCCAGCTGTTGGAGGCAGCAAAAGCCACTTACAGAAGCAAAAGACACGGTAACCCCATCAGAAACGTCATCCTTCTTCATGACAATGCCAGGCCACATACGGCGGGTGAAACGAAACAAAAACTGGAGGATATGCATTCGGAAACCCTTGAGCATCCTCCATACAGCCCAGATTTGTCACCCTGTGACTATCATTTGTTTGCGCCCCTGAAAGGTGCACTTGGAGGATTGCGATTTGACAACGATTAAGATGTTGAGGAATTCGTGCGCAATTGGTTGATGACTCGACCTCAAAGTTTCTACGAGCAAGGAATTAACAAGCTTCCAAACCGCTGGAAAAAATGTTAGAGCGTGAAGGCGACTATGTAGAAAAATAATCAATAGTATTTTTGTATTGTTCTATAAATAAATAAATATTAAAAAAGAATTCCGGTTAATATTTGATTCACCCTCGTATATATTTCCTTAATATTCAGCAATTCTCATTTTCAAAATGTGGGATCGGTATTCTAAATTGAAAATGACACCTTCTTGACACGCTAAAATGAAATTAGCCCTGTTCGAATTCAATCCGGGTCATTTGATGCGTATTTGATGCGGTATCTTTGCGGTATTCAACCCACGACGTGAATAGGTCGCAATGGTAGAATGCTGCCTCTTTGCAGTCACATCCATCGATGAGTAGGTTCTCCAAAAATCCTGCTACGCTTTTACTCGAGCCGCGTTGTTCTTACATTTCTTGCCACCTAGGTCCGATTGTCCAAACAATCCTATCCTTAAGGATAGCTTTAAAAATATTATACAGTGTATTCAGAGAAGTGATTTGCCTGTAATTTTCGGGTCAGCTAAATTACCCATCTTTGGCAGCAGTACTGTGCGCCCTTCCACTAACCATTACGTAATATGCTCTTCCGACTTTATATATGAATTGAAAATGCGGGGCAGTTGCTAATGGTTTTAGGGAAACTTCTTCCACCAGAAGGTCTCGATACTATTTGTATACTTCGACCTCCTCTGGTTTGGTCGGATGGTTGACTGTAACTGAAGAATGTTTAGAAAGTCGAAATGGGTCAGAGAGAAACTGTTGGTTTTCTCTGACCTACCTCTCTCTCCGCTCTAAACTTCTTCTTGCATCAGGTTTTACCCGTATTTTGGAAACCATATGCTGCCAAAGTATAAGTCTAACTTTTGTTTCGTCATATATCTTTTTTTTTCTCTTAAACTTTCAATTTCTTTAAATTGCTATTGAAAAGTACCCATGTTGAAAGTTTTAATTTGAAAGATGGCATCTTGTTTAAATTATAAATTTTTTAAATGAGCCAAAATAAAATTTTTTTAATTCAGGTAAATTTTATTTAAAAATTTTTTTTTTTTGTTTTACGCATGTCAAGCAATGGGTTGTACATAAATTACAAAACTCTTATTATAAAATTCTGAAGTACGTACCCTACTTTTTTAGGGTTCAAAAGTTATGACCGCCCCCATTTCACAAAATTTTTGCCGACTACATTTTTCCGTGAATTTTGTGAATTAAATCACTGCTTTCCATGAATGAACGAAGTAGTTCTTCTTTCAACCAATAAAATATTTTCGTTTTAAATAAAAAACAGGTGAACTGAATTAAAAAGACGAATTAAAAAAAAGAGTTCAATCCTCAACTAAAACAAATCCATTTTCAACCAAAGAGTTGATTTTTTGAAACAAAAATATTAATTTTCTGTTAAAATAGACAAGTTTCGCACAAATTATAAAAATAAATTACTCAAACAAATTGTTGAATTGAAAAACTAAAAACACCAATCAGTTGAATTTGCTACTACATTGTATAATTTTCAAGCCAAAAAGACGAATTTTTAATGAAAAAATATACATTTTTAACTAAGAAAGAACAAATTTTCAAGAAAGCAGTTTAATTTTTACCTAAATACATAATTTGTGACCATATAGTTGAATTTTCAACCAAAAAGATCATTTTTCCCACAAAAAAGACGAATTTAAAAAAAAATACGTGAAAACTAATTTTCAACAAGTGATTTCCATTTTTAACCAAAAAAAATGAAATCTCAACGGAAAATGTAATAGTTAATATTTCAAATAAAAAATACTTTCACTTTAAATCAAAAGTAGATAAATTTGTATCGAAATGCATAACTTGTTACCATATAGTTGAATTTTCAACCAAAAAGGTCATTTTTCCAAAAAAAGACGAACTTTAAACAAAGTACGTAAAAACTAATTTTCAACAAGTTCAATTTTTAACCTAGAAACTGAAATCTTCACGAAAAATGTAATTGTTAATATTTCAAATAAAAAATACTTTCACTTTAAATCAAAAACAGTTAAATTTTCAAGAGAAAATAATCATTTTCTACCAAAAAAAAAAAAAAACGAATTCTTAACAAAATACATCAATTTGAAACCAAATAGTTGAAGTTTCTATTAAAACAAATACATTTTCTACCAAAACCGAGTTAGTTAAATTTCCAGTTGAAGACAATGAATAATCTTCTAAAAAGATTAATTTTGGACGAAAAATGTAGTTGATAATTCAATCAAAAAGATTAAAAATTTAATTTATAAATGTGGATTTAAATAAAAAGAGAAGCAGTTTCAACTAACCAGTTTAATTCGAAAGTAAACATATTAAATTTCCACCTTATGTTTCATTTCTAACAAAAAAGATTAAATTCATGCCAAAAAAGACAAATTATCAACACAGTAAATAAATTTTCAAGTAACTATTTAAATTTCGAAACAAAAGGATTATCGTTCCCCAAAAGTAAAAAAATTTCAGCCAAAGAAATTAAATTTTAACGAAAATGATGAATCACCAAATTAAAAAAAATGAATTTTTAATCAATTAGTTCGTCTTTCGACTAAATATTTGAATTTTCTACCAAATTTCTTAACTATTGTTTTTGGTGATTCTCAGACGTGAAAATATCTTAGCCAAGAATTTAGGCAAGAATAGTCTTACTTTGATAACTCCTCTTTTTGGCTTGAAAATTGTACAATCTGGTAGAAAATTCAACTGATTGGTCATCTTTAGTTTTTCAATTCAACTACTTGGTTAAAAAATTATGCAATTTATGCAAAACTCATCTATTTTGGGAGAAAAATAATTTGTTCTTGTTGTTGAAAAATGCAACTTTTTGGTTGAAAATAAATTTGTTTTAGTTGAGGATTAAACTCAATTTTTTTAAATTTTCTCTTTTTAATTCAGTTCACCTGTTTTTTATTTAAGATGACAATTTTTTACTGTCGCAAAGTTGAACTACTTTGGTCATTCATGACAAAAAGTACAATTTTACTAAAACCTTCCCTGCCCCAAATCATTTTACGTAATTTTTGTACGTGCTTCAGAATTTCAGAATAAAAGTTTTTGTGATTTATACACAGTCCCTTGCTTGACATGCATAAAACAAAACAAACAATTTTTAAATAAAATTTACCTGAATTATAATAAATTTCATTTGTTCTCATTAAAAAAATTATACTTCAAACACAAGTTCTATTTTATTATCATGTTTGACCTCATTGCGACACAAAACCTGATTAATAAAATGTATTGATATAGTGTCAGTAAATATTAATAACCAACATCAATATTTTGTAAAGAAAATATCGGCAGGTCGGAAAGAAAATAACAACACAACGTGCAAACTGTCAAAATTGTGTGTTTCAACAAATCGACATGCGGCTCAACGAGTTGCATCTGTGAGCGTGAGAATGCATATATGTGGAGTTATTTTACCTAATAATGGACTTAGTCTCAGATTCTCTCTGTAAATACGCTATATTTTCTTTAATTATTTGAAAACCTAAAAATCTCTTAAATCTTGTGAAATCTGTAAAAAATCATTTGAAAGCCTCCAAAGTACACTATATATTTTTTAATCGTTTAAAAATGCCAGAATCTACTAAATCCTGAAAACAAAGGATTATTCACTATATAGTTACAATTATTCTAATTCTGTACCTCTATTTCTGTTGTCCAAGGATTCGTAGAGTTTATCCACACGTTAGAACGTGTTGATATGCCAATTAGTGACCTGTATCCGTACCGGTCCTTCATATTCGTAGTACATTCCCGTGCTCGACTGGAACTGAAGATGTTCATAGGTATTTTATGCCGCAGTATTAGTAATTCAGAGGATAGTGAGAACTAATAAACACTTCTGATGAGCGTGATTATACATGATTATTATTCTTATTGAAACACCGAGATATGAACTAAATCTGCAATTATTAAACAAAATTCATAAATTTGATAACAAGAGTACTGTACCGTTTTACACATACGGAACAAATGAGATCCCTAACAATGAGTGACCAAAAGCTTGTGCGCATGTTTAGTAAATCTGTTACCATCATCGGCCTCGAGAACTACATTATTATTCTCATTGAAGCCCACGACAGTATAAGTTACAGTTGCCCTTTTATCAAACTTATTTTTGCGCACGTCCTTGAAGGCAATCACTCTATCCCCGAAGGCTGCGTTCAACAGCCGTGCCTTCTCATCATAACGTAATTTAGAGCGTTCTTTCGATTGGATCATATTTAGCACTGCTTTCTTCTGGATTTCATTAAAGCGAATTATTAAATAAAGAAAATAGGACCCATAAGTTTCCAATTAATCTACAGGGGGAATGACCTTGGCATGCCTGCAAATTCCGATTAAGTGGACAAGGAATGTCGACGATGTAAACTCTTCTGACTTTTTTCTCACGCATTATACTATCAGGTCGATTGGCCTAGATATAATGGTTTCTCGGGTTTTATTATAATTACTATACCATGCAAAAAAACTTTCGGTGTAAGCGTAACTAGTTCGGTTCTAGCCTCGTTAGATTACCGGAGGTTAAAGAATTTGTATATCAAGGATCGGGTCTCGGGTCGCTGAACGATCTCTACCAAAAATACCTTTTGTTCCAGGCTTCTATCTTTTCACTGATATTTTTCATCACACATTTCTTATGAATAATTTTTCTCCATATGCCCCTATCCTGACATACAACTTTTGCTGCCTTTACAATCGTACTTCTGTCCAGGCAAGCTCTCGTTTTTCTTTATACCTTATATCTTCTCGCTGTAGAGTTTTATTTACACGTTTAAACCATTCTTTCCCCACTTAAATGGCCTTTTTATCTTCTTCTATTCTTCTTTCGGAACCCAGTCATTATTAACTGTGTACATTAGCGTTTTACCGCATATATTCTGCAGGAATTGCATTTCCAACTCCTGTACTTTGCTCCTATCATTTTCTTGGAATGTCCAGTCTACCTCACAGCACAATGGTGCAAGTACTGAGATACATATTGAAATTTTAGTTTTATTTCTTACATTTTTACTATTGTTAATAGTTCCTACACTCTCGATAACCTTCACCACCGTTTAAAACTAGGATATATCTACATCTATCTTTCCATAATGATCAAATAAATTGCCAAGGCACACACCATTATCATCTTGTTCCATCCTTTCTTTTTCTAAGGCAACATTGCATAATGTTTTCTCATTACAAATCATTGACTGATTCTGCCGTAACAACTGTATTATCTGGAAACGCTTATTTACGCACCTTCATAGTTTCGATACTAATAACCAACACCTTCATCCCATAGAGCCGTTCTTAAACATTTGCCTACACACACACACATCATCCTCTCAGAAGAATCATTTAGTTAATTATTTAACCTTACATTCGGTTTACTATCTTTATATATTGCTTGTTATTGGTTTAAGGTGCTAACGATTGACTATCTTCTGGTTCAGAACTTCCCACATTTTAAGCCTATCCACCTTGTCAAAGGGGTTTTCCATGTCAAAAAAGTGCAGCGAAAACTTTCTGCTCTCAAGAAATTTTTTCAGTGATCTGTCTTAACCCTTAAACGTCTCCTAAGGTTTTGTAAAACGTATACGTCCCCTTCGGATCTCAGGGACCCCAGCCGAAATGTCGTTGTTGAAACGAAGTTTTTAAATATTTTGGTCTGAAAATTTGTAAAGGTATGTTCTAAGGTATCTTTTACAAGATAAAACTATTTATAAAATAAATTTTGAAATTTAAGTTATTCAAAAAAATGAAAAACCTGAAAGTCAAATAAATGGCATTTTTGATTTAAAAAATCAATAACTTTTTAAAATTTTAATACTAACAGCTAAAATTTAGACAAACATAGGCAAGATATAGCTCTAAAAGTTCCTTCAAAGATTTTTTATGGATGCTTAAAAAAAGATAATTATTATGACATAAGAAATTGAAAATTTTAAGACATTTTTTTTAAAGATATGCATTTATTCATTGAAAAAGGAAATTAAAATTTGGTAAATTGGTAGAAAAGGGACAGTTTTACTCATAATTTTATAAAAAATAAAATAAAAATGGATGGTTATTACATTTACATAGTTATTCATCAAGACAATCAGTACAAAACCGTAAATGGTGAACGTAGGTTATAAGCCATCTAAAAATTGTATAGACATACAATTTATACATGTGACAACTAAAAAAATTATTGCACTTCAAAAAACTATATATTTACATTATCTGATAATTCATCTAAAAAACTAAGGAAAAAATTGGGAGCACAATACACGCATATAACGCACACGTCCTCTTGGGCTCTGAGCGGGTACCAGTCCACTTTATATCACTTAAGCTAAACATCTAATCCGCACATGATTTTTAGCATAAATCCACATTGGATTTTCCAGATCTTTTTTGCGATTATTTTCATGGCATTATCAATAAGTATTTTTACAAATACAATCGAATCTGGATTTACTATTTTAGAGAATTTACTCCGCGCTGCGGGGATAGGTAAGAGGAGCAGCGGGGGATATTAAAATTACTTTTATACAAGATATCAATTATCTTACCAATTTTGTTTTGAGGATTGACATAATTTATTTTAAAAAAACATCAATTTTCAGTTAAGTAAATATCAATATCTGGTAAGGGCTAGGTTGACCCAAGCATTTTTTTGTCTACAGGGATTCATTTTTAGATGGGATATTCAATGGGAATAAAAAGTTACAAATCAATTTTGTTTTAAATTCTTATATGAGCAATTTAACAGTCTTGAATTTGAAAGGGGGTGACATTTTTGCGAATACATATATCTCAAATTAAAAGTTTTTAATTCATTGATGTTTAGTTTTTAAACATTTTTTCGATTCTTTTCGCTCGCTAAAATTTACAGATTTTGAATTTTAAGTTTCAAAATACTAATTTGGAATTTTTACGAATTTAAGAATAAATGTAATCCTCATTACTAGGGAGCCTCGGTGGCTCAGACGATAGCGCGTCAGGTTTTTGTCCTGGAGGACTGGGGTTCGATCCCTGAGCCGGTTTCAATAGAAATTTTTCTATGTGCTTCAACCGGGGTTTTAAATGGTTCGGAACCCACCTTAAGCTGTAAGTCTTCTCAGAAGAAGCTGGTTACATACAAAGGGATAGGCCCCATGTCGAGAGGACTAGCCTTCGGGGTCGAAGTAATTTTTTAGAAGACTCGAAAAAGAGTAAGCGATCTCTTTGTGCTTGAAGCACCTACGCTGACCACTTCCGAGCAATGAACACAAACATACACAGACACTTGTATACCACACCAGGAAACTGCTTCGAATTTGTGCATCTTACTAAAGAACTCATAGGGATCGCTTTATCCAAACCTAGCCTGCTAGGGAGGCTGCCGAATGGCATAGTGGTTGAGGCTTACTTCGCCATAACAAAGCAGAATTTCATTTACTGTGCGATAGGTACGCCTGGCACCTGAGAGGTGTATTCTCAGAACGTTCATAACAACGAAATCCCCTGTGATCCAACAACACTCGGCGAGTATGGCTGGATTTGGAGTACTGCCTTGAGAATAAACACGGGTGTGAAATAATTGGCCTATACCTTGAGTGCCAGGGGGGGCCTCACGCTCCCTGCAGCCCCACCCAGGTTTCAACTGACTAAGCACTCGAAACGCTATAGTCAGTAGCACTATAAATAAAATCATTCTGTCATATGTCCGCTTATGATAATTACACTTCAGTCGATATGACAGGCTAATTAAAACTGTGTTACCATAAATGGACAGAGCATAGGTAACATCGATAATTTAATGACAGTGCTAAAAAAACTATGCTTAATTAATAAGGTGGGAAATATTTTTCGATGCAATGAACCATTCTCCAGGTAAATAAAAAAAAATTATAAAAAATGTACGTTTTTAGGCTTTCGAAGCCACGCGCAAAAACCTTTATAGTTCCGGTCACCTGCCAGTCCGTAATTCATACTTTTTCCCCTGAAGGTGAAGTGAGTGGAGGGGAAGTAAAGGAAGTCCTTATCAGACTATACCCCGTACCCTAGCCAGCTTTACCTCTTACCTTAGCCGACTTTATCTCATACACCAGGCAGCTTAACCTCGTACCTTAGCCGACTTTATCTCATACCTTTTCCAACGCTAGCCGACTTTACCCCTAAATTATCCAACTTCACCTTGTGGTCTAGGGTGAGAGTAGGGCAAGTAGTGGTAGTGAGGTATGGAGTGGCGAGAGAGGGTGGAGTGATTATGGTGGGGGGGGGGGATTGAATGTATTTGTGAATGTCTTAATAGGCTGCGATACCTTTTTTGTATGATTACTGCTAACATAATACAGAATTTTAGCGCTTGGGTAATGTGCATTCATATCGAGCGTTCATGCTGCACTTTTATAGTTATTTCATTTCTTAAACTAAACTAACCAGGACCCACTGCTTGACAGCCTTTTTTACCGCTTGTGAGTGGAATGGAAACCTGTGAACATCAGTCGCTAGTTCAACTTCTGATTAAACATATGCTGCAACTCGTCTGTTGTTAAATCTGCCAGAATTGGAGGATCTATACCTTCTACTAAACCTGTATATCAAGATAAACCAATAGAGAGAAATGCGTTTTCCGAACACTTAGAAAGAATGTCCTCGTCGTCGATTTCAGACGAATGGTTGGAAGTGAAGCATCAGGCTATCCCAATCTGAAGGATAAAGAAACTGCTAACATATAAACAGTTGCGAAGATTTTTCATCCTGGACCACAGAAGTGAGTAAGGCCGAAAGTGGAAAAATCCAAGTTGGCTGCGCGATTTTTCGTCTTACCACAGTAAAACTTCTTCGTGGTCAAAAATTGTATGGAGCTCATATACCAGGATGCATTATGAGCATTGAACGTTATTATGAGCATTATGAACATTGTACAATCGTGAAAGTTGTGTATTATGTTCGCTGATGCTTATTTATATGTTGGTAGAACATCTCATAAAAATCGTTATGTACCTATTGTTTAAAAATATTAATAACCTTTAAAAAATGTTAAATAATTCCCTAAAACCGATTGTTCTGGCTTTTTAAAGGGTTAAAATGCTGTTTTATGTTTTTTAAGGGCTTTACTATTAATAAGTAGAGTTTAAAATATATGTCTATTGCAAAAGAAAATTACTTTTTTATATATATTTGAATTTATTTTTCCCGACAATGGTTGGTTGCATCGAAAAATTCTTGTGACATGATAGATGTCATTTTTTCAACACCGACAATTAACACGTCCAAAAGTAGAGAATGGCAGTGTGTAACCTGACACATGATACACATCACATAGCTTCCTCGTTTCCACCCCAACAACTAACGGTAGCGCTGAGACACTATATGTGATCGAATTATGAAAAATGGCTTAATACTAGAAAGTAATTATTCAAACTATTCATGATGTGGGCTAAAATTAATAATTTTATACTCACTAAGATCTTACTATAGCTGACTGAAAATCTCAGGGTTCTTCTTTTTAATTTAAATGTGTCATAAACAATATTTTTATATTGCACAATAAATTTCAGTAGTTCACTTTCTAAGTGGAAATTTTTTTGGTATATTTAGTTATTTCGTTTTGGAGCGGTTTAAGTTATGAATAAATTTATAAATATATGTTAAAGATAATAGTTAAAACAAAATTTAAACAATAAATACAAATTTTGCAAGTACGACACACGAACTTTTCCGTTTTTTTCATTGACTTTTACCATTATATTCTACACTTTCGTTTTGAGCAGAGTGGGTCAGGAACCACCAAAAGTGGCCAAATTTCCGTTTCACGTTGAATTTCTCTAAACCTCTGTATAAAAGTGTAATAATAAATAAAAGTGTCAAAATCGTAATGACAGATTTACAATGGCGTCAAAAATTACAGGATTTCATGTATTTTTCTGAAACTTGGCACAAGGGGGTGTATAGGGTCTTTGGTCCAGATTTCTGTTCAATTTGGTATAAGTGGGTTTCTTCGCAAAAATTGAGCGCCCCAAAGGTTTTATTTTCCTCTTTAAGTATTGGAAGTTCGAAGAACTATAAATCGAAAGTGCAACCTCTGTTATAAATTATTAAATTATGACCAAAAAAAGGTAAATATTAAAATTTGTTTTTAACTTTCTCAACTTATCTGTGATATTCTAATGTACATACATTAAGAAATGAATATAGAAAACAAGTTCATAAATTAAACATAATAAATTTACCAGTAAATGTAATACTATAATAATATAATACAATTGTAAAAGTTAATAATAACTGTTCATTTTTTAAACACTCGTACTCTTTATGCAGGTACAATTCAAATTAAGTTTATTTTGTATTATTCTTCTCATGTCTGCCATTCAAATTGTAGGTACACTATTTCTGACTTCATCCCTTCGTGCGGTGGCAGTAATTTCCAGTTCCGTGTCAAGGTATTACGCATAGCCAATATTAATCACAAAACAGTTTTTTTTACGAAAAGTTTGTAACAGTGCAACTGTCTGAAACTGTTACAGGATAAGTTCAGATTTTTGGGATGAAATGTTTAGAAACTGATTAATTAGTAATTAACTGTTAATGCGTTGTTCTAGCATATGGTATCTTCTCTTCTGGAACAGTTACAAAACTGTCCTGTTACCGCGTTTCCTGTTCGAAAAGATTAAAATTATTACAATTAGTTTTGGATTAAATGTATTTTTGATCAAATGAAATTAATACGAATTAGTATTTGTCGAATATCGGTGAATCTCCACGATCGTGATCACAATTCGAATTGTCATAGCGATTGCTATGTTTAGCTTTTTGTGGATGGTTCATTGCCAATATAGATTGATAAGAAACAAAATTATAACCAATTTCTTCAATACTATAATAAAACGCGTCAAACATTTTATTGAATAAAACTGATTTTTTCCAGGATGCTGAGAAAAAGTAAGTTGGATATGTGGATTCCGTTAAGGAAACGCTCAGACAAATATAGCTAGATAATAAAAAAGGAAAATGGACATGAAGCGTGGTAAACGTACACTGACTTCGTAGGTACAGCGATTTTGCCGACACACATTACTGTAGAAACGGCCCATCATTAAGAAGACTAATTTAATAAATGAAATGTTACACATATAATAATAATGTTTATTATACAAAATATCATATTTTATTATGTGGATAAAGTATATAATGGAATAAAACTTGTAATTAGTACATGCAATAATTTGAAATAGTATGGGTGATGGTTACATGCGATACAGATGACCTTGCGTGTGTGCACCGCTAAAATAAAATAGTATTCTAAATTTACCTAATTTTTAAATGAAAAATAGTAAAAGTTACTACTGTTGTATTGTTTAATGTACATTAATGTGGATCTTACAAATGAAAAATCACATTTTTCAATTTTATTATGATTTTATTTAAATATTCGTGTTTAATTTTCCTACATATTTTTTAATTCCTTACACAAGAAACCTCTATTTCTCCTCTATTTTATTTCTATTTTTAAGAGTTTACTACCATTTTCTGAGAAAATGCATATCCACTATTCGACACATATAAGAATTGTTTTTTCTCATTAAAAAAAGACAGGGTATAACATAATAGAAATTAACATTGTTGACGCAAATATAAGAAAATCATGAAAAAACTGAGTTCTCTCGGCGTAGCACTGACTGCAGCCATGCACGCACTATACATTATATCCTCTCGATTCGACACATTAAGGGAATTAATTAGAGTCAGAAAACAGGATTCCATTTTTCAGCAGCCTCGTTGAATATTTTTGTTTGATTTTTTGCATACGTCATCTAAATATTATTCCGTTTTCTTATAGCTCTTGTTTTTTGATGAAATGTTTATATTTTGTTTAATAATCGAAAGCGGAAAGAACACTAGTAGTGACGCTCAGAGTTTGCTGTGTGTGCATTTTCACTGTATGCTGATCGACCCTTGTCAAATGGCACAAATGAGGCACCCTGAAGTTATGAATGACCCTTTGATTGTTATGAGATTCAGGCCAGATACAAAAAATGAAGTTTAAAAGTTTGGCCTGATTCAATTTTAATTACCAAAATTAGTTTATTCATGTAATGGGAAAAATTGAATAAAAAGATTACTGCATAATCAATTAAAACTGATTAGGCAACCGTAGTAATTCGAATAATAAGACTTACTAAAGAAATGAGCCGTTTGATAATAAAGATTTTGTGTTACATCAAATTTTGGTAATCGCATTTTCTAAGCATTGAAATGAGATTAGAACGTATTTTATTACATTTTGTAGGCGACACAACTATTGTGAATCTCGTACATTTATACAAAGTTCCAACAATGCATGATTTGAAAAAAGCTTGATTTTAACCCTTCTTTAAATTTTCATGCCTAGTACGAAAGAAAAGAAGAAACGCTATAAGAATCAACTAGAACATGAAAAAAGTCTCTCAACTGGGTCACAATTTACATAGGTTCAAAAACAAAAATTTGTGTTTTTGGAAAACCGTAATTTGGTAAATAGCCCATTAATAATGCAATACAGTTATTACAACAACTTAAGAGAATTTTAGTGAATAAATATCAACACGATTTTTAATATCGTATGTGCACTCAGTTACGAGCAAGACACGACAAGTTTACCTCTGTTTTTCTTTGATTCTGATTTGCTTTAACTCGGTCACTCTAGAATCAAACTATATCTCTCGCTCGCGTTATAGCTATAAGTACCTACCTATACGTATGGATGGAGACGATGCGCGCGCCGCTTTACTCTATAGCCGTCTTTTTTTAACTCACTGTATCGCGATCATTCAACCTTATGACTCTCTCTCCGGGGAGAGAAATACTCATTTTGCTCCCTTTTTTAAGCATGAAAAATACATATTTTGCGTCCTCAGTGTTAAAAAATTAAAACAATGCTATAAAATTGCAATTTATTTTTCATTGGGACAGCGTGTAACGAAGGAATTTTCTCGGCATATGAGTCTGAATGTGTACAATGAGTGGATTTGAGACTCGACTGCTGTAATAGCTGCTTTTCTCTTGCTTCATGCAAGAAGGTTATCTCAAATAATTGAATGTATATGCACTTTAACATTTCTATTCTTACTCAATATATTAACTGATTTTCATGAATATTTTTTTCACTTTCTTCAAATTATATGAATAAACTAATTCTGATAATTAAAATTGAATCAAGTTATGCTTTCGTAATTATATTTTTTTAACCGGCCTAAATATCACAACAATGAAAGGTTCATTCATTCTGGGCAATTCAACGCGCTCCAGGGTGCCTGCTTCAAGCCGTTTTACAAGTATCGATGAGCATGCAGCCAAACTGCACACACAGCTAACATTTAGCGTCGCTGATATTGTTCTTCCCTTTTTTGATTATCAAACAAAATACAAACATCTGATCAGAAAACCGGCTCTGTCATTAAAAAAACCAGAATAATATTTAGATGTTGTATGCACAAAATTAGACAAAAATATTCAAATGTGCGTCTGAAAAATGGAATTCTGTTTTTTGATTCTAATAAATACACATAATAACCTTAAAGTTACTCTTCCCACGATACAGAGCCAGTCAAAGCCGGCCTTACCCTTCTGCCATGCGCGCAATTAATCCGCTCGCACTAGGCGATGTGATTTGTGCATTGATACGAGATAAGATACGAGATTAGATTCCTACCCAACCAAAACTTTTTTTATTTCCTAACTTATTTTCATACGGAGCGCCACATCTTGTTGAGAATTTGGGATATTAAATAAAAAGCTTTAAGAAAGGTGATTCTGGTCCTAAATTTTATAATCATGAAAAAAAAATTTTTCAATAATTTTTGTTGTTTTTTTCATAATTATTAAAATTTAGGACAAGACTCACTTTTCTTCGTGCTTCTTTTACATTATCCTAAATTTTCAACTCGATGTGGCGCTTTTTGTGAAAATAGGTTGGAAAATAAAAAAAGTGTTGGTAAGGTAGAAATCGTTCAATCGTCTTTCAAGGTTCAATCGTCTTGGAATTCAATGAGCTTTCTAACAGGGTTTCAGAAATAGTTGTAACTTAATTTTTTTGCAGATTTAAAATTGTGACCGATAGTGTACATATATTATA
>NC_046661.1:62107586-62113435 GCF_010883055.1 Belonocnema kinseyi
GAACTAAACTTTAGACTTACGTTCGTGAATAATTGAACTGTTTTCTTGATAATCAACGTTTTTAGTTGAAAATTCTACTGCTGCTTAACAATTTTTCTACTTATCCATGTACATTTTCTCAGTAAAAGTTCAATTCTACAATAAGAAAACACCAAAACGCTAGAATGACCTACTACATGGCACTCAATTTCGCAGGGGTTCTAAGCCATTTTTTTATACCTTTGCCGTACTTTTCAACTAGAATAATGTTCTTTTTTTCATTTTTATGGCATCTTACGAGTTTTTAAAGTTAATGAAGAAATATACTAAAAAACTAGTTTTCTCTTCTAGTTGCCAGCATCTCAGATTATTTCTTCGTACATACCTATAACAGTGCAGCAGTAATACTTTTTATGTGACTTGTAATATGTGACATGATAATATGTAATAATAATATGTAATATGATATGTAATTTTATGTGATTCTTGAACTTTCTAAAGAAATTCAAAATACTAGAATGCAGGTCTTAAAACTTTTAGTTTCATTTTTTCCAAATTTATTCAAAACATTACGGAAATTTTGTTTGAAAATAAGTTTGATAACGTTCGTTTTGATATTAGTACAAAGAACAGTTAAAAAAGAAATAATAGGCTACGAGAAAATTGAGTGGCTCATCTTGGTCCCTATGACCATCTCTCAACCCTACCCTACTTTGTTGAAAATTGAAATTGTTTGGTAAAAAATTGATCGAAAAAAAATTTGGTTGAAAAAAGAAATGTATTTTTTATTCAAATAGTTTCGAGTTTTCAAGCAATTTTTCTATTTAAAGATACATTTTTTAAATTCATATTAATCTTACAACTTTTTTTTGTTAAATATTTGTATTCGTAGAATTTTTTAAAACACTTCAAGCTTAAACACATAAGTCTAGGTCTATTATTTTTAACAAAGATGTGCCATTTGAAAGTCCGCAAACGAAAAGGTAGGTCCGCGAACCCTGTTTTTTAACCTTCACTACTTAACATCTTTCGAAATAATTTTTTTAGTTACTGTCGTCGAATAAATTATTTGTGCGGAATAAAATTATCTTTGCAACGAAATTAGTCTTTTTATTAGCAATTTTTTCTGCTGAGTTTTGGTTTCCCACCAAATTTTGAACATTGTATCCCGAACAATAGACCCAGATATCAATTTAATCCTTAGAACTAAATTTTGCCAATGTTTAATCAAATAGCTTTAGGTTCAATTCAACATTCGCAGGTGTAATGGAACTTGAAATTATGGCGTCTGAATTCATGTTCTTCCGAGAATTGCTAGCCTCGTTTGGCCTGGGAATGTAGCGATGTCGCACATTAGTTGCATCACGTTACGTCATGCCTAGCAATCCAATGGACAGCGTTCATGTGGCTCTGACTGTTTACGTTCGGAGTGTCTAGAATTATGTCCGAGGCATTGATCAAACGCCATCATAATGATAACAAAACCAAGAAAAGACTAGAGTCTTATGACTCATGACATTAACACTGAACACTTTAAGATCAGTATAATTCAAAATCAGTACAATTTAAAACCAATTACAGTATTTACAGTCCCTGGAAAAGGTATGTACCAATTTAAAAGGGTACCATTTGGTTTAAACCAGTGTTGCAGCCACCCCCTGGAGACTAATGAATAAAATTGTCACTCGAAACTTAAAAAAAAGCTTTTTTTGTTAATTAGACGTCATACTACTATTTAATTTTTAAAGTAAACGAAGAAGTGCTCTAACTAGACTATAAAAATGGCAGGTTTGTAAAGAAAATTTATTCCACACTTTGATAAATAATAATTAGCACCCGGGAGCGGGTGCTAATCTGAAAAAAACTGCACCCGATCCCAGCGAAATCGCGGTAAAATTTCAGCCATAATAGTTCCGGAAATTTTGAATATAACACTTTATATAACTTCGATTCCTATTGCCATACATATATTGTTATGGTGTTTCCTTGTGCTAAAGCTGGGTTTCATTCTGTCTTTACAAATTAAATTATCAATATTGTGAAAATGGCTCTTGTAATACTAACTAGAAACATTTTCTAAACGGCAAATAAGTTGCATGGCGCCAGGCCTTCACCGCTAGGACCCACCAGGCCTCCACTACCTAGCCCCGCTAGGCCTCCAAAATAAGTGGCTTGGCGGCGCCAGGCCCCGCCAGGCCTCGACTACACCACTGTTCTCGTACCATTCGGTCATAAAATATAAAATTAAAAGAAATTCTCACTTTCCGTTACCTCTCACAGATTACCTAATGTATAAAGAGTTTTTTGCTTCTTTTTGTTCCTAATGCCTGAACAACACAGGATGGAAAGTGTAGGTTGGAAATTAATCAAATTTAATTTTTCGGTCTTATTTAGGTGTTTTTTGTATTATCTGCTTTGCGTATCCCAAGTATTCATAAAAAATAAACAAATTTAAAAGTAAAATGAATAAATTTAATTTATTCTCAAAGCCACAAACTCCAAAAACTAATATTTTACTGAGGGTCGCAAAAAGCCACGAACAATTTATTTGTATTTATTGAGAACTTTAAGTCGCCAACAGAGACGGCGGAAGCCCTATGTACACATAGTGTTACTTTCTGCTTGAAATTTCTGAAGGTACGTAATTGCCCCCGTAATTTCTCCCATGGCCAGCAAAAGTACCAAGCACAAAGCAAACTAGTCGAATACCCAAACAGTTTTACATCGGGAACCCTAAACAACCATAAACCAAACACAAATAGACAAAGCAAGTGACTAAGCTATACATATACAAATTTTTACTTCAAAATAAATTAAAATAACAATTTTTTAATTTGAATAGGTAATAATGCATTAACGAATAGTTAAAAAAATATAGAACATAAAACAAAGCAGAAATATGCTACTGACCCTAGCCAAACCCTGCGGGGGAGAAGGTAAAAAAAAGCGTAACTGTCCACTTAGGAAACATGTGTTTTTAGGAAAGCTGGCTTTTTACTCAGTTTCTTTTTGAATCACACAGAGGACAGTCCTCAGTGAGATGAAGAATTCCAAGAAAGAAAATAAAACGAAATTCCAAAAACCAAAACAAAAGATCTGTTAAAAGTAGTTGTCTTATAAAGTGTAATCATTTTGTAAAGAAAAAACAAGTCTTAGTGAAATTTAAAGCAACGACACTAAACATTTGAATTCACATAAAACTAAAGAGGAAAACTGAAAATTCTCAAATTTGATAACTCCACCATATTCTATCATTATTACAATTGCAATTCGGTACGCCCACTTTTTAAGTATCATTAAATTAAATCTCGAAAAACAGAGTGCTTGGCTTAAAGTTCGTCCTAAAGTGTTTATAAAAAATAAAAAAAATAAAATGAATAAATTAAATTTACTATCTCCTATTCATCATTTTTATATGTCCGATCTCTCTATCTAGTTTACAATATTCTAGGGTAGTTGTATCTTACACTCAAGGGTCGACGTGAATAAAGGGGGAAGGGGTGGCAGGGAATCGCAAAACGTTTGGAATTGTAGTTTAAAACTCAATAACAGAATACCATTTTTATTGACTCGAAAATAAATTGAATATATAATCTCCTAATAAATCATTATAGATATGCCTGAATTTCTCTCTCTCGCTCTCTGTCTCTCCCTCCCTCTCTCCCTCTCTCCATCTCCCTCTCTCTTCCCCCTCTCTGTCTCTGTCTCCCTCTCTCTGTCTCCCCTCCCCCTCTCTCTTTTAAAATTTAAGCCAAAAATCAGAACCTCTAATCGAAAAAAAAAATATAGAAAACTATAGCTAAATCAAAATACAAAGCGAAGATAAATGGACTGATAAACTGAGGAGTTTATAAGTTATTGAAGTGGAGGTTCAGAAAAATGAAGGCCAGTCAAATAATAGACAAGCTAATCGCTACAACTCAAGAAGAAGGGCAGTAGAATTTAAAAAAGGAATGGAGAGATCCTAAAAATGGTAGCAAAGCTATCAAACAACGCAGATAAAAAGGCAGGTAAGCTCTACGGACAATATGAAGGTCTATTTATTGTTAAGAAAAAAGCCTCACCAATCACCTATGTATTAAAAACCTTAAAGAAAAAAGCTTTGTAGAATGGAATATTAATGTTTCCAATTTATAAAACCTTAATATGAATAGCCCTACGGTGACAAAATGAATACAAAATTTTTAACTGAAAAATTTAGCTGTGAATAATGGCAAAAAGGCAATAGATTAATGTCGCCAATTAAACGAAACAGTTCAAATAACAAGCGAAATAACTAAGTTTTTAAAACTTCAAAACCTTTAGAAATCGACTATAAAAAGTAAAATTAGACAGTAAAAAAATTTATTTCACAGCTGTCTCCAAGTAGGCAAATACGACAATCACTTCACAGAATGCCGAGCCTGGGACTGGCTTCAAAAACTTTAAAAACCATCAGCGGAAAAAGAAACAGTGGGAGGAATTGTCGACAACAGTACCGACCCTTCATTTTACATACAAGAACAAGCAGTCAACGAACTAAAACTAAAGGTGGCATTACAACGCCTGAAATGAATAAGTAAACTGGAATTTGGGATTACATACAAGAGCTTCAAAGAGGTAGTGAAAAGAGGGACAGGAAAGGGAAGATAAGTAAGTCTTGAGAAAAAGGGATGAACAACAGAGTACCAAATGAGAGAATGATAAGAGGAAGGCCGTGGGAGAGGAAGAGATAAGGGCATGATGAAGGCATATAGAGAGCGAAGGAACAAGGAATAACTTTTTTTAACCTTATACGATGAATTTTAAAATAGTTTTCCACAATGAATTCTCTGGAAATGTAATGATCCCTCTATCCAGCGTCCAAAATCGCTCTCGTTTCGAAAACTCTCATCTTATATTTATTAGATTTTTAATTTCTCTATTTTTATCATAGGATTCGGATTTACAGAAGCGAGAATCGGATTGCACGATATTGTTCGTAATGCCTCAATTGTTGGTTCTCATTTTTGATTGATACGTAATTTTATGGATTTTCTATTGTTATTCAGTATTAGTATCGTTTGTTTGGATTTTCTCTCTCCTGGTGTATTATTTTTTTATTTTAAAGTTAGTGAGTTTTATTTCGCGTGCGCGTGTGAATTTCTTGACTAATTATTCACCCTCTTTCTATAAAAAAGACTGTGACTTGTTTCAAATGATGAGATTACAAATAAAACTCAATTTCATGCAAATCCTTTCTGCAATATTTGACATGGCGAAATTTGGTCTTATTTCCTACTGATTTAAATTTGAATTTAAATAGTTTTAAAATTTTTTTAGATAACTGATTTTCAGTTTTCAATTTAAAAAATGTTCTGCCTTTTAATGCTCTTAGTACTTTGAGTAGAAAAATGTATAGTTCCATTTTGGTAAATTTACTAATTCCTAGGACATTCAAATTAAATAATTTTCACACTTAACCGTTTCAAACCTAAATCACAATAGTATGAATAGATTCATCATTCACATTCCTACATATTGATCTTGGTTGTATAGGTTGATGAAAATTTCGGTTGAGTAGACAAACAATGTAGATGATGTAGAGTCTTTCACCTGTTTTCTCTCGCATCAAGATATCATGCGTTTTACAGATGGTGCTGTGGAGCGCAAAACCTCCTTTGGTGATAAAATAGTCTCGCAACAGTATAACTTGTGAATCACATCGCTTTTTGCAATCTACAACGCTCCTATACCCTATATGTCGTGGTAGAACTACCAATTCTATTGTTGAATTATCGTTCTGCATTCGGTGCTTCGTCATTTTTACGATGATGATTCTGTTTAACATTTCAAGTTCGTATAGGTGTTGATTGCCCTGATTTTGATTGTCGAGTTGAGAAAGCTCTACA
>NC_046661.1:62113535-62134025 GCF_010883055.1 Belonocnema kinseyi
CTAACTCTGCAGTCCGTAATGCCCCTCTGGTTAAATGCACTGTTCACTTGATGAGATCCTCATTATCATGTATTCTGAACCCATTAGACAAGCTGTTTATTGTTTTTCTCAATGGGTTAAACGCTAAACAGAACCATAGTGCACTGAATGAGTTTCTTTGAAATTTATCCGTCGTAATGCGTGTTGATGTAGTTTTCCTTGATCATCCATGATCAAAATACTTGATTCTTGTACCCCAGAGCCCTGACGCATCACTCAGAAAGTCAATCATGCGTAGGCAGATTTTTGTAAAGTTTTAAGACTTCAAGCAAATAGTCATGTGGCACGGAAGGAAACGCTTGCTTCTAGTCAACGTACGCCATACGGAAGTTCCTTTGATGCTTACGAGCTTGAGTAATGGCAACAGCGTCTATAGTGAATAGATTTTTACAGCCTCGCGATTTTTTACATCATCCTTTTTTTCTTCTGAAGGATGACATTCTCGTTGCCATGAGAATATACCTTATCTGTAATAATAGCCCTTGCTTTCTCCAGTTTGAACCAGGCAGTGTCCAAATTGCATCTAATATTTTTTCTCAAAAACTATACCAGCAGTTAGTGATGTCTTCCAATTGAGGGACTTCTGTCCTTGCTGGTTATTTTGCTTTACACCCAGTTAACAATAGAACCTTCTTTCATCTATCTGAAAGGTTCGATTTTGTTGCCTTCGTGCACTACTTTTCTTGTACTGACGTAGTCTGGTAGTAAGAACATCAAGTCTTTGCCGTTAGGAGTCTCGACGTGCCGAAGTTGAACGATTTCAGTAACATGGTTTATCAGCTTTCTGGTTACATTTCCTTTTTTATATTGAGTTAATCTATCTAAGTTGCTTCTTACTTTGCTGTCATCCATATCCAGCCTGGTCTTCCTTGGTGGATTTCAAACCATCTAAACTTTAGTAAAGCATGACCATAATTCCTTTCAAGGTGCTCTAGTTTTTCTGGAATTTCGCCATTCACATCATCGTCATTAATATGCCTTCAGCTTCAATCAAGTCTTTATTGTCCACATCTTCCAAGGGAAGTTTATTAATGGGAAGTTGCTGTTCCACTTCCATATTATAGCAGCTATTCTAACAGCCGAAAGCACTCTGTTTACAGAAATTGATAGTTTTTGATCTGCCAGATTCTGCTCATTAATTTTTGTGGCTAGCTTTGAGTATTGAAGTAAGAAGAGTCTATGATGTTCTCTCCTCATACTTTTCCCACATTTCTGGGCCAAAAAATAAAGGCGCACAACATCTCTGTTAATATGCTATGTCCATTGCAATTTCTTTTTTTTTGTTGCTGAACCTCTGCTTCTGCCTCTGGTTGTATAAGGACATCCACCTCTGGAGGATTTGGTGGTGTTGGATCATTAAAAGATTGAGAAAGAATAACAATTGTCCATGCTTGACCGCGTGACACGGCTTCCTTCCACTGATGTTCATTGCCGTCGTTTTTCTACGCCAAATCAGCATGTTTTTTAACCTTCATTGCTCGGTCTTCTGTGATGTATAGATTAGTCCTGATCTCCTTCACCTCAGCAAAAAGATCTCTTTGTGCGACTTTCCTCATATTAGGATACTTTGCTGAACATTTTCTTCTTAAATTTTATCCTTTTTCCATTTTTGTTTCAAATTTCACAGTTTCGAAATACAGACGCACCAATTCCTCTTTCATTGTGGTATCCATCTTGATACTCTCCCACGGTACTTCCGTCGAGGAGGTTGGCTGCAAATAGCTAACGCTAGCCAAAGCATCCTCAGCAGGCACAGTTGATGGTCCACTACTGATCGTTTGTCGCAGTCGTTCTGGCTGGCCAGCTGCTTTATTACAAAAGTCTGCCTGACCATCTCGTAACTCACCATCACCCCCGTCTCGCATGGTGTGACCACCAGCAGCCGATCCCGTAGCGCACCGACGATCCTCGGAAAGTAATAAGCGTTTAAAAAATTGGCCAAATACAATCCATTGTTATTTATGGGTATTGGTGTTCTTCTTGGTCCCTTTCCTTATCGTTATCTACGTGTCTGGCATGAAAAACCCTGTCAGTAACCAGCGGCGACTATCGCCTTTCATTGTTAACTCATTAAGTGACCAGATGCTGGTAATAAAAGACCAATTTCAGACATGGATAATTTTTATATCAACTCTTAAAGCCTCGGAAAAATAATATCCTCGCTTGAAAACCATGATGAGTGAAAGTATTGCATATTTTAGGATAAGGGTGAAGCCAGTGAGAGATCACTCTTTCTAGTGATATTTTATTTTTATGTACTTTGATTATAAAAAAAAGATGACCTAATTACCGATTAAGTTTGCTCAGAAAAATTAATAAAAGAATCAACGATTTCTCAAAGAAAAATACGCTACAGTATATACACTAGAATTTGATAGCAAATCTATGAAAGTATCACTGATATTCTGCTGGACGTAACAGCACCTGTACCAGCTTTGAGTTCCTCTTTATAGGAGTCCAAAATTGTATTTCTGGGTCTTCGGATCTTTGAAAACGCCGGTTCCGAGATTAGAGTCAACTCGAGAACCTCACGGAAAATAGTATCCACGCAAGATAAACCGAGTTTATAAACACCTCTATACTTTTTCCGCATTGCACCTAAGTCTTACCTCGATAACGATGAGAACCCTGAAGCAGAACTTAGGACCTAAACTAGGTCCTAATAACCAGGGTTATTAGATTAGGGCAAACCCTGACTGAACGACTGATCTACGTCTGGCTAGAAGCGTCTAGGCGCCTTGACTGTTGTGCAAATTATTCTGCGTCATGGATATTCCCGCCTGAGCCACTGATATGTTGATTCTGTATGTCTCCGGTCACATTAAACGAATCGGGTTGTAGAGAAGGGCTTCGAAAGTTCGGGTGCCTCAGAACGATCAACGAATCCTCGAGAATATCGGGAATCAACATGGTACTCGTAGTTTTACGATACCTTTGGAAACACTCCGTCCCCTTGTCCTCCAGATTTAGTCTCTCCTTGAATATAAAAACTAGAGTTCTTTCTACTTGACAGTCCCGCAGCCATATTTCTGCCGCCCTCACCACAATGACCCTTGACCTGATAAAAATAACATTGAATCTTCTCCCCTCCCACCATCTGCGTGAAATTGAGACCCTGTTTTTTGAGACCCTTCTGCTTGAGGAACCTCAGGATTTACTCAAGAGGATATTTCCATAGCAATGGCCCGCGGTAAGATTCGCACCTTAGTTGAGGTCTCAAAAACCGGACTCAGTCAGCTCCCGAAGCAGCCACACCTCGAATTAGAGTCCCTCTGGCTTACCTAATTGAAAAAACATTGGTATAGTCAACAGGAAACGGATACCTAACGTAACGTTTAAATGCCACCATCTTCTGTATTCAGACCTAATCTCAATTTACAATTTCTGATAGTTTAAATCCTACCTTAAGCCTTATGTCCCCCCATCATGTACTTGTCTACAACCCAGTCCGTAAATGTTAATGTAAAAATCAGGCTTCGCCCAATATGCCAAATTAGTCACACTGATCTTATCATATCACTTGGTTGCAGCACAAAAATACACCCGTGACTGATAATACATAACGGGATAGTCCTGTGCAGAGTATTAAATAATAATAATAAGGTGATAGCCTTAAGAAAACATCCGGAGGTAACTGTTGTCACCTTCAGTGCTCGCGGCCGCTGTTTAAGTTAACAGCGGCATTAAATTAACGTACAACACCCTCATTTCATCAGTCATTTGACTTAGTCCGTGGCTATGATGAAAAGCCGGGTTCACCCGAAAAAAGTTTGAAAAATAATAATAATAACAATAGGTGCAAACTCACGGGCGCAGAGAGGTTACATGAACCTTGGGTCAATATACACCCTGAATATTGTCATAAAACTTCACAGCATTTACGAGATCAGGTTTCTCTTTTTAAACAAAGGGGGATATGAAGCTCTTTTATCAAGAACTAGAGTAAAATCCTCCAGCCAACATGACAAATAGGAGTCAAAAATCCACCAAAAAGTCTTTCTCAGGGTGGACAAATTATCTGAAGCTATTACTATTCTTCCTGATTTTCTCCCTGAAGATGTTGATCTCTGGAATCTGAACTGTGTAGTTTAATAGAAGGGGGTCTCCCTGCCTTCCCTGCTTTCACCTGAGTTTACTCCAAACGTCAAAGCACTTGCTTGAAACTTTACGAAAAGTAAATCACACGCTGAACAAGTATAAATTGTTGACCATAAAGTCGCTCTGGCCGCAAAAAATACGAGCACTTTCAAGGGCCAAAGAGCGCCTTAAACGGCGAATAAAGTGGTTTAAGGAAAATTTCACCTTTTCTACTTATTTTTCCCGTCAGTTCCAGAAAACGTCATGTGCCAGATAAAATCAACAACTTTTGGTGGAAGAAGCTTACTTCTACGCACCAACATCTAGCTCGTATATTTTTTTCTTTCTTACACGGAGAACAACCCATCCCACTATGGTTAGTGCAAGGACGCACGGTACTAATCCCTAAGTCCGGTGATTTGTCAAGTCTAAAGAACTACCGGCCCGCAGCTTGTTTAAAGAAACTGTAAATAGAAAGTGTTTCATCTGATACAGGTGTGCCTAAGGGTATGCCCAAGAATAGTGAGATGTATGAAAGAGATAATGCTCTTGTGACGGACGAGATTGGTCATAATATCTGACAAAACACAAGTGACTACCAGCTATGTCACATATTAGAGGGGGCCTTCCAAGAAGAGTCCGTTACTTTTCTGCATCTCCCTCTTGCCTTTATCTATGAATCGTGCTCCGAGGCAAAAACTCGGGATACCTATGTGGCCCGCTAAACAGAAGAGAATTTAAGGTCAACCACCTTTTATACATGGACGACATTAAAATCTCTACCTCTGTAAAGTAGGACCTTAAAATCATTGTGGCGGCGGTAAGTAAGTAATCTTAAGCAATTAACATGAGCTTTCAACTAGACAAGTTAGTCTGCGTGTATTTACATTAAGGAAAACTAGAAGATACATCATCGCATGACGATCAGGATCTTCAACTCATAGGTAGATATACCATTCAACATGTGGGTAATCGAGAAGCATATACATATCTTGGAATACCGTAAGGGGAAGCCCTATTACATCCTTATAACATCTTCATCTCATTCGTCACTTGAGTTAGTCCGTGACTAAGATAAAAGACTAGGTTCGCCCTAGTAACATGTATAAAAAAACAGTATAATAAGCTCCCTATCGAGAGGAGAAGGAGATGCATATCTTATGTAATAATAATAATAAGCGAACTTGAATAGGAAATTTTTACCCATGTACCTAACTTCAACAATATTATTCTCACAGTGGATTTGAATACTAATTTAGATGTGATTTGTAACCATACTAAATATTTAACAGCTATGATACTTACTTGATAAGATGATACTATCTTGATAAGATAAATTCTTATAGCCAACATCCTATTCCATTGTTAGCTAATCACGATCTCATAAATATTAAATTCAAATATATTTGTACTTAATCCACAAACTGTAATCAAACTCAAATAAGAAACCTTGCATTTGTAGATGAGTTTAAGTTTCAGGAGCACTTAATGACCTATGATTTTGAAAAAATACTAAGAATAAATGACATTAATAATAAATTAAATCTTTTGTGTTCGTACTTAGTTGCAGCATTCGATCAGTTTGCGCGTCTACACGTTTCACATAAACATAAAGACTTACTTAGCGCTTGCATAGACCATATCATCTAATTCCAAATAAGAATGATGCCTCAGCTCATACGTTTCAATCAAATGATTTATTTAAAGAATTTACGAACTCTCCAGTCTGTAGTGCCGGCAACTCTAGTAATCCCTTATAGCAGATCAGACAAGCTCGACTTTTCAAGATTCTGACTTCCTTTTTTTCGAGATAACGCCTGAAGTTCTCCTTAAAAAGCTTTTTGTAATAAAAACAAATTCTTTAGGAACAGATGGTATTTCCATAAAATAGATTTGACTAGCGCTTCCTGTACTTTTCTCTATACTTCTTCACATCTATAACTATTCTCTTCAAGTCGGGCTTTTCCCTGAGCTCTGGAAACATGCGCTGATACGGAATTTTCCTAAGGTTTCTAGTCCCTCTGCTCCCAAAGATTTCCGGCCGATTTCGATACTTTGTGCTATGTCCAAGCCACTTGAACGTATAGTGCATTCGCAAATTACGAGTTACATAGATGCAAATAGGCTACTCGATATGCTACAATCGGGCTTACGGTCTAAACACAGCACCTTAGAAGCCTCTCTTAAAGTTACTTCAGACATTAAAATTGCTATAGAAAATAAGGAAATAACAATAGTTGTTCTATTTGATTTTTCTAAAGCTTTCGAGACTGTTGATCACAAGCTGCTTTTATATAAACTTCGTAACTTTAATTTATCTCGTTTTGCAATTTTGCTGTTCGCGTCCTACCTTAAAAACCATTTTTTACAAGTGCTCAATGATAAGGATGAGCGTTCTGATTGGTTGGGGGTCAAGAGCGGTGTTCCTCAGGGCTCCACTCCTTTTCGGTATGTACACCTCTGACCTTGGTAGTAATCTTGAGCATTGTAAATACCATAAATTCCTTGGATGATTTTAACTATATATATCTGGTCCTATTTCTTCCATTAATAGTTTGAATGCGCGGGTACAGAAGAATATTTATATTTTGCATCAATGGGCACTTAACAATAGGTTGAAGCTAAACCTTTTAAAAACTAAAGCAATTGTCATAGGACATTCCTCTTCCCCCTCTGCTGCTATATTAGGGTCTCTGCCTCAGCTTAAGGTTGATGGCCTTGCTTGCATGCGATTCATCTATGATATCCCGAAATATGAGCCCATTACTTTATATCGGCAACGGACAGGAATTATCAATATGGCTAAAAGAAGACAATTCTTTATGGGCGATCTTATTTTCAATCTCTTTTTTAACAAAACTCCTCAATATCTTATAGATGTCTTTGAAAATAGAAATGTGACATCAGAAATGCACCTTCGCTTTGTCACTTTAAAAGACTTTTCTTTAACTTTTTGTGTATAATTGATAATTCTACTCTTGAAATTTCGCACTGGTAAATCGTAAATTGTTTATTTTTTTAATTTTCAGTGATGTTTTGTGCCCTAGTCTTATGAATGTAACTTTTTACATTTCTGATTACTGTTCTAATTTTTTTATCATACAATTAAGTCTAGAGTTTTCTGATTAAATCCGTTATGCTAAACGCTAGCTTTGGCTACTGTTAGCTATTTGCAGCCAACCATCTTGACAGAAATATAGTGGGAGAGCATCAAGTGGGATAACACAATGAAAGAGGAATTTTTGCGTCTCTAATACGAAAGTGCGAAGTTTGAAACTAAATAGAAAAAGGATACAATTTAAGCACGAACTTTGCTTAGAAACTTTACTCCTCTAGAATCAAACGGAAGGGCCTATGACAAAGCCACCGAACGCGTCCTCGGGTTGCGGATAGAGGGTCCCTGTACCAAGGGTTTCTGCTGAATATGGTTACAAAAATAAATAGGCAATCGCGGACAATTGACCAGGGGTGGTCCCGAAGGAATTAACCCCCAAGCGAAGGTGTGAAAACCGTGCCGAAAGCTGAATGGCACCTGGGTGAGGTGTCCAGAACGGTGACTCTGGGATACCGGGCGACCTCTCATAGTACGCAGCCTTGTGCTTGCATGCGGGGCTCTATGAGGATGGACGAACCCCTTTCCCTAGCTTCTTGTGAGAACAACATTGACAACACCAAACATAGTTGTAGTAAGTGCGGTTCAAAACAACAGAACGCGCAGGACTCCCGACAATGGGTCGGCCAACAATGCGGACCAATCTAGAGCTGGGGGAGCCAATGAAAATGGATTTAATGCGATGGATCGGCGGGATCTCGCGACCTTTGGGTGGACGGAGCGACTGAATCACGACTTGCTAGAATGCTACGATGCAAGTGTGGCCCCTGAACGGGGTTACATGATACGGCTGCATGCTCTGTGGTGCGAGAAACACCTGGAGTTATCGCACTTGTCGCAGCAACATCTGGGAAACCATGCTGAACAACTCCGAAAAAGGGGCTATGTAAGCGGAAAGCCTACTCTACCACAGCTAGAACAAGCCGACAACAGAGAAAGAGAGGCGATATTGAGACCAATTGCGGGCAGGCGTCCAATAGATGAAGAGCGATGCTTTACGACCCGGAGAAACACCAACACCAAGGTTTCTCTCAAGCCTAAAGATCTGGCTGAAATGGATGACCAGCTTCGTGGATATTTTTCCGGAGAATCCGACCTCTGGGCCATCAATTGTTGTGTGTATAATACACCGAGAGCTTTGGCCGATGCAAACCGTAAAACAAAGCCAACGGTTGATCATAAGACCAAAAGACGAATGCATCAACTTGCCATAAAGATAGATTGAGCAAGACAGTACGCGTCCCGCATTCAGTGTGTGATTGACTACATCACATCTGGCAGGAATTTTACCGCCAGGGTCCGAAAGTTCGCTCGCGAACTCTTGACCCGTTATCACACACTTAGCAAGTCATATCTGCTCACCATCAGGTAGTATATTGTTGAGAGAATACGGATACTATCTGACGCTAAGAGAAGTTTAGAGCGGAGGGAGAGGTGGGTCAGAGAAAATCAACAGTTTCTCTCTGACCCATCTCGACTATTCCGCACCGGGACCAGATTGTATCAAAACCTTCTGGTGGAAGAAGTTTTCTTCAACCCATCAGCATTTGGCCCGTATTTTCACCTCATATTTGAAGTCGGAAGAGCCGATTCGGGAGTGGTTGGTGGAAGGGCGCACAATACTCCTGCCCAAAATAGGCAACTTAGCTGACCCGAAGAATTACAGGCCAATAACTTGTCTGAACACACTTTATAAGATGTATAAGATATTCAAAGAAAGGCGTAGCCGGATGTCGGGAGAACCTGCTCATTGATAGATGTGTCTGCAAAGATGCAGCATTCTACCAGCGTGACTTATTGATGGCTTGGATTGATTATCGGAAATCTTTCGATTCGACCTCCCATAGACTTATCATCTGCCTTTTAAAAATCTTAAAGGTTCATCCGCAAATAGTTAGGTGCATAGAGAGATTGATGCCGCTTTGGAAAACCAGATTTACGTTCTCATCTGGAAAAAATCGTGTGACAACTAACAAGGTCACCTTTCAGAGAGGTGTCCTTCAGGGCGACACCATGAGCCCACTCCTCTTTTGCCTTACATTATTGCCACTATCTCTAGCACTTCGCCATTCTGACGGGTACTTGTGCGGCAAACCTGCAGATCGAAAGTACAAGGTCACTCATCTATTTTACATAGACAATCTTAAGATCTATGCTAAAAACAAAGAGCAACTACATCTAGCTCTAGGGATTGTCGAATGATATACTAAGGAAATTGCAATGGAATTTGGGTTAGAAAATGCGCCAAGGTTTATTTGAAGCGATGAAAACTTAATGACATCCCTGAAGATCCTCAGCTCGCTGATAGAAGCGCTAAACGACACCTTTGCGCTGGAGAGACTTATACATACCTGGGCGTGCCACAGAGCCGCATTTAGGGTGTGACATCTATAAAGGATACTCTCCGAAGCAGATACAAACGTCTCATCCGACAGATTTGGTCTTCCGGACTGTCGGCGAGGAACAAAGTATCTGCAACGAACATGCGTGCCGTCCCAGTAGTGCTCTATTCATTTGGAGTAGTTCCATGGACAAAGAACGAGCTAAGATCCCTTGATATCGGGACAAGAAAGGTTATGCACATGAACAAAAGCATGCATCTTAAGACTTCCGTTCCGCGACCCTCTTCTTAAAATGGTCAGGAATCATGAGGAAGTGGGCAAAGGAGCGTTTCTGTACAAATCAGTGGAGGAGGTTGCTGAAACACTCGGACTTGACTTCAGTGTTAGGGGTGAGCAAAATGCATCAAATCTTATCTATCTCGAGTACTTACTCCTGAAAGCCCGGATTAAGAAAGCACAAGAGAAAAACTTTCGTGAACAGCTCCTCGATAAGAGGATTCACTGTATCTTCCACAGAAATGTGAAGGATCAGTCAATGTCTTGTGAGCTAACGTTTGCTCTCCTTAAATATCCAGGATTAAAGTCTGGTACGGAGGGTTTCATCTTTGCATGCCAAGACGGTGTCATTTCCACCTTAACATACCGTCGCCACATTTTGAGCCGAGACATTCCCGATAATAGCTGCAGGGCGTGCCATGCACACCCCGAGCATTTAGCTCACATACTATCTAGTTGTCCAACTCATGCACCAGCTGAAAAAAACATCATAACTAAGGAGAATGAAAAGAAAGAGAGGTATCCAGAGCTTATAAGGGAGTTGCAACGATTTTACCCGGAATATTCTGTTAAACTCATTGTCCTTATCATCGGCGCTCTTGGAGGTGCCAAGCTTTCACTTGCTAATGGCCTAAAAAGCATCCCTGCGTGTCAACAATATGCTAAAACACTTGCGGGAAAAATGCAGAAGGCGGTTGTACTTGGGTCGCTCCGTGTTCTTAGGGTGCACGAGGCTTTTGCTGGATCGTCGTATTGATTCCTTTATAGACTTTAACCACCTATTTCACGGTCGTAAGACGTGGTTGTGGCTGAAATTTTACCGCGATTTCGCTGGGAGTGGGTGCAATTTTCCAGATTAGCACCCGCTAATATTAATCATATTAATTTGAAAAAGATTTTTACCTAAGATTTTAAATTTGATGTTATATTTATAGTTAATTAAATAGTTAATAATTACTAATATTTTATTGAGTAGAATCTTAGAATAAATTTATTTCCTTGGTGCGACATATGAGTTTTACACCTGCACAAGCCTTAGAATCTACTACATCTTGAAACATTTGGTATACTATAAGCAACATAACTTAGGGAAATAAGCTACATTCAAATTATTTAACAATTACGTTGCACTTTCAACTTGTTATTTGAAGAACGTAAACAAATGCACGTCGCTCCTGATAAATTGTACTAATGGTTAATAATCTCCATTGTCTAGCCTTTTTTCAATGCCGCTTCAATTCTGCTTAGTCCTAAACATAATTCCGTGTTTAGTTCGTCCTTCAGTCCCTGTATTAGTCTCTCTCTCCATCTTTTATGGTTTTCTTCTCTTCTCCAATCCCACTACCACCTAGCTTTTCCATCACTCTTACACAGTTTATGACATGTTGGATTGTTTCTGGCTCTTTTTTGCAGGCCCTGCATTTATTATTCTCCCAGCCTTTTTTCTTCATTTGCTACGTTCCCACATCTCCATCTAGCCCAAGTCTCCTTTTTCCATGCCTTCCAATTCTTCATCTGCCAAAAGTCTTCTGCCCCTAAATTTTCTTTAATTTCTTTATAGTAATTACAGTAGCTTGAACTTTCCAATCTAGTCCAGTCTTTTTGTATATCCTGATCTTCCGCCGTCTTATTTATCCGTAATAGTTTTTCCTTAATTTCTTCACTTGTCTTGTCTTCCCAAAAACAATTTATGATCTCACCGTCACCGACACTCCTTAATGCCCCCCTTCAACATTTCCCCCCAGTTGGTTGGGTTGTTGTTTTTAATGTTTCTAATCTCTTCTTTTAGGCATTTCCTCGGCCATCTTTCTTCTTCCATCTGACTTAGTTTCACGAGAAAAGCTCCAGCTCTTCTTCTGGCCTCGACCTCTATGCTTCTTACACCAGCCTCCATCTTCTATATGTAATCCGGGGTGTTTCTTGCTAGACCCAAACTTGCTTTTACATATCTACTTTGTACTTTTTCGATATGTTCTCTTCTTGACCAGCCCCATATCTCCGCTCCATACATCGTCGCTGCCTTTACCGTCGAGTCCATAAAGAAAAGTCTCCCACTCAAATCCGATACTCCTGCTCTTCTGGTTTCCCCCCACACCTTGTTCACTAGCTGCTGCGTTCTGCCTGCTACCTTCCTAGTATGCGTAGTGTACTGGTTCCTCGTCGTGAATCAGAATCCTAAATATTTGAATTCGTTCACTACTTCGAGCATTCCGCCTTTATACTCGTAACTCCAGCTCACTTTCTTTTTCTTCCGCCATTCCTAAATACCATAATTTTGGTTTTTTCTACACTTACTTCCATCTTATTTCTGTCAGACCACTTCTCCAGTGTTTTTAAAATTTTTGCCAACTATTTTCCATCTTCTGCCATCAACGCTACGTCATCCGCGTATAGTAGTGCAACTGTCTTGACTCCAGCGCTTGAGCCTAAAACTGTACCGCCCTCGCCCTTCCTTCTAAGTGGTTCTTCCGAATCGTTAATTTAAATGTTAAACAAAATTGGGCTGAGTGGGCAGCCCTGCCTCACCCCTTTCTTTATTTTAAATTTCTCCGTCAGATGATTACCTACTATTAACGCAGTGTGTAATTTCCCTTTCTTCTTTCTCAGTCTGTTTCCTACAAATGAATTGAGCACAATGACTGTTTCCAGGGTTCCTCTGTTACATCTGAAACTTGTCAGCGCCTCCGTCAATTTCTCCTCTTTTTCCAGCCACTTACTCAGCCTCTTTGCCATTATCGATGTAAAAATTGTATAGCCTATATCTAATAGAGATATTCCTCTATAATTGCTGGCTACATTCTCATCGCCTTTTTTTAGATGGTGAACATCGTCGCTATCCTCCAATCCTCTTTTATTTTATTTTCTTTCCACACGTCTTTAATTACGAAGTTTAGCTCCCTCCTGCCCTCTTCCTGTAAGTTTTTCAAAAATCCTGCCGTGATTCCATCTTCACCTGCTGCCTTGCCTGCCTTCATATTCCTTATAACTTCGTTTATTTCCATGTCGTCTATTAATTTGTTCAGGTCTTCGTTGCTTTCTTCTGTTTCCTCTAACTCTAAACTCTCTTACTCCTCTGATTCTAACTCTTGCTTCTCGACCATTCCTTCGAAAAGCTTTCTAAAGTGGGTTAGCCCTTCTTCTTTCCCTATGATGCTGCATATGAGTTTCTTCTTCCTCCTGTACCAATTCATATTATACCACCACTCTGTGATGTTTGTGCTTGTGGGTACTTGTCTCTGTTTTTCATCTAGCCAATTTTTCACTAATCGCTCTCTTAGATCTGCCAGCTTTTTTCTGCACTTCATATACGCGACTTTATTATTCCAGGTTCGTTGGTTCCTGACTTTGTGTAGTAGCTTGAACAGTTTCCTTCTCATTGCTCTTTATTCTCCTGTGTCTCAGGTTTCTACGTTTACCTTCCCGAAGCCATTCTTTCTAACCATGCCTGCAGCTTTCGCCGCCTTATTAGTTGCTTCTGTAAAACTCTTCCATCTTTCTTCTGGGTTGTCCTTTTCACCTGTTACACAATTCATCCTTCCTTCCTTCCAGATGTCCTGCCATTTCGTATTGTATAATTCGGTCTTCTCGTCTCTGCATTTCATCTTCGATTGTCCTCTAACGTTTTTTGCTTCCGAATTAATTTCTTCAGACTCTTCTAGCCTGCATACTATTGGTAGGTGGTCTGAGCCTTCTTGTGCTGTTATCTGCATACCTTCAAACCATCTTGGTGTATCCTCATCTTCTGTGATTTTTACCATTATGAGGTCCAAGACACTACCTAAACCTTTGCCGTGGTCTATAAAGGTTATTGTACCATCTTCATCTCCTTCACTTCTACCATTCATTACTATTATCGCCCTCTCCTCGCACCACTTCAGTAAGGATATACCTTCCCTTCTGATTTCTTTATCCTCAGAGTTTCTATGCTTTATATTAGTCTCTACTACGCCGCATTCTGCTACTCCTTGTTCTGTTCCAATTCTTGCATTGAGATCTCCTGAAACTCGTCTTTTATTTGGTCCAACTTCTTCAGGCATTTCTTCATGCCCGCTGGGGTACTATTGTACCCTGTGATAATTACGTAGCTTTCCTCATTATCTCCAGATTTTCAAAAGTGTTCTTCATTCTTTCCTCTTCTAGAAAAGTTTCCTGATATACTACTATGTCTACCCCTTTCCACAGCCTCCAATTCTTCTTTATATTTATCACTCCTTGTGCGTTTCACTGCAGTACTGCTAATTCAGTGGCTATTTGTCCATTCCTTCCTGTCCCACCGAAACCCACTTGCATTTTCCGTATGCGAATCTTTACTCAACTTCCACTCGCCTTCCAATTCATCCCATTTTAAACTCGTATCATCTATCCATATTCGGTGGATTCCTACTTTCGTGGTTTTACCTATCTTTTCCCAGACTTCTGCCTCTTTCTCCAACCATTCCTGCACTATTCTTTATCTTTCGGTTAAATCGTATTGTATCCATACCCCTCAGCCCATTTCCTTAAGCTTCGCTTTTCTTTTCATCAGCTCTAGTTTCTGTGACATTTTTTCTAAGCTTGCCCTCCAGCCCTCTTCTAGCCTGTCCATCTTCTCAACTTTGACTTTTATTTTTAAGGTCGTCCCCACCCACGCTTCCAACTCTTCCTTTATTACCCTGGTTATCAAGGTTAATCCTCTAATAATCAAGGAGTTTTTTCTTCTCTCGCCTTTCTCTCCCGGTTTCTTTCTGTCCGCACCAGTGTCTTCTGTTGTAAACAGCCTCTTCGCTCTCCCTCTTCTCTTATCGGTTGTACTCGTTGCTAGTCTGCAGCCTTCCATTTCTGCCGTCGTCTCGATTGTCGCTTCCGTCGTCTCCTCACTTTTTCCAACTGGCGCTATATCTATTTCTGCACTAACCTCACTATTTCTTCGTCCAATTTTCACACACCGATTACTCGATTTTCACTCCAATCCTACCATCGACTATTATTCTTAAGGGCATGTGATACTTAGAAAATGGTCGATTTTACCAGTTTTAGGTTCCCCCGGTTTTTTTTAGAATAATAAATATTTTGTCTTAAAAATTTGGGAAATGATAACGAATATGCTAACGGACGTCCCCACACCAAACAAAAAAGTTTATTTCATAAATAATTTCCAGATTATCGGAAAGGCAGAGATGAAAAACGACGGAACCTCCAAATAATGCATATGCATAAAATTTTTATTTAGCACAATATATTTTTTTCGTTATTATTCCTCAAAAAAGAATCCAGAGACGTCCGTTATGATATTTTATAGCATCTCCGAATTCAGTTTTTAAAAATTTTCATTTTTGTGGAAAAAAGCCGGGGAAACTATAAGTATCACATGCCCTTAAGTCGGCTTTTGCCACTTCTCAACACTTTTTTAGCCGCCTTCCTTCACTGGCCTACACCACTTGGTTAAAAACCTCGAAAAACTTCGCCACGAAACTCCCGTACATCCACTCTGCACGCCATCCAAGATGGCTCCCTATTTTATTGAGTAATAAATAGTCATATTTAATTATGCAAAAAACTAAAAAGTCTCAAGAATATACGCATGCTTAAAATGAAAACATTGTTATAGGTTTGAATGTATAAAAGATTAAAACTTTATACTAGAGAATTATATATATTATTTTTTTCTTTTAATTTTTCCGTACAGTGAATTAAATTTTTAAATTGTTAAAAATTTTTCTTATATATATAATACTATCAATTATTATTAAACTTTTAATAAAAAACATCCTCTAATTATTCCACCTAATTATTACTGTATAAGCACCTAATCTTTAAAAACAGTATAATAATAAATCAAAATAATTAGGTATAATTTAGTATGTTATATTTATTATAATAACATTGTATAGTTGAAAAAATCATTAAAACCAATGCCTAGATAAATAATTAATTTCAAACTGTAATGGGACATTAAAAAATTAATTAATTTTACGTGTTGATAGTCGAACTACTTTGCTAAAAATGAATTATTTTGTTGAAAACTAAATTTTTAATCTGACAATTCCAGTATTCCATTTACTTTGGTTTAAAAATAAATTATGTTATTGAAAACTAATTTTTTAATTTGAAAATTCTATTATTCCATTTTTGGCTGAAAATATATCTTTTCAAGTTGAATTTTCAACAGACCTATTTTTTACCAAATAAACTGACGTATTTTTAACTATTCTACGGAAAATTCCATAATTTTAGTTGGAAGTCCTCAAGAACAGCTCCGATTTTGATAATTTTGTTTTTTTATATCATTTAAAATCAGAAACCTTTTGGAGGGGGCAAACAAGTATTTCTATTTTTTAAACAGTTGTAATGATATTTAAGTGTAAGAAATTTTTTTATACGATATTCATCAAAAACTTTTTTAAAAAACAGATATTTATATTTTTTATTCATATTGCAGTCATAAATAGCTCAAAATTATATCGTAATACAGTAAACATTTTTCGAATAATTACTTATCATTTTTTTATGTAATAGTGCAGTGACATAAAATTAATATACATAACACAATTAGAAATATCTTTATTAATTTATTTCGTATTTAAACAATTAATGGTGACAAATTTAATATTCTATATCAGACGTTATCGAAAATATAATGACATTTAAATAAATAAAATTTTATGAAGACTGATTATCAGTTTTTTTGAAATATTTTATTAAATATAAATAATTTTGTGCTTTACTCACATATACAAAAAATAGAAAATTTGATTTTCATTCATATTCTGCGTATCAGAGATACGATTAATCGTAGACGATTAATCGCAATGGATAATAACAATACCACGCTTGTTTATTATTTATGTTAAACGAATGAATTACCTTTTATATTATCACTCCACGTGGACATTTTATCTATTTATACTGCCTAACAACTTTTTACCTTCTTTTCCCTAAATATCCATAAACAACTCTGAAACAATCGATTTCCAAAATTACTTTCCCATAGTATCTTCTTATGATAATATCTCGAACAGATCAAAATGAATTATAATTAATTATTTCAGAGCTTTAGTAATAACTATATCCCTTGCGCAAAAATATTATAGGGGATTAAAAAGTATTCAGAATGGGCCATCCAAAATCACATGGAAAATGTAAATGTGAATAACAATTTTTTTAAATTAAAAAAAATCAAAATAAATGTTTACAAAACTTTCTAATTTTTAAAACACAATAATTTTGTACTAAATAATTTAATTTTTAACCGAAAACATGAATTTTCAACCAAAAAGATTAATTTTTTAGAGAAAAAGGCCAATTTAGAAATAAAAATATGAATTTTTAAACAGTCTATTGGATTTTCAACTATAAAAGATAAATTTTCGGCCAAATAGTTGCACTTTCTTTTGAGAAAAATAAATTTTACCAAAAAATGAAATACTATAATTTATCAGTCAAAAAATTTATTTTTTACAAATAAACTGAATGTTTAAAAAACTTTTAACTCAATAGTGGAATTTTCGACCAAAATGATTAATTTTATACCTTAAAAGATGAATTTTTAACAAAATATAACGCAATAGTGCGTCAAACGCTTACATATTTCTTGACCCACACAGAACATTTTTAGGACGTAAATATATAATTATTGATATGAAATTTATTTTAAGAACTTTTTTATTCTGAAATTACTATATAAAGAGATTTTCAGAAAAAAATGGAACAAAACTTAATTTTTTAAATAAATATCATAAATATTGTTTAAACAATATAAATAATTGTTTCCTCCTTCCAAAAGGTTTCTCATTTTAAATAATATAAATTTTTTTTTTAAATTATCAAAATCGGAGCTGTTGTTGAGGACTTCCAAATTTTGCCTGTTTTGTGTATTCATTGATCATACTAATGCTATCTAACCTGAGTCAAAACATAAACTGAAATATGCCATAAGTTAATCTAATGTTAATATTTTGATTGCAAGTCACATATCGTTGGAATCGCAAAAAACATAGATTCCGAATGTAATATTTTTAATTTGCTCATTGCAAATCTATAACATTTTTATGCTTGACATTTTATGCCTCATCATAACAAATGCCCCCCCCCCCCTCCCCCACTAGCCAGACTCGACACTCGACACTTTCAGCCTCTCTGCTTCTTATTTATGATCTTATTTTTATTTCAATTTCGTAAAGGACATTTTAAAGCCTTCAGACCATTTGAACGTGCTACCTGGACTTTTAAATATGTCTACCTGAGTGCCTGCGTATAATTTCTATGAGCTTCCCGGAGCCTTGAGAATCTTTAGTATATACTCTGAGATTGTAATCGGTAACGTATTCACTCTAAACAGGGCTATTATATTTAAAGACAAAATACTCGCAATCAGTTAGTGTTAATTTTTTTAATACCTTTTCTGTCATATCGTTAGAGTATAGCAGTTCGGTACTAGTTAGCACTGACGCAGTATTGCGCCCATTTTGAATTTCCTATTGGGGCAGTACTGTCCCTAGCGGGCCCAGTGAATGAAAAGGATAGTCTACAGAATACTCTATAGAAGACCAATAACGCGTGTTCACTGCTACTTACAGATGATGCGTTTGCAGTGTAGCAGTCAACAGGCGTTATACGTCTTTTATTTTTGTATAATTCTTAGAAAAACAAAATTATTGCGAGTACTCCGTGACCTTTTAATGGGAATTTTAACCTAGAATCCGAATTTCACCAACATTTGAACTTTTTCGTTAGAAATGCAACTATTTTAGTACAAATTTAATTATTTGATATAAATTTAACTATTCTCTCAAAAGATAATCTTTTTTGTATGTAAATTAATTTATTTTGTTAGAAATTAAAGTTTTTCATTGGAAATGCAACTGTTTTTCGTTAAAATTAAATTTTTTCTTTCTGAAATTGGACTCTTTTGTTGAAAATTTGATTATTTTGTGAGAAGTTGAACTTGTTTGTTAAAAAAAATCATATATACTATTTCATAATTGAACTAATTTGGTTGAATAAGCTTTTCTTGGTAAAAAATTCAACTGTTTTTTTTTCTAATTTCGTCCTTTTAGATAGAAAATTCATCCCTCTTGATTGAAAATTGGTATTTTTAATTGAAAATTTGTCTTTTTTTATAAAAAATTAAACTGTAATGTTGAACATTTGTCTTTTTTTAATCAAAAATTCATCTTTCTGCTTGAAAATACTAATCTATTTTGCTCGAAAATTAAAAATACTTCTTTGAAAAATCATCTTTTTTCGAATATTCAACTGAAACTTTGTCTTTTTAAATGGAAATTTCTTCCTTTTTGATTCAAAGTTTCATATTTTTTTATTAAAAGTTTCATCTTCTTTTTTATAGAAGTAATATTTTTGGTTGCAAATTCATCTTTGTTGCTTGAACATAAATTGTTCTGTTGAAAATTAAACTTTGTTCTGAAAAATTAAACAATTTTGTTGAAAGTGCGTCTCTTTTTAATCAAAGTTAATTCTTTTTTGTGTAAAAGTAATTTATTTTGTTAAAAATTCAACTTTTTCATTTAAAATGAAACTGTTTTTGGTTAAAATTTAATCCTTTGTTTCTGAAATTGCACCATTTCGTCGAAATCTCAACTATTTGATTAAAAATGCAATTATTTTGTTGAAAATTTGATTATTTTATGAAAAATTCAACTTGCTTGTTTATAAAAATCATAAATTCTGTTTCATAATTTAACTAATTTGTTGAAAAATCTTTTTCTTTGCTCGGTAAATCAACTGTTCTTCTTAGTTTCGTCCTTTTAGATAGAAAATTCATCCATCTTGATTGAAAATTGGTATTTCTTTATAGAAAATTCCAGTCCTTTCCGAGGCTATTTTGTAGTTTGTATTATTCATTGTTTAGATTATAGCCCAACTAACACCTTTATGCAATAAGTTTATTTTCTGAGTCGAAATCTTGTCAAAGTTAAGTATCAAATCGTCTTGGGTTTGTGCTTTTGTTCTTATGCTGAGAAGGTCACCAGCCTTCAGCAGCGTTGTGATATACGGAAGTTAGTATCCACCCGTTTTCTCAGACCCCAACCAAAGACTTACACACATATATATATATATATATATCTTTCTTGGGTGTTTATTTTAGGCCTACATCTTTGAATTTACAATAAAAAGAGAGTTCCCCCCCCCCCCCTCGGTTCAAAATCTCAGCGTTATTTTTAGTTTGTAGGTTTAAAATTTCTTTTTTTTTATCGTAAAATTATAGTGAATTGCTATGAATTACTTATCTTTGAGTACGTTTCTGGATTTCTTAATAACTGCATATCGAAGCACAATTTTAAGAAAGTGCATTCATACAAAATTTAAAATTTTTTATTTGGCTTTTTCCCCAACCGAGTATACGTACGACTGGTCTCTTCAAGAGATACCACGAAACTATTACAGAGAACTCAAGAGTATTTAAGGGTCGATTGACAACTACGTCATTTCCGACAGTCGTTAAAATATATATACATATAAATACATACTTACACGGACAACCATACACACACACACACACATATATATAATGAAAGTCAAGAAATTTCAATTCCAAATGTGCAAAATTGAAGAAATATAAAATGTAAATCCAGAAAAAAGTAAATAAAAAAACCAAAAAAGACAAGTTTTCAGGAAATACTTAAATATGAAACAAAGCCAAAAACA
>NC_046661.1:62134125-62138439 GCF_010883055.1 Belonocnema kinseyi
GAGCTCCAAGGAGATTATGTTGAAAAATAAAAAAAAATTTACCCAAAAAAAATTGTTTTTATACTTCATTCTAAGGACTTATTGAACTACCCTCGTATCTGTTTCCATTATTGGATGTAAACATTCCTAGCGTTACAAGAACTATTAATTACTTAAACAATTTTTGATTAAAAATTAGAGTAAATTTTTTCTACGAGGGAATTTGTTTACGAAGTCAACTAACCCTTTTCTATGTTGCTTTATAAAAGAACTGATAATTATTTAAACAATTTTAATTTAAAAATTAAGAGTTTGCCATTTTTTCTACGAGTCAATTTGTTTACGGAGTCGACTAAGAAAGTCTATCCGATGACTCTGTTGTATGTTGCTTGGCAAATTTACAAGAACTATTAATTATTTAAACAATTTTAATAACAAAATTAAGAGTTTTTGAACCTTTTTCTACAATTGAATTTGTTTTCTGAGTTAATTAAGAATGTCAATTTTTATTCTTTTGCTTTTTTTATTATTTTGTTTTTGCTTTGCAAACTTACAAACACTATTAATTATTTAAACAATGTTAGTTAAAGATTTAAAGTTTGGCCTTTATCCTACGAATCAATTTGTGTTCGAACTAAACTAAGAATATCTGTCCGATGACTCTGTTGTATGTTGCTTTGCAAATTGACAAGAACTATTAATTATTTAAACAATTTTAATTTAAAAATTAAGAGTTTGCCCTTTTCTCCACGAGTCAATTTGTTTACGGAGTCAATTAAGAAAATCTATCCAGTGACTCTGTTGTATGTTGCTTTGCAAATTTACAAGAACTATTAATTATTTAAACAATTTTAATTAAAAAATTAAGAGTTTGCCCTTTTCTCCACGAGTCAATTTGTTTACGGAGTCAACTAAGAAAGTCTATCCGATGACTGTTTGCTGTATTGCTTTGCATATTTACAAGAACTTTTAAATATTTAAATAATTTTCATTAAAAAAATTAAGTGTTTGCCCTTTTCTCCACGAGTCAATTTGTTTACGGAGTCAACTAAGAAAGTCTATCCGGTGACTCTTTTCTAGGTTGCTTTGTAAATTTACAAGAACTATTAAGTATTGAAAGAATTTCAATTGAAAAATTAAGAGTTTGCTTTTATTTCTACGAGCAGGCTTCACTTTTTACCACAATTATCTACAAATATCTTTTCGATGATTTTTTTTCTCTGATGCTTTGAAAATCTATAACTATTAATTATTTAAAAAATGTTTATCAACATATTTATAGCTTGGCTATTTTTCAAGGAAGAGGCATAATTTGTTTACGGATTTAACTAAGAATGTCTTTCGATGATCCTTTTCCACGTTACTTTGTAAATTTATAATAATTATTAATCATTCAAACAATTTTCATAAACTTATTGAGAGTTGGGTATTATTCAAATTTTTTTACGAGCTTAACTAAGATTGTCTTTGTGATGCCTCTTTTCTAGGTTATTTGTTAAACATACTAGAATTATTAATTAATAATTATTGAAAGATGTTTTATAAAACTTTTAGAATTTGGCTATTTTCTAACGAATATGGTCATTTTTTTTACTGAGGTTTAGTCACAATGCAGCTACATACGAGTTTGCTCGAAGTACTCGCATTCGCCTAAACGTTTGGTCCGATGAGAGGAAAACTGCAGAAAACCACCTCCCGAGTTTAGTCGGGTTTTCAAAATTCGAGTATACTATCCGGTCTTTCATCGTATATGGTACCCATGCGAAGTCGTGTATCAATAGAACTTATTAAAGTAAAAATGATTATCGTGGTATTTTCTTGAACTTAATTTCCAAATAAAATAATTACAATGAAAGCAATGGGTCGTGCGCGTAAGAGCTTCTAGTCTTGTTGAAAATTCCTCCTTGTTGATTGAAAAATAATCTTTTAAGATTAAAAATGCTTTTTTTATAAAATTGCCATATTTTTTGTTAAAAATTCATCTTTGTTGGTTGAAAATAAACTGTTTTGTTAAAAACTCAACTGTTTGGTAACAAACTTGGCGTTCCTTAAAATTCATTTATTTTGTTTTAAGTTCTTCTTTTTGGTAAAAAAATTAATCTTCTTCTTTAAAAATCCATATTTTAGTTGAAAATTCATCTGTTTTTCGTTCAAATTTAATCTTTTTTTAAATTTTATCATTTGGTTGAAAATTCAACCACGTATTTGGTTAGAAATAGTAATATTTTAAAAGAAATTTGATTATTTTGTTAAAAATTCAACTCACTTGATAAAAAATTTTTAATTGCAAAATTCTTATGTGTCGATCCCGAAACTTCTTCACCTTGAGTCAAAGAAATATGCTATTATTTTCTGACAAAAAAAAAACATTTTTAGCCCAACCAATAGTCAACACCGCTAAAAAAATACTTAAATTGACCATTTTTGAATGCTTCAAACAACACTAAATTTTTTTCCAAAAAAGCAAAAAAATGGCATGTTTCTTTGATTCAAGCTGAAGAAATTTTAGGTACGATATATTCAACTTTTTTGAAAATGTGTGCAAAGGACTCAATCCAAAAAAACATGCCTTTTGGCCATTTTCAAAAAATTGTAAATTGCGCGAAAATTAAAAAAAATATATATTATTCACTAGCAAAAAATGTACACAGAAAGAATTCGCCATAATTTTTGAAGCAATAGGGAAATTTCTTGGAATTTTCCAAAATTTTAATTTTAAATTCAAAGAAGGGAACAGAAGATATTAAACGATTTCAAATTTTTTTTTACTTTTTTCGGATATCAACCCAAAAATTTGTTTCGCTCAGCTCAAACGATTCGACTAATTTGATCATTTTCACTTCGCCCTAATATATAATTTATACATATTAATAAAAGTATATTACTTATATATGTATATATATATATATATATAATTACAAAGTTTGTCATAAGAACAATCGCAGGATTTCGCCGGGAGCGGGTGCTAATCTGTAAAATTGCACCCGCTTCCACCTAAATCGCGGTAAAATTTCAGCCACAACCACGTCTCACGACCGTGAGATAGGTGGTTACAGTCTGTAAAGGAATCAATACGACGATCCAGCAAAAGCCTCGTGCACACTAAGAACACGGAGCGACCCAAGGACAACCGCCTTCTGCATTTTTCCCGCAAGTGGTCTAGCATATTGTTGACTCGCAGGAATGCTTTTTAGGCCATTAGCAAGTGAAAGCTTGGCACCTTCAAGAGCGCCGATGATAAGGACAATTAGTTTAACAGAATATTGCGGGTACAATCGTTGCAACTCCCTTATAAGCTCTCGATACCTCTCTTTCTTTTCATTCTCTTTGGTTATGATGTTTTTGTCAGCTGGTGCCGAAAATTCGATGACGCACATGGTTCGCTTCTCGAAGTCAAGAAGAATCATGTCAGGCCTCGAGTGAGCAACAGAAACTATTGTCGAGAATATAAAGTTCCAGTATATGCGGCACTTCCCATTCTCGACAATTGACTCAATTTCCCTAGGAGCATTTAGAAGAGCGATATTAAGGTTAATGCCGTAGGAGTGACAGAGATGGTAATAAAGCACTCTTAGTGCCGCATTGTGCCTTTGAATGTAGGTCATTCCCGCGTGAGTTGGACAACTAGATAGTATGTGAGCTAAATGCTCGGGGTGTGCATGGCACGCCCTGCAGCTATCATCGGGAATGTCTTGGCTCAAAATGTGGCGACGATATATTAAGGTGGAAATGACATCGTCTTGGCATGCAAAAATGAAACCCTCCGTACCAGACTTCAATCAGGGCGATTTAAGGAAAGCAAACGTTAGCTCACAAGACATTGACTGATCCTTCACATTTCTGTGGAAGATACCGTGCATCCTCTTATCGAGGAGCTGTTCACGAAAGTTTTGCTCTTGTTCTTTCTTAATCCGGGCTTTCAGGAGTGAGCACTCGAGATAGATAAGATTTGATGCATTTTCATCACCCCTAATACTGAAGTCCGAGTGCTTCAGCAGCCTCCTCCGCTGCTTTGTACAGACACGCTCCTTTGCCCACTTCTTTGTGCGCGATTTCTGACCATTTTAAGAGGAGGGTCTCTTCCATTTGCAACTCTATGTGCTGTATTTAGAATAATCCTGTTGTGAAGACATTCAAGACTGAATATTCCGCGACCCCCTTGACTGCGTGAGCTGCACAGTCGCGGAACGGAAGACTTAAGATGCATGCTTTTGTTCATGAGCATAACGTTTTTTGTCCCGATATCAAGAGATCTGAGCTCGTTCTTCGTCCATGGAACTACTCCAAATAAATAGAGTAGTACCGGGACGGCAAGCATGTTCGTTGCAGATACTT
>NC_046661.1:62138539-62140248 GCF_010883055.1 Belonocnema kinseyi
ACTTTCGATCTGCAGGTTTGCCGCACAAGTACCTGTCGGAATGGCGAAGTGCTAGAGATAGTGGCAATAATGTAAGGCAAAAGAGGAGTGGGCTCATGGTGTGGCCCTGAAAGACACCTCTCGGAAAGGTGACCTTGTTAGTTGTCACACGATTTTTTCCAGATGAGATAGTAAATCTGGTTTTCCAAAGCTGCATCAATCTCTCTATGCACCCAACTATTTGCGGATGAACCTTTAAGATTTCCAAAAGACAGATGATAAGTCTATGGGATGTCGAATCGAAAGCTTTCCGATAATCAATCCAGGCCATCGATAGGTCACGTTAGTAGAATGCTGCATCTTTGCAGACACATCTATCGATGAGCAGGTTCTCCCGACATCCGGCTACGCCTTTCTTTGAGCCTCGTTGTTCATACATTTCTTGCCACACAGGTTCAATTGCCCGAATAATACTATCATTTATGATAGCTGTTAATATCTTATAAAGCGTGTTCAAACAAGTTATTGGCCTGTAATTCTTCGGGTCAGTTAAGTTGCCTATTTTCGGCAGAAGTATTGTGCGCCCTTCCACCAACCACTCTGGATTCGGCTCTTCCGACTTCAAATATGAGGTGAAATACAGGCCAAATGCTGATGGGTTGAAGAAAACTTCAACCAGAAGGTTTTGATACAATCTGGGCCCGGTGCGGAATAGTTCTTCATCCCTCTTAATACTTTTTTCACCTCCTCGGTAGTGATGGGTTGGCACTCTTTATCAGGTGTTATGAGGGCAACACATAACTCCTTGAAGATATTTATATTTTCTGAGTCTTCGTCCAGTCTATGCTGAACTTCGTAGACTTCTCTCCAAAATACTTCGACCTCCTCTGGTTTGGGTGGGTGTTCGACAGTAACTGAAGGGTCTTGGAAGAGTCGAGATGGGTCAGAGAGAAACTGTTGATTTTCTCTGACCCACCTCTCCCTTCGCTCTAGACTTCTCTTAGCGTCAGATAGTATCTGTATTCTCTCAACAATATGCTGTTAGATGGTTAGCAGCTTTGACTTGTTAAGTGTGTGATAACGGGTCCGGAGTTCGCGCGCGAACTTTCGGACCCTGGCGCTAAAATTCCTGCCAGATGTGATGTAGTCAATCACACACTGAATGTGGGACGCGTACTGTCTTGCCCAGCCTATCTTTATGGCAAGTTGATGCATTCGTCTTTTGGTCTTATGATCAGCCGTTGGTTTTGTTTTACGGTTCGCATCGGCCAAAGCTCTCGCTGCATTATACACACAATAATTGATAGCCCAGAGGTCGGATTCTCCGGAAAAATGTTTCTCCGGGTTGTAAAGCATCGCTCTTCATCTATTGGATGTCTGCCCGCGGTTGGTCTTAGTGTCGCCTCTCTTTCTCTGTTGCCGACTTGTTCTAGCTGTGGTAGAGTAGGCGTTCCGCTTACATAGCCCCTTTCACGGAGTAGTTCAGCATGGTTTCGCAGACGTTGCTGCGAAAAGTGCGATAGCTCCGGGTGTTTCTCTCACCACAGAGCATGCAGCCGTGCCGTGTAACCCCGTTCAGGGGACACACTCGCATCGTAGCACTCTAGCAAGTCGTGATTCAGTCGCTCCGTCCATCCTTGTAGAGCCCCGCATGCAAGGATAAGGCTGCGTACTCTGAGAGGTCGCCCGGTATCCCAGAGCCACCGTTCTAGACACCTCACCCAGGTGCC
>NC_046661.1:62140348-62163265 GCF_010883055.1 Belonocnema kinseyi
TAACTGATAATACGTACCTGCTTGCAAAAAATAATTTTGCTGAAATATTTTCGTTGTCTTTTAATTTTGTCCGTAATATTGGTAATTAAATAATTAATTAATTGATTAGCTGAATATATATATGTAGGCATTTTTTAGTTTTCTATCTTTTAAATAGAAATATGAAAATAGAGTGTACATTTTTTGCATATAAAAAGAATTCTTTAAATTGTTTGGAATGCTTACGTAAAAATTCCAAGTATTAAACTTTTTATGAATAAAATATTAAAAGAAAACATTTTTTGATATTATATTAAAGTATTTTTTAGTTTCCTGTTTTTAAATAGAAATATGAAAATAAAGTGAATATTTTTTTTGCATTAAAAGGATTCTTTGAATTGTCCGGAATGTTCACATAAATATTTGAATCATCCTCTTTAGGAATACGATATTAAAACAAAACTTTTATTTTTTTGTTTTTACAAGTTTTCATTACAAATATAAGAAGATGGAATTTCAAGGTTAGGACTTTCGCTGAATAACTTCAATAACTTTCATGCTATTATTATTAATATTATTGATTTATGTATAACAAACAGCAAAATTTTGCATACAATGGTAAAGTTATCCCATTCTTTGTAGATCTATATTTCATACCGAATTATCTTTATCATCTTTTCAGTGACTTGTTCATTCTTAATTTATATTACACTATATTCTACATTTTTGAATTAATACGGATAAATTACTTATACTAAGAATATGTTCAAATGAAGAAAAGTTATTTTCAGTCCAGAGAATAAATAAATAATCTATAATAACTGAAAAATTTCAAGTTCCCGCTCGAACAAAGCTGAGCTTATTCCGCCGCCTCGTGGCATGTGGTCAAAATAATCCGTTTGAACGAAGCGGCATTGCCGAATTAGGCCGAAAAGTACCGGAAAACCCGAAGCCACAAATTCGATGATAGCGCCGCTCTCATGACATGTGGCCTAACTAACCCTTGCCGCATCTAGGTAAAATATCTTCGCCAAGAAGTTCTACTCAAAGCAAATCGTATTCTATCTCGGTCATATATCTTTAATGTCGGTTTATCCATAACATGGGATATAAAGTGAAAAATTTGTTATTATGTGAGATGATGTGGAATGATGATGAAATACAGGGAAGAAAAAGCAAATTGGACATGATCATAGAGCGCATCAAGTCTTCAAGCTTCTTCTCTGATGTCCAGATAATAAAAATAAAACGCAAATTGATCAACAGCTTTTTGCAGCAGTATAATAGAAAATGGTCAAAGGTCCGTAGGATAAAAAGTACTTTTATGAGAAAAATACTGAATTTTTACATGCTTGCGATTCTTCAACGGATTGAATAAGAATTGAGAATGAAGTCAGTAATGAAGACAAATTATTGGCTATGTACACGGGTCTACCCTAGTAAAAATGCCTAATAGGTTATCAATAGAAACTGTTTAAAACCATATATGATGCAGATAGCTTTATATGTGGTTTTAGGTGGTTCTTAAGAGCCTTTTTATTTGAATGTGGTTTCTAATGGCTTGTATTCGGCAATTATACGGCTACTGGGACCAAAATTAACTTGAATTTATTTTCCTAATAAGCTCTATTAGGCACTGATGTGCTGTTAAAACACGACTGGAAATATTACAAAGTACAAGATGCTTCTCTATGTGGCTCTATGATGTTTTTAATGGTCAAATGGAATTCTATTTATCAAAAAAAAATTCGAAGATTTGCATTGAAAGTGGCCATAAAAGGAATCTAATAGGTTCTGCTTTCTTGTGAATGCCAAAAGTTTAAAATTGCTGTTCTAAGAAGTTTTATTAGAATTTGTAATCGCAAATCGAGATTCAATTAATCGGATATTAAAACTCAAAATAATATTTTCAAAGTGTCTCTAGGAGACACTTATTAGGTACTGCTTTCCAACGAATAAAACAAGTTTAAAATTGCTGCTCTGAGAGGTCTTATTAGGATTTCTTATGCCAAATCCTAATCAAAGCCACTTCACAAGTCACTCCGGACCTGATAAATACCAGTCAGAAAACAAGTAGACATACACTTAGGTGCCACTCAGGACCCAATAGTTAATGCATTAGAGCCTAGTCTGATCCACATCAGAAGTTCTTACGCTCTAAGTAGATGACAAATAGAAACCGAAAACAAAACTCGTTTAGATGCCATTTAGGACCCCATAAGTAATGCGCTGCGAGTACGAAGTACACAACACATCAGATCGTAATCGAAGCCACTTCACAAGTTACTGCAGACCAGATAAATACCAGTCAGAAACCTAATAGATATCCACTTAGTTGCCACTAAGGATCCAGTAGTTAAGGCATTACGAATCAAATTCAAACAAATTAGATCCTAATCAGACTCACATTAAAAGTTCCTGCGCACCAAATAGATGACAATTAGAAACCGAATAGAAAATCTATTTAGATTCCACTTGGAAGCCGCTATGTAATGAATTTCGAGTACCGAATCAACAGCACATCCGATGCTAACCGTAGCCACTTTCCAAGTCTCTACGAACCAGATAAAAACCAGATAGAAACCGAATAGAAAATCCATTTAGGATCCATTTGGGAGCCAATAGTTAATGCATTACAAATACCAAATAAACACATATTAGAACCTATTGAGATCCACATTGAAAGATCCTCCTCTCCAAATAAATGGCAATTAGAAACCAAATAGAAATCCGTTTAGATGCCACTTAGGAGCCGATATGTAATTAAATGCGAGTACCGAATAAACAGCACATTCGATGCTAATCGAAGCCACTTTGAAAGTCACTACGAACCAGATAAAAACCAGTTAAAAACCGAAAAGAAAAACCAATTAAGATCTCTTATGCTTAATTATACTTAACCTTAAAAAGAAAAAAATCGCCGAGATGCAAACTTTTAAAAATTTATTTTTTTCTGAAAAAATAACAAACATTTGGTGTCTTAAAAATTTGAAAAGAATTTTTCTTTAAGATCGATTTAATTTAAAATCATTTAAGTACGTTTAACAATCATATATAACCAATCCAGCTTCAAAAACTTTTTTTCCTAATTTCTAAAGTATCGGATGAATGCCGTCAAGCATTTATGATATCGCACTCAGCGTGGCATCATAGCTATGGGGATTAGGCGTTCGACTTATAAGCGTGCAGTGCGTGCGTTCGATTCTCGGTGCTTGCGAATATTTTAATAAACTGATTTTGTCTTTAGTTATTAGTAATAAGCTTCTCTAGGCAAATTTCACAATTACTTTAGTTTTAGAAATAACGTGCGGGGTATAGTTAAGAAGAATCTACTGTCAATAAAAATACGAGAAAACGTACGAGAGTTTTTCAGAGGCTTCAGAAAGGTGTAAAATCTTTAGATTTAACTTTTGCAAAGAAAATGTATTTTACATTTGTATTATTATTTTCCTTCTTTGAATCAAAAATTTTTAGTAATAGATTATGGCAATGTGCTAGGTAAACTTTTTTACTATTGTAACATAGCATCACACTTCAGAATTTAAAGCATGATCAATTTTTTAATAATTTAAAAATATTTTATTTGAATCAACATTGATTCGGAAGTATTTTTTTTCTCAGTGTGTGAGGGACCAAATAGCAAAACAATTAGGTTCCACTTAGGATCCAAGAAGTAGTGCATTGCGAGTACCTAATACCTAATACACTAATACACTAATATATAATACACTATTAGGTTTCTATATGGATTCCCTTAGGCAATATTACTAGGGTAGGTTTAACAAAGAGGAAGTTTGAGAAGATGAGGCTCGATAATTTGTATCTGCATGATAGTAAGCTGCACCCTCCTTACCCTATAATTCAAATGGCCAAAAATAATTGTTATCCGGAACATATCGAAGTATCGGAAACAGGAGCAAGTGTAAATTTCATTTCTCTCTTGGCACGTACGACTAAAAGGATACTCATGGATTGTGGCGAGGACAAACTTGAAAAATTACAGACTCAAAAGTTGATACTGATTTGGAAATAGGGGATGGATGGAGCTTCTGCACAACAAATGACTAGACAAAAGTGGTTCACCAAGGTGAATGTTCCTGCGCTTTCTAATTTAGGGCATGATAATAATACTAAAACTGAGTTGAATCATGATGATGACGATGGCGATGATGATGATGATGGTGATGGTGAAAGTGGAGATGAGATTAATCAGAGAGATGTGTTCCATGATAATGAAAAACAGTTTTCTGATAAAGCTGTGTTTTTCATTTCCATGGTTCCACTTCAGTTAGTCACTACAGATTATGTCGCCTGGTAAAATGAAACTCCATCCTCAGTTCATTTTTGTCGACGCATAAAGTTTGAATGTATTAAAGAAACTGATGTAGTAATAAAAAACGCGTATGAATATTATACAAACCTATTACAGAAAGTGGCCACTTACATTCTCGAAATTGGCAATCGGTCATTTGAGCTGAGTTTTGATTTCGAGTACACCATGATAGATGGAAGAGTTTGTAACGTACTTACAAAACAAAAATCAAGTACTTGCTAGAATATTTGTCGAGTCGGTCAAAAATTCATGAATGATTTGAAACATGTTTTTAATCGTCCATATAACAAAGAGTTCTACAAATTTGGATTGTCCACATTGCATGCTTGGATTCGCTTTTTAGAATACCTGTTACATGCTGCATATAATATGGATTTTAAAAAAAGCAGTGCAAGAAAGCCTGAAGAAAAGCAACTGAAGAAATCTAGAAAAAATGAGATTCAAAAATTGTTGAAATCAGAATTGTCATTACTAGTGGACGTAGTAAAGCAAGGGAGTGGAACAACAAATACGGGCAATGTTGCCCGAGTTTTCATTGCGGACACTGAAGTTGTAGCGGAAATTACTGGTCTGGATGTGAATCTTATCAAAATATATCATGGCATTCTGCAAGTCCTCTCGTGCGGTAAAATGATCGATTCTGAAAAACTCAAAACGTATGCATACGGCAAAGCTTTGTTTGAAACTGTATCCTTGGTACAAACTGCCACCAACTGTGCATAAGGTTCTGATACACGAAAGTGAGATCATCAGATCCTTCAAATTATCGATTGGATGGTTCTCAGAAAAAGACCAAGAGGCGAGCAATAAAGTTTTCAGGAGGGCCCGCTCAGGAAGCAGGAAAATCTCTAACAGAATATCAACAAATGAAGATATTATGCACTACCTCATGATTTCATCGGATCCGCGGTCTCTGTATTGCGGATCGAAGAAATGAAAAAAATTAAGGAGCTATCAGAAGATGCGACAAATCTGCTCATGCTATAATATATTGAGTAAATGTTTGAATCTTATAAACTCATGAGTAGATCAGAATAAGGTAAAATTAAAAAAATATAAAATAAATGCATAAAAAAAAGTTTTAAAAAAACCTCTCATGACTGCAACCTTGACGTTTGGTAGCGAGGCTTAAATATTGCTATGGAATAAAGTTTTATAGCAATCTAACCAATGGAAGTGACACTATAATCAGTTAATTTGTTTGTAAAAATTGTTTATATCAATGACAAAAGTTGTTTCATGGAACTCTAATGTATACTATTCTTGTTCTTCAGATAAAAATAAATGATTCCAAATAAAAGACAATTTTCCGAAGCATAGATTTGCCAAATAACTGAATTTGTTTATACAAATTGTTTGAACTATTAACTATAATTGTTATTTGGTGCTTGTTCGCAATTAAAAATTGATCCTTCACATTTTTATAACCAAATTTATGTGAGTAATACATTCGAAATCCGAAAATGCAACAGTTAACAGTTATATCTATTAATTTGTTTATAACAATTAACTAAATATAGGATATTTATCTACAAGTTACATTTTTATTCAAAAAAGTTACTTTACTAATTCTACACCTTTGTGAAGAAATTTCGATGAATGGGGCTAAGTAAATATCGCAAATATAACCAGTTGCAAATTTTAAGTTAAATAATAAATTCAAAAAACTTTTTTGTCCCAAAAAAGTGCTTTTTTCCCACTGTGGGACGCCAGTAGCGATATCCACTGTTTGCCCGACATTGACAGCCCAGTATAAAATCGCGTTATCATCCCAGAGATCTGGGAGTACAGGTGCCATTACTGGCAAAAAAACCAAGAAGGCTTCATGAGGGCAACCATACAGGATTCATGAGCGAAGCCCATGTTGGATCCCTATGGATTAGCATGTTGTTGGCATGAGGGGCCTCGCCTGGATTTCCCTTATGAATTACACAAGGCTTGACGGCAATCCATGCGGGCCCCTACGGGGGTACCCTTAATTTTTTCACATGGGTATTGAGCTAATAAGAATTATATACGCTCTGACAGGCTATGGAATTAGCAATAGCTACATATCAAAATTCTTAAATATTCACAAATATAATTAATATGAAGAAGCAAATATGTTAAATGTGTCCGTCTATTGACTGAGTCAAGACGTAAAGCTCACTTGCTTTAATATTACCATTTTATAGAGAAATAAATACGAGGGGCACTTACCTCTCCAATTACGGTGAAAAGTTACTTAAGAAACATTGAAATAAAACTATATAAGTCTGGTTCTTGCTACGTCACTTTCGCAAACATTCCGACTCAAAACAAACAGTGGGTTTCACACAATGCACCCCAGACCTCAATCATAAAATTTGGTATAAATTAACCCAGGTTTCTATCCATTAAAATAAGTAATTGCATAATAACAATTGAAGGGCTACACCGGATATAAGCGTAAGTGCCAAATTTTCAAAAATCAGTTTTTTGGCGCCACCTACTTTTTTCCTGCCTAACTCGTGTCAATGTAAAAGATTTTGGTTCACAAGGGAGGTGCGGGTAACGGGGGTCACTGATTTTAATATTTTTTTGGGAGCGAAGAGTGCTTAATATAGGATGAAAAAAGCCCAAACCGTTTGCCCAGATATCAAGCGTTTTTCGAGAAAAATGGTTTAAAGAAATACGCGCCGAAACACTAGTACTCGACTTGTAAAGCAGTCAGCCTAGCCGCGATATCGTAGTGGTCTAGTTTCTAGGTTGGAGACTCTGCCGTCATGCGTTCGCGCCCGTGTACTTTTTTTTGTATGCAAATAATTTAACCGTAAGTATGCATAATTGTTACAAATATTATAAAAATAATAATAAAAATTTTTTTAAATATATTTTAAAACTCGAAAAATTATTATTTCTCATACAAAAGTTTTTTATCAATAATTTTATGTTTATAAATTATTTTCAAGCAATAAAGATTATTATTTTTTAATGCGTCAGTAAAGCATCACCTTTCGTCGTATAACATTGTACTGGTACTGTGAACTGTGAACAATTGTGAACTGTGCTGTCCTACATTTGTGAAAGTTTAACAACAGGTGACAGGTAAGTATATTAAAATGGCGTGTGTCATTTATGGGTCAAATATTTAAAGAAATGTAGATGGCCGAAGAACCTCGAGCGTCAACCAGTAAAGAAGTGAACATTAATGTTGAAGTGGATATCGATGAGAGTATTTTAGAAAATGAAGAATACCGGAATAATTTTACGAAAGCTCTTCGTGAAGCAAATTCCGTGTACGAAAGTTTGGGACTGTTGACCGAAAATCCCAGAGGAAAATGTACTGCAAAATCTTCGAGTATGAGCGAAGCGATTGTTAATAGCAATTTGAAGATCATCAAAAATTATTTTTGGATTGACGCGGAGGATTTGATTGCTTTTGATGAAGATTCTGTTGGAAGTTTATTTGAAGAGGTAAATTTCTGATAACTCATGTAGCAACACATAACTTTTTTCGTATTAGAGTAGAATCTGAAAAATAATAATAAAAAATATTTCTTTATTGTGAAATAGTGTACAGAGAAACCAGAAAAAGATCCAGATTATAATCCTGAAGATTATGAGCCAGCAACTAAAGAATATATCTCTCTGGCCTATTGACTTTTGGGGTGGACAGACTGATAATGTTCTACATGATGAAAATTTTGTAGACGACTTTGGAGAAGTGACATGTACTTTAAAAATCATCCCTGGATAATGCACCGCTTAGTGTCAGCTCTGCGATGTTTATTTTTATAGACAAATATTCACAGGAAGATGCTATAAAAATTAATTCTCTTGTAGACCATCAGTTTTCAGCATCAGGTTTTGAAAAAATGATTCGCAACGCTTGGTCTGGGGCGAAACTAACGACGGAGCGAGACATTTTTTTAAACTTCTATGAACTGTTTTCCCATAACACTCTTCAAAAATCATTGTGTGTGCAAAAATGTTAGTTTTGTCAAATTTGCATGGTTTGCGAAATGTCTATGTTTCAAATATTTTTACGATGATTATCATCCTAAAGTTTGTAGGCAATCTGCTTTCGAAGACGAGGATGAGAACGAATAGTGTTAAAAGAATAAAATTATATTTTTTAGGCCGTGTTCTTCATTTTAAATATCAATAGGTACTTCCAATCCAACTCCCGCTTATATATTTTTAGGTATTTTCAATTCCGTTTTTAAAGATAAAATTTAAAAAAATTAATGTTTCGCTCATACAAATATATAAACATTACAAAATAATAATGTTTATTACTTAAAAATAATTTATAAACATCAACTTATTAATGAAAAACTTTTATGTGAGAAATAATAGTTTTTCGAGTTTTAAAATATATTTAAAAAATTGTTTATCATTATTTTTATAATATTTGTAACAATTATGCATACTTACGGTTAAATTATTGGTATACAAAAAAAGTACACAAGCTCGCACGCATGACGGCCTAGAAACTAGACCAATACGCCATCGCGGCTGGGCTGACTGCTTAAAATTCGACTGGTAGTGTTTCGGCGCGTATTTCTTTAAACCATTTTTTCTCGAAAATTCCTTCCTATCTGGGCACACGGTTTGGGCTTTTTTCATCCCATATTAAGCACTCTTCGCTCCCAAAAGATTATTAAAATTAGTGACCCCCGTTACCCGCAATCCTCTTGTCCGTACGACCCAAAAATAGATCTAGGAAAAAATATCAGTGCATACGGACGTAAGTGGCACGATGCTTGTTGGCGTAAGTGCTACGCTTCATAGTGTGGTGTCACCGCGGCATCATTGAATTTCAGAGCACGCGTCGAATCTGGTTTTCTGAAGTTTATCCGCCAAAAATGATGAATTCTTGGTAAGAATAATTGCTGCAAAAGTTACTTTTTATGTATTAAAATTGAAGCTTTTTGGTGCCCGTCGATCTTTGACCAGGTCTTTCTAGCACATGGCTATCTTTTTTTAAGTGCTCTTTTTGCGATTCAATAGAGCTAATCAATAGCTCGAAAGTAGTTTCTTGATTTTCTCTGAAATTTAAAAATTAAACGGATACGCAACTTTTGATATGTCAAAATTGAAGCTTTTTAGTGCTCGTCGATCTTTAACCAGGACTTTCTAGCAAATGAGTATCTTTTTTAAAGTGTTCTTTTTGCAATTCAATAGAGCTAACCAATAGCTCAAAAAATCACTTTTTTGTTTTGTTTTTTTAAATAAATTGAAAAATAAAAGTTACGCAACCTTTGATGTACGAAAATCAGATTTTATGGGGCCGCCCTGTTCCTTTGACAAAGGTTTTCTCGGAGAAGGATGCTTCTAACAGGATGTTCGTTTCTTTGTTTCGATACAACCTAACAGTATCCGGAAACGTTTTTGCATTTTTACATTCTCGTCAGAGAAGGTGTTAGATTTGTGTAAAAGTAAATCCCCCAAGGTTTTGTTAAATGTCAACGTTCTGAGACCCCCCAACGGGTATAGAAAAAGTGCAAATCCTATTCCTCTCAATCGACTTTATAAAATTTAAAGGAAGGATTTATTTAACCTATTTTTCATTATTAAATCTTTTTATAACTTATAAATTAGACAAATATTCAAATTCATATTTATTTATATTTAATCATTTATTTAAACGTCTTAAAAAATGCAACAAAGAAATCTATGCAAATGTGTGAATTTGAATAATTTTAACTCTAGAGAGGCAGAGTTAGAATAGAAAACTGTGTTGCGGTCACTATAGTAATAGCAGTGAATAAGTTCAGCAGGTATTTTATTCTTATTGTGGCATTTTAGACAGATGGAAAAATCGCGCAATCAAAATAATAGAATAATCTTCACTTTTTTGCTGAAATCTGAAAATACTAATTTTTCTCTATTCTACGCTTATTATTTGCTTATTATTTATTATTATTGCATCAGCCGAACAATTTATCCTAATTACTTTTTCCATAAAACCAAAAATGACCATAGTTATAGCATTTACAAAATTTAAAGAAACTACGAATATAAACATTTTAAGACTAAAACGCACAAAATGAAAAAAGCCAAACGAACAAAAATGTTGACTTTTGAATGCCTTACAAGATTATCTAAACAACTTTCTGAATTTCCTTGAAAAATCCAAAATTCAAATTTTGACAGCATAACAAATAATGAAAAATCCAAAAATTACATTTCATCATTCAACAATTTCACAGCATCTCAAAGATTCTCAAATATATAAATGCATTAAAAAACAAGATATATATACAAACACACGCATATATAAGTTTTTGGTTTCGCACCTGAAGGAGGATCGGCAATGTGAAAATGAGACCATATGGACTAAAATCTAACACAACACTGCTGAAGGGTGGTGACCTTCTCAGCATAAAACACCCACCAGCAATGTAATAGGGCACCACAACTGCAATGTACAACACGATGCGGTAGAAAATTCGGTTGACAAAGTCTGGGTCACTAAGGTTAGGGACATAATTTAAAAGATAAAATACGGTAATGCTGCTCAGTAGACCGTATGTGGAAAGTTTAAATCATAAAAATAACATTAGAAATGAGCAAATTCATTTTATTGAAAAACGATAAAAGGTGCAATAAAATTTTTGATGACAAAATTTGTTTAAAAATGTCCTTTTTTTAACCCTTGCTTACCACACATCTCTGGGGTAACACGCTTACCCTACATGGGCCCAAAGGACCCAGGTGACAAAAATCGCTATAAAAAAACAATTGAATATTTTGACTTGCCAATTTTTCTAGAAGTTCTCAAGTACCAACTGAATGAATGAATGCCGAATGATTTTATTTCCTTTTTTAGGGAGAAAGGAGAAGACAAGAATGTTCTTTTTTTCCAATTGCAATGGGAACTTCTTGGGGTGGTTGTCCAAATTTGGTGGCTAGATTCTTGATTTTATTTTCAGAAATTATTCACATGAAGAATTTAAATATTCATTCTCATTTAAATACTCATTTAAATATCCTAAATTTTAATTTAGCTGACTTGGATTAGAGGTAATTTTTATTTCAGGTTTGTTTATGGCTGGTTTGCCTTTTAAACTTTCACTTGATTCTCAGTTGTTGATTTTCATTTGTCAGTGAGAGAGCGTCGTGGCAGTGGTGCTGTTTCTGCTGGCAACAAATTTTATTTTCATTTTATTTTCATTTTAATTTAATTAAATTTAATTTATTTAAAAAATTTTTATTTTATTAGATATTTTGTTTCCTTGACAAGGTGCTGATTGGTATCGATTATTTTTTTCCACAAACACGTGTTAATTAATTAAAAATTTTTAATTAGACTTATATTTGCATTAGATATAAAAACAGGTGACGGTTATAGTTTGAAGTGGTGTAATTTAGCTGAAATTTTATTTTAACATTCTTCATATTCAAGTTAGGCAAGATTAATCTAACTTCTTTCTTACCCCGAATATACATTTCAATAATTAGATTATCCTGGTATTTGTTTTTTTTGTGGCAATAAAAAAATAGAAATAATATATTTTTTCCCAGAGCACTCGCAGTATATATGAAAATGTTGATTCTTTTTGAAGTAGATAACATACACTGTAAAAAAAATCTATTGAATTTTACATCCCTGGTGGATGTAAATAAAAGGACCCTCGTGTATCGGAGTAACTTTACGAATCTGTTGTGATATTCAATTCGGCCGATAATTTTACATGCGAAAATGTAAAATTCATTATGTGAAAGAATAAAATAAAATAAAATTGATCAGGGCGCCAGTTGCGAACACTCTAAAGCTCAAACTTCGTGCAATTTCATGGAGATTGAAGAAACACAAGCCGGACACGTTACAGCTTACCTAAAACACATAAGATACTATGGGTATTTTTTGATGTTTAAATAATCCGTGAAAAAAATATGGATTCGGTTTACTTCGTGTGAAAGCTGTCAAAAAAAGTTAACCGAAGCTGTCAATTTCCTCGTATTAAAAATAAAAATGCTCCAAAATTGAAAGATGAAGGCATCGATAAACAACGAACACGAGAGACGCTTTCGTATTCACATATTATTTGATTAATTATTCTAAATTTTAAATTAATTATAAATCAAAAATTTTACAGTCTGTGCCAGGGTAAAATTAAATATCTTTGATAAAATTAAAAATCTCGATGTAATTTTCAATCATAGGAAAGTTATTTTACCGATGCATGGTATTTTTACACGCTACGACTGAATTTTCCCTTATGAATGTAAAGTTCGTACGAGGGAATGTGTAATTTTATTTTTATCGAGTGTGTAATATTACACTGCTGTTCGAGGGTCCTTTTATTTACATAGCTAGAGGCTGTATTTTCGCACACTTTTGTAAAATCACACAGTGGAGTGTGTGATATTTACAATGATGTAATATTTAATTTTCCGAAACTTTGTAACTTTACAGAAATCTTTTTTTACAGTGTAGTAGATAGTGTCTAATAATGTAAAAATCGCGTCAAGTATTCACAGTAAAAAATGTGGCGAAAAATTCTGTTATGAAAGCTACATAATTAAACAAATTAACTAAAGATGTAGAGAATTATAGCGAAAGATGTATGCAAGGTAAGATACACAAGACAAAGGAAAATATAGATGAACATAACCTCTTATGTGTCAGTTTTAGGCGCTTTTCTATGAACATCGAAGTATGTGATTTTTAAAGTCAACGTTATAAATATAGAAAGAGAATTCTTTGGGAAAATAAAAATTTCTGGTATTAATAGCCTAGAGTATTGATTTCGCTATTAATATCGAACTATCGGAATGAATAGTCCAAAATAATTCAAAGGGCTCACTTTAAAGGTTTTGTTGATAAAAGATATTTTCTACCTGCATAATAGCTGAAACCGACCTTTATCCACGACCGACATATTGGGCTTTTTTGGGACGTATGAGGTATTATACAATTTATTATTAACATAGCATAAATAATCAAAATTTGCAAACAATATGCGTCTACTTAATGACTCATGAAATGCGAGCGATTTGCGACTCAATTTATGACACATATGTCTGCGCCGGTGTACCGAAAAAATATGCAACTATATTGGTTCAATAATAACTTGGACTAATACGATTCGCATAAATTAGAACTCTGTAGGTAAAAAAGTGGAATTAAATCTCTTCATCTAACTTGTAATTTTACCGGTTTAAGTATAGAACCGATCTTATAGCAATACCGAACTACATCGATTAAGTAAGTATTGACTTTTGTATCGGGTACGTATCCAAAATTGAATCGCAGCGCGTCGGTAAGATAGAACTTTCACGATTGAAAATACTAGACGCGCTTCGTTTAAACAACGATCAGCTGTGATTCTAATCATGCGAAAACGGAGCAGTTCCACGTATGAAATGCTCACATTGAAGTATCGATTGGCGCTAATTCGGGCAAAGCGAAACCCGACCTGTACATTGTTTTCAAACGCGAAATCTCGGCGTCTAAGCAGCAGTGCGTCGATATAGATATGCTCGCTATGCTTCACTCCGTTCGACTCTGCTGATTCAAATGATGACGAACAGCGAGAATCGAAGGAATCTGTAACGTAGGAGGTAATCTTGAGCAGCGCGCTGAGTTGAGGCGCCGGACAATATATGTTGGGAAAAATTAAACAACAATTATTTAAATATCAAATCTCGCGTGCCCTCAAATTTAAACGGTGCACGTAAATAATTAAAGTAACAAACATCGTTCATACAACAAAGTGCGAGAGTTAAGGATGAAGAACAACCACAGTTACGATTATGCTGTATTGAGATAGTTGCAGATATAGAACACTATCTAATCAATCAAGGAACGCCAGCTGATCGAATGAAGTAAGATTTAGATTATTTGCAATGCAAAATGCAAGCCGATTGTTAATCTAACTTCGTATGTCCTGCAACTACGCAAATTATCGCGTACCAGTATCAGTACGTATTCAGTTGCAAAAAAAGATTACAATAATTATATGCTTCAAGCATAAACAAAATTGATTGGTTTTACTTTTTAATTTTTATATTGTTATAAAGTTCGTTTTGCGGTACAATATACAAATACGTGCGTCTAGATTTTTGAAAGTAACATTCATTATTTTTAGAAATAACAATTTTGAGCTTGCAAATTTGATCCGCTGGAGTTATTTTTATAGCAAAATGTTACTACATGGCAGATCTCCATTTAATTGTATCGACTCTTCGTAAAACCGTGTTATAAACTTTCCTTGAACCAAAATTATTATCACAAAAAAATCAATTTCATTAATTTTTACTAAAAGTTGTTTTTTTGAAAAAAATCGACTTTTTGTAAACATTATTTTTTTTCTAGCGATATTAGTTACAAATGGTGATTTGACGAGCCGGCTGCGCAGCATCGTGCACCAGGTAATTTAATACATATTCTAGAAAAACTTTTTCAAAATTTAAATTTTTCCAATACCCAAAATAACTCTGAATAGTGAGTCGAGGACCCAGACGCGCCTCATCGTGCACCAGGTCTTTTCAAACGTCATTGACGATAACTTTTTTGAAATTTAAATTTTGTCAATAACGAAAGTAATACAAATAGTGAGTCGACGACCCGGATGCGCCGGATCGCGCACCAGGTCATTTAGAAAGTCATCTACGAGAAATTTTTTGAAATTTAAATTTTGTCCACAACCGAAGTAATTATAAATGGTGAGTCGAGGTCCCGGGTGCGCCGGATTGTGCTCCTGGCCCGTTAAAACCTCATCTACGAGAACTTTGATAAAATTTAAATTTTGCCAACACCCAAAATAACTACCAACGGTGAGGCGACGACACGGGTGCGCCTAATCGTGCACCAGGTTCTTTAAAACCATTTGTAACTAATAATGTTTGAACAAAATAAAGTTTACAAAAAGTCAATTTCTTTCAAAAAACAACTTTTAGTAAAAATTAATGAAATTGATTTTTGGGTGATAATAATTTTGGTTAAGGATCGTTTATAACACGTTTTTACGATGAGTCGATACAATTAAATGGAGATCTGCCATGAAGTAATATTTATCTATAAAAATGATTCCAGCGGATCAAATGTGTAAGCTCAAAATGGTTATTTTTAGAAATTAATTAATTTCACTTTCAAAAATTTAGACGCACGTATTTGTATATTTTACCGCAAAACGAATTTTATAACAAAATAAAAATTAAAAAGTAAAACCAATCAATTTTGTTTATGCTGGAAGTATATAATTTTTTTAATCTATGTTTGCAACTGATCACGTACTGATACTGGTACTCGGCGCATTGCTCATGCGAAGCTCCTACGTTACAGATTCGTTCGATTCTCGCTGTTCGTCGTCATTCGAACCAGCAGAGTCGAGCGGAGCAAAGCATAGCGAGTATATCTACATCGACGCACTGCTGTTTAGACGCCGAGATTTCGCGTATGAAAACATTGAACGGGTCGGGTTTCGCTTTGTCTGAATTAGCGCCAATTGATACTTGAATGTGAGCATTTCACACGTGGAACTGTTCCGTTTTCGCATGAATAGAATCGCAGCTGATCGTTGTTTAAACAAAGCGCGTCTAGTATTTTGAATCGTAAAAGATCTATCTTACCGATGCTCTGTCATTCAAATTTGTTTGCGTACCCGATACAAAAGTGTAACAGGATAAGTTTCGATGCTTTTGGACACCTGATATTCAACCTATGAATATTCCCGGGAATAAGCGTCGCGAATAGGGAAAAATTAATATTTTTAGATTGCAGCGTAAAAGTGAAGATTATTCTATGTTTTTGAATGTGCGATTTTTCCATTTGTCTAAAATGTCATTATAAGAAAAGGATATCTCAGGAATTAATTTATTTCTATCTCCATAGCGGCCGCCGCATAGTTCCCTATTCCTCAAAATAGAACGTGTTTTCAATAGATTTAATTCCTTGTAATTGTACTAACAGATACACCTCACAGAGATGTCTTGTATTCCCCAAAAGTGTTTATATTTTGAGATTATTTAATTCCTTCTTATTCGCTTATTCATAGGAATACAAATTCTTAATTTTTCTAAATTTAAAGCTTACTACCGGGCTGCGAGTTCTACATGAAGAACTGCTTCATGTCAATATTTACTTAAACGATGTAGTTCAGTATTGCTATAAAGTCAGTTCTATACTCAAACCGATAAAATTACAAATTAAATGAAGAGGTGCAGTTCAACTTTCTAACCCACAGAGTTCTAATTTATGCGAAGCGTATTAGTCCAAGGTATTATTGAACTAATAAAGTTGCATATTTTTCTGGTGTGAGAGCATTCTGTGCATGCTGAACGGCACGACGTGGGTGCATAATGCATATTGCTATTGGTCAAGTCACATAACAGGGACGTACATTCCAAGGATGTCTTTAGGATGTCCCGGTGCCCACTGGGAGGCTGCCTACTTGCAGAGGCATGAAAGAACCTTGATCTGTCACATCTCGAACCCCTTTTCCTAGTGTTCCTTTAAAAAATAAGCATCAACACTGATGTCACAATGGTACCTACACAAGGTGTAAATAAGAACAGTATTTCAAGATAATTGAGAATAAAAATGGTGCAAAAATGGCGAAGATCTAGGATTGGTGGAAAACCAAGAACACTTTCCAACGGGCCTAATATAGAACTGTAGTCCACGGAGTAATAATAAGGAGACCGATTTTCGTATATGCATTCTGAGTGCGGTAACTCCACCTTTACTGCGCACTGTGATCTGCTTTCTCCCACGAGAGGTGTACGAGTAAGTGCCAGTGCATGACATCCACGACAATGACAGCAATTGAAGTTATATAAATTTTTTTGCAAAAGTTTTTGCAAAGTCAAGTAAAATTAACAATTTGAAGTTGAAACATTATATATAGCTAGCTGGAAAAATGGCGTGTTGTGTGTCTAATCTGCATTACTTACCTATGGTTTCCAAGTCACAATTTGTTAACTTATTTTTGTACAAAAGCACAGAAATAAAGAAGCACGTATACTGTCAAACTCAATTGACAATATTTACGGGAACATAACTTCAGTAATTAGTTGCCATTAAACACGCAACTCACTCGCACGCATTTCACTGGAGAAAAGGAGAGAGCAGATATCAGTGCACATGACCGTTTAGGTTTGAGTGTTGGCTTGAAAAGCCTGGACTTGGCATTAAAGTTGCCGTTACCGCAAAAAATGTTTTCGAAACAGAAAGTTAAAAAAAATATAAAATCATGATAAGCAAATTAAAAAATTAGTTTTTATCACAGCTAACTGTGTAGAAATAAAGCTAGAAAACGTAAAATTACTAATAATGTGTTCTTAAATTTTTTTAAGGCACATAAAATTATTCAGACAAATATTGTCGTTACTAGGTACAAAAATAAATCCAGTTTGAGACATAATTTCTTCTGTCATGGAGATTCATAGGGGCGAGGACCTATCTAGAATCTATCCCTAAATTGTAGTTTACAGTATGTTTGTAAATATTCTTTCTGATAATTTTTAATTTTCAAAATTAAAGCTTAAAATGTTTTACGTCAGTGGACTGCTGGTAAAATAAAAATGGTTACAGCTTCAAATTTGTGTAATATTGAATACGGAGATTAACTGCAATTCATCACAAATTGTTCTGGATGTAAGATTGCAATATCTGAATATCCGAATTTAATTATACATTTTCTCAGTGAGCACAAAATCATGAACATCCCAAGAATGTCCTTCGGACGTTCCAAGTAGACATCTTTCAAGTAGATGCATTAAAAAAAATTAAGTAAAAGCAAAGGAAGAAAACAAGTACTTTCTATATTTTTTCTTCTTTACGGCCGAATGTATAACTCTGGACATTCCCTTCTGTACTTAACTGAAATATTGAATTTTTAATGAGAAAAGAGAAAACGGGAAGACTTTCGAGAACAGGGGCCAAGGGGGATTTCAAAAAAAAGGGAAACGCAAAAAAAGGGAAGACTGTCCACCCTGATATTATAAAGAATTTCCAAAATAAGATTTTGAAGAATCTGGATCATCTAATGGGAGATTACTGAATATGAAAGAAGCATGATCAGATTTAAAATTAAAAGCGAGCGTTCTGTGGTCGTAAACCACATTTAATACTTTTTTTAAATGTGTTCCAATGTGATGGAGTTCTCATAAAGTCGAACTGAGAAGTAAACAATTTATCAGGGTTTAGTCGTAGGTTCTCTTCATTACAATCTTCCTCAATTAGTGTTTCTTCTTTAAGTGAGGGTGATATAGTGAAAGTATTTTTTCATATAATTTTTTCTTTGTGGTAGATGGGGACTGCTTCAAGTGATTCGCTTAATCTTGAAATATTAACTGGATATCTCTAATGTCGCAGTGAATGTAGTGTCTTTAATACTGTTTTTACTTGAGCTTCTCGGGGCTTTTTCCCTACGGCTGCTCTTTTAATTTTCATAATTTTGCATACTACGACGGAGGTCTGTATGCTCAAACTTTCCCGGTCATTTGATGTTAAATATTGATAATGAAAAAGAGAGGGGATGAACGGGTCTGATGAATGGAGAGATCTACACGATACGAGGACTGATCGAGAAAGTGTACTCTTCGCTCAGCACCGCTGCGAGCAGCTACTTTTGCGAGGACGGGAAAACAAGCTCGGTGCTCGTTCGAGAGAAATTAATAGCATTCCGTAGGTTTAAAATGAGATTCTTCTTTCTAGAAATGAACGTCCAGGATTTAACAGAGGAATAATATCCTTGAGTACAAGAAACATTATTAAGGATAAAAAAAGATAATACGAAAATTATAAATTACTTTAAATTGTGCAAGTCTTTTCACAGATTTACAAAAAAATTAAAAGTTTCAATTTTTGAGGACAGTGGATAAAGTTCTTATTCACCCGTTTTAATTCGGGAGATTAAGAACCTAATCTACAAGGTTCGAAAATAATGCCGAATACTTTTAGGTAATTAAAGTCTGTGTGAGTGAATCGTTTTCACTTGATTTTATGGCATTCTACAATCGAGATTCTCTTTTTGAAATTATCTCCCGAATGACAACGGGTTGAAAATCATACTCAGATTTCTTAAAGTTGTAGAACACTGACAAATGAAAATTTTCACTGACACAGACTTCAATACTCGTTTTCGCGTCCTCGCAAGAGCAGCTGCTCGTAGCGGTGCTGAGTGAAGAGTGCACTTCCTCGATCAGTCCTCGTATCGTGTAGATCTCTCCATTCATCAGACCCGTTCATCCCCTTACTTTTTCATTAATGAATGCGCACGCAATTGTCGATTTTCTTTCAATTCGATCCCGTTTCATGTAATAGCTACATTCTTAAGATACATATAATTCTTTCGGATATGAATTCACGAGAGGTCATTCAGTAGCGTCATATAAATATTGGTCTCCCATTCTGTATGTATAATTCTATTTTTAAAAATAAGTTCTTTATCGCGAGTTGGCGCTGGGGAGCTAGCCTGAAAATTTGAAACGTCACGCGAAAGCGAGCGAAACACGGTCCGTCACACGGATCCCCACCACGTTACACCTCTCCTTCTCTCAACTCTTTCCCTCTCTACCGCGATCTATCTCGCACCGAAAGGAACTTCGTTCTAACCGCGTGTCCCATGACACGGTCCAATTTTTATTTTACAAATATTCTGAACTGCTTCAGTACCCCCCCCCCCCCTAAACGAAGGAATCTTTAAAATTGTTGTAAGATTGTTTCGTTTACCAAAGAAAAGAAGTGAAGATATTTGTTACTGTTTCAAAATATATCATTTTATGTTTGCTTTTTATTCAATTATATTGCTGACGAGGCTTTAGACTATAGTGCCACCTTGAAAGAATATTGCGAATGAAAAAAGTGTTTGTCTCAAAATTTTGTTTTAAAAGTGTGAGGATTTTTTAATTCTAGGGAAGTCGGATTAAATCCTAGAAGGAGTTCAAAAATCTATAACAATATAGAAATTATATAAAGCTTAAAAAAAGAGTAAAAGCAATTAAAGTTAAAAGATTAAGTCCTGGAGAATCAGATCTTCCCTTTTTTTAAGAAATCAAAAATTCTCTGTACGGATATTCATAGAATTAAAAAATTCGTCAAATAACGCACGATATGAAAAAAAGCCAAGAAAATAAAAATGATACCTTTGAATGCATTATAAGATTATCATAACAACATTTCTAATTTGCTTAAAAAATAAAAAATTCAAATTTTAACGACATACAAAATAATGGAAAATCCAATATTTGCGGATCTTTAAAATACGGTGAAACTGTAGAAGGAAAAAATGTAATTTTTGGATTTTCCATTGATTTGTATGCTGTTAAAATTTGAAGTTTTGATTTTTTAAGCAAATTAGAAATGTTGTTATGATAATCTTCTAATTCATTCAAAGGTATCATGTTTTTTTTCTTGGCTTTTTTTCATATCGTGCGTTATTTGGACTAAAATGTTTACTTTCGTTTGTTTTTTGGAAATTTTAAAATACTATAACTTCGGTAATTTTTTTATCGAAAAAATTCATTAGGATAAATTCCTTGACTTATTAAATACTATGAATATCCGTACAGAGAATTTTTAGATTTAAAAAAAGGGGTCTCAAAAGATTCAAAATGCGTTCACTTTTTGACTTTTTATCCAAAATGGCTGGCTAACGAACTTGACTTTCAGTTCTGCGACTGTACATCTAACGCCATCAAGGGGGTTCCGGAATATTGAATCTTGAATGTCTTCACACCAGGAATGTTCTAGGTATAGCACATAGAGACGCAAATGGAAGAGACCCGCTTCTTAAAATCCTGAAAGCCCGGATTAAGAAAGCACAAGAGAAAAACTTTCGTGAACAGCTCCTCGATAAGAGAATGCATGGTATCTTCCACAGAAATGTGAAGGATCAGTCAATGTCTTTTGAGCTAATGTTTGCTTTCCTTAAATCCCCCGGATTGAAGTCTGGTACGGAGGGTTTCATTTTTGCATGCCAAGACGGTGTCATTTCCACCTTAACATATCGTCGCCACATTTTGAGTCAAGACATTCCCGATAATAGCTGCAGGCATGCCAAGCACACCCCGAGCATCTAGCACACATACTATCTAGTTGTCCAACTCATGCGGAAACGAGCTACATCCAAAGGCACAATGCGGCAATAACAACGGGACCTTTAGGTCTGCTTTTTGTTTGTTTCAATTGATACGCTCCTCAATGAAAATTAGTAGAAGTTTTCTGAGAAAAATCAAAAAGTCGCAATTCTGACCCATTTTCGATAAAAATGCATTTAAAAAATTGCGAAAGCATGGTCATCAAACTAGTGTAAAAGTATGTCGAAGCGTTGGTAGCTCACTGGTAGATCACTTGGCTGATAGCCGCAAGATTGCGCGTTCGATTCTCGCCATCCATACTTTGTTTTTTTATTTATTTATGAACATGCTTGTTTATTCAATTTTCGAGTAACATTTATTATAATTTCGCTATTTAATGATCATTTATTTGAAATAAAAACTTTGTTTACCTATTTTTATTATCACATGTTTGGACGATTGTGCATTTTATTAAAATTCTTTATAGTTCAATAGTTTCTGGCATTTATATTTTTTAAATAAAGTAGGAACAAAGTGTTTTAAATGAAAATTTTAATAATAGATACAAAATACCAGTGGATGCAATGTCTCATTTCACGAATATGTACTAACAAGGATCAAAAGTGTCTTGAAAGTGTATTTTCACGTATTAAAGATAATTGTCTAGTACGGATAGCGGGAATCGAACGCGCAACCTAGCGGCGAAGCTACCGACGCTTCGAAATAATCTTGCATCGGCTAGATGACCTTGCTTTCGCAATTTTTTAAATGCATTTTTCTCGAAAATCGGTCAAAATTTCGTCTTCTTGATTTTTCTAAGAAAACCTCTGGTATTTACACTACCGGTCAAAAGTTTGGGTTCACCTCTTTTTTGACAATTGATTAAGTTCTCTTAATTTTAATTATGTCAAAGCTAGAATTTTGGCTGTTAAAAGTTTAAATGCTCTCAAAATTCTGTATAAAATGAACTCAGGATTCAAGTTCTTGCTGTTATAATATTTTTTTTAGATTTACGGTCATAACGCTCTTGTGATACTGTGGTGGAAAAAAAATTAAAGTTCGCGCACTATAATAATTTTTTTTTTAATTTACAATCATAAGCTGTTGTGACAATGTGGAAAATAGCTTTAAAATGAGCCTAAGTGAATTAAAAAATATTAATTATTACGGAATTTATTAAAAATTTAAGAAAACATTGAAATTTACACAATTTTTGCAATTTCTACTCGAAAATTAGACAAATAGGCTTCATCCTGGGTTCATTTTATATAGAATTTTGAGAGCATTTAAACCTTTAAGGAGCCAAAATTTTAGCTTTGTCATAATAAAAATTAAGAGAACTTAATCAATTGTCAAAAAAGAGGTGAACCCAAACTTTTGACCGGTAGTGTACCTTTCATTGAGAAGAGTATCAATTTGAAACAAAAAAGCAGACCTAAGAGTCCCCTTGTAAGAGTATTTTATTACCATATATATATATATTGATTGTCGTTTTGATTCCGTTACATACTATAACCACCTATCTCACGGTTGTGAGACGTGGTTGTGGCTGAAAGTTTACCGCGATTTCGCTGGAAGCGGGTGCAATTTTTCAGATTAGCACCCGCTCC
>NC_046661.1:62163365-62166516 GCF_010883055.1 Belonocnema kinseyi
GTCTCACAACCGTGAGATAGGTGGTTACAGTCTGTAAAGGAATCAATACGACGATCCAGCAAAAGCCTCGTGCACCCTAAGAATACGGAGCGACCCAAGGACGACCGCCTTCTACATTTTTCCCACAAGTGTTTTAGCATATTGTTGACACGCAGGGATGCTTTTCAGGCTATTAACCGGTGAAAGCTTGGGACCTCCAAAAGCGCCAATGATAAGGACGATTAGTTTAACAGAATATTCCGGGCACAATCGTCCGAACTCCCTTATAAGGTCTCTATATCTCTCTTGCTTTTCATTCTCCTTAGCTATGATGTTTTTGTCTGCTGGTGCCGAAAATTCATTAAAGAACATGGTTTGCTTCTCGAAGTCAAGGAGAACCATGCCTGGCCTCGAGTGTGCAACAGAAACAATAGTCAAGAATATAAAGTTCCAGTATATGCAGCACTTCTCATTCTCAACAATTGACTCAATTTCCCTAGGAGCATTTAGAGGAGTGATATTAAGGTTAATGACTTAAGAGTGACAGATATGGTAATAAAACACTCTTAGTGCCGCATTCTGCCTTTGTATGTAGGTCGATTCCGCATGAATTGGAGAACTAGATAGCATGTGTGCTAAATGCTCGCGGTTTGCATGGCACGTCCTGTAGCTATCATCGGGAATGTCTCAGCTTAAAATGTGGCGACGGTATGTTTAAGTGGAAATGACACTGTCTTGACATGCCAAAATAAAACCCTTCTTGCCAGACTTCAATCTGGGTGATTTAAGGAAAGAAAAAGTTAGCTCATATGACATTGACTGATCTTCCACATTTCTGTGGAAGATGCCATGCATCCTCTTATCGAGGAGCTGTTCACGACAGTTTTTCTCTTGTGGTTTTTTAATGCGGGCTTTCAGAAGTGAGTACTCGAGATATTTAAGATTTGATGAATTTTGCTCACCCCTAACACTGAAGTTAAGTCCGAGTGTTTCAGCAGCCTCCTCCGCTGCTTTGTACAGACACGCTCCTTTGCCCACTTCTTTGTGCTTCCTCACCATCTTAAGAAGAGGTTCTCTTCCATTTACGACTCTATGTTTTGTACATAGAATAATCCTGTTGTGAAGACATTCAAGATTCAATATTCCGCGACCACCTTGACAGCGTGAGATGTAGAGTTGTGGAACAGAAGACTTAAGATGCATGCTTTTTTTCATATTCATAAGCTGTCTTGTCCCGATATCAAGAAATCTGAGCTCGTTCTTATCCATGGAACCACTCCAACTGAATAGAGTACTACCGGGACGCCAAGCATGTTACTTGCAGGTACTCTGTTCCTCGCCACCTAGGGGACGCAGCTATTACTATAATTCGTTCACCACTTTTCTACGGGAGTGGGCACACCGTGGTTATATATCTACATAGGCCATACGTCGGAACAATCGGAACCTGTTCTTAAGTCGGTTTGTAAACATTTGTGAAATATTGGTGTGCTGTGTAATTAAAAGTGAAAAAATAAACTTGAGTGTTTAAAAAAAAAGTGACCATGGAAACAATACTGAAGCAGCAACGTCGTTATTACGAGGAGCGAGAGCGTTTAATGGACGCTATGGTGAAAGAAATGCTCTATAAAAAAACTGGACATCGTGAAACTGTCAATTCAGAGCACCGTTTAAAAATTCTGCTCAATCATTTTGAGGACAGTACTGCTCAACTCCAGGATCTTTATGAGGACAAGGATAATCGGAGAAAGGATGAAGTTCAAGCTCTTTCAGGACCGAATGAATTTTCGGAATTTTATTCCAAATTGAAGTCAATCAAAGAATTTTATCGAAGCCATCCGAACGAAATTAGCGTACCCATGTCGGTGGAATTCGAGGAACTCGCGAAAATGAGAGAAAATCCAACCGAGGAACTGGCAAATTTAGTGGAATTCACAGACGAAGAAGGTTATGGTAAATATTTGGATTCACACCAGTGTTATGAAAAGTATATTAACCTCAAAGGCTCGAGAAGCTTGACTACATAACCTATCTTTCGGTGTTTGATCATCTCTTTGATATTTCAAAGGACAGGAAAAATGCAGATTATAGGCGTTATGTGGAATCTTTACTGGAATATTTGTCTGACTTCTTAAACAGAGTTCGACCACTGCACGATATTAACGCTGATCTTGAGGAAGGGAATAGGTAATAATTTTTTGTTTATTTACATAGGGAACGTTTATTATATATTGGATAATATAAAAAACAATAAATATGAAAAATAAAGTCAATTTAATAATAATAACTGTACATATATAAGTGGACCATGTTAATTGATGCACGCAAATACCTATGTTGATAAGCTAGATACGAAAAAATTGTTTCGACAAAAGTTGTTCAGGTAAAAAGCGTTTCCATAAATACTCTTCCATGGTAATTTTACGAGGAAAGAGATAATAGTAATTTTGTAAAAATCCAGTTGAATGTAAGATATATATGTATAGTAATTAATAAACTGACTTTATTTTTCATATTTTTACATTCTCATCAGAGAAGGTATTAGATTTGTGTGAAATTTGCCCCCCCCCCCCCCAAATTTGGTCAAATGTCCAAGTTTTGAGACCCCCTGAATCCGAAAGACAAGGTTTTACGAATGTGTCTATATGTCTGTCTGTTAGCGAGATAACTTTTGAAAAAATTAATCTATTAGATTGGACTTTGGTACACTCTTTTAATCTTCTAAACTAAAGGTCAAGTTCGTTAGCCAGCCATTTTGGGTAAAAAGTCAAAAAGTGAACGCATTTTGTATCTTTTGAGACCCCTTCTTTTAATTCTAAAAATTCTCTGTACGGATATACATAGTATTCAATAAGTCAACCAATTTATCCCAATTAATTTTTTCGATAAAAAAAATGACCAAAGTTATAGTATTTTCAAGATTGCAAAAAACAAACGAGAATGAACATTTTTGTTCAAATAATGCAATGAATGAACAAATGAAAAAAAATTAATGAAAAAAAGCCAAGATAATAAAAATGATACTTTTGAATGCCTTATAAGATTATCATAACAACTTTGTGAATTTTCTTTTAAAAAAACGAAAATTTAAATTTTGACAGCATACAAAATAATGGAAAATTCAAAAATTACATTTTTTCGTTCAAACTATGCAAAATACGGAATGAGTATT
>NC_046661.1:62166616-62170024 GCF_010883055.1 Belonocnema kinseyi
TGAGTAAACAAAAATGCTGCATTTGAGGAGATCTAATTCAATTCAGATTCTAATCACAACTTTTGTCTTTTAATTTTTTTTTCGTCTCGCGTGTGGGATTCCAAAAAAATTAATTTTTGAAAATGTTTTTAATGCAATTTTTTGACGATTAAAACAAAAAACAGAACTATTAAAAAATATTCATTACAAATTAATTCATTTTTACATTCTCATGAGAGATCCCACATCTTTATTTCTATCATTAGAAAAAAAATCAAAAATTCATTTATAATTAGAATCTAATAAAACCTGTACTTTCAGTTTTAATACTCTATCAGGAGTGGTGCCGATGCAAACATCTGGGACCAATTTCCTGAACAGAGAAAATTAAATCCGTCGAGAAACCGCACAGTTTTAGATACATTTCAATAACTACGATTTAGCGATACAATTGAATTAATAAATCATTAGATAATTTTTTCTAGAGAATCAAATTTTACTTAAATAAAAAAGTTTTGAAAAGAAAATAATGTTAGTTCTGTAAGCTTTTATGAAGGAAACGGATGCGTTTGCACTTGGGACGTTACTATACCTGTTGATGAATTATTGTTGTTAGGGTTTGGTTCTATTTCCTTTTCATTAACGCTATTTGCGAGCATGGATTTAATTTGACTTCTGCTTCTGCGAGATAAGTCTCCGTTTTTATCAAGATGTAATAACAAAATGTTCTCTGAAGACCGAAGTGCACCTAACAAGTGAATTGATCATCTGAAAACGGATTGTAATGCGTAACCATGAATTAATGTATCTGCTTGCTGTTTCAAAATTGGTGCATATATCCAAAATTATTTCCACGCAGTTTGCGCGATTTTTTCCAAAGTTTCTTCATCTTAAACATTGTTTTTTAAAACATTATATGGTCTCTTAACTTACCTAAATCAGTCTGTGAATTTATTCTTCCTAAAAAAATTGGAAATTGCATATAGCTTCCCTTAGTTTCTCAAAAAATAACCTCAGCTTGTACACATTGAATCACAAGAACTACTTCTCTGGCTACTACTGTCATATAAACCGATCCTTCCATCAAGTGATAGGCAAACACATCAGGTGCTTGAATGGCTAAAATGAGGGATTTCCTAAATACTTCATGTTCGAGTTTGTATTTTTTAGATAAAACGTCTCGATAAAGTTACTTTAACTTTCTATGAATATCTCTTTCAAAATAAGGCAATTTGCAATTAACGTAGGTGAAAATATCCATATTTTTACTGCAATCTTTGGATTCTTAAAAATGGTACATCCGTGTTTGTTTTCGTAAATCAGCAATTTCGGGTGTTCGGATCTCAAGGATACAGACAGGCATTATAAACATTATAATACGAATGTTGCATTGTCTGTTTTAGGGAGTATAATATTTCTTAATTGTTTCGAATATTATCGTAAGTCTCATTCGCGATTCCTGAGTATAATAATTCATATTTCTTAAAATTGCACGCGTCTAAAGCAAAAGGATTACAAAAAGTTTCACTTCCCTCCGTATCAACGCAGGTAGTGTCTGAAATTGCGCATACTACGCTTGAACTTATGTGGATTTTATCATCATTTAAATTGACCGAAAGCGTACCGAAAGTGTTTATGTATTGAGCAGCGGGGAAGGGGCCATAGTTTTTGACTAAACCAGCTATGCTTAACGGCTGAAAATAACATTTATTTGGTTTCAAACCGAAAATTTGTTCATCTTTCTTACTGGGAATACCCCACTTTTATGCCTTAAATTAGGTTGTTCTTGAGAAACATCTTGTGTGCATTCTTTATATCCATTTTTTACCATTGAGACATGAGAATACATGCCATAACATTTAACCCTGTGTTCTACTTGCCCTTTACAGTGTATAACCTTTGTTCGCAGTTTTACATCATTGAGTTCATCGTTGCAGTTCAGACATCATTGAGTAAGTGTCTATATATAGATAGTTGCTTCATGTATGAGATTTTATCTTAACGAATCACACAGCGACCATACGGATTAAATGAATTGTTAGCATAAAAGTATGGCCATAAACTCAGTATATAAACTCGCGTGAAGATAAGAATACAAAGTTGGTTGTATGCTTTTTCGGTTAATGGGGTCGATTTATCTGTAATATAACAGAAATCCTGTCTCTTAAATTGACGGTTTTCTCTTTCTAAAAAGGGCCTTCTATTGATCTGCGTGTTTTTTATGTTTCCTCCTTTTAGTAGGAATACATGACTGGTTATTCCAAAGTTTTGAGGATTTGATTCTTTGTCATAATATGTTTTGAATTTTTCATTAGCTGAAATTAGGTTTTTTGGAGTTAAAGCCTTGCCCTTATGAATACGCGTTACTAAATTAATCATATAGCCATGATAGGTCGGTAATTTTTTAAGTTCTGGCGGAGGATCGCTATAAGGTTGCCTTGCTAATTTCATAAATACTAATTTGTAGGGAGTGCAACGCGTCACCTCATGTACTTTGGTGTCATAAAAAAAGGTTGCTAATTCCAACCAATTGTCCCATTCAGAATGATCCTGAAAGAGACTGTTTCAAATATTCGCCTAATACGTGGCTCGATCTTTCCAATGATCCGTTAGAATAAGGGCGGTAGGCGCTTGTTCTAAATTTCTTGATTTTGAACCTTTTTGCTAATATTTTGAGTCAATTACCTAATAAATTTCCTGGTTAGTTAATACACATTTGGTGCTCCATATATAATGATATATGTTTTTGTGAAAGCCTCAGCTTAAGCATTGGTATCGCTATACAAAAGTTAGTGAAATTATCCTGAATAGTCAGGATATATTCATTTCCTGGCGTAATGATCAGCAATGAGTCCACAACGTCCATATCGAGCTTTTAGAATGCAGTACTAGGTGTAAATCCCATTGGACTTAGGAAAGTGTACATGAACTGACGATAAATCGATGGTTTTTGAGGCGTTTGCTATTCTAAATTGAGGATTATAATAGTACCAATAGTACTATTATATTACATTTACTGAAAAAGAGAATGAGCATTCAAGTCGAGACCTGATAACTTATAATTAAGATTTTTGAGAGATATTTAAGAGGCGTTAAAAAAACTGCCGAATGAGGAAGAGAAGCAGTTGATATTGAAGATGTGGACTAACGAAGAGAAAGCAGTAATAGTCTCATAGCCCAAGAATCGAGAGAACTACGTGACTGCTGAACAGTTAAAGCTGGTTTTCAAACAGCAAGAGGATGTTGAGAAGCAACGATCTAAGGATACTATGAAATATTTGCTTGACTTGCAAAATGAATGTCTGGAAAAGTACGAGGGTAGTTCATTAAGTCCTTAGAATGACCAACATATGGTGCGCGAATCGCTCCAAATCATCTGTTTTCAGTCAGCACCACTCCCGACTAGATATATGGTGCAGTCACAGTCCA
>NC_046661.1:62170124-62205272 GCF_010883055.1 Belonocnema kinseyi
TACTTGGAAAAGGGTAAAACAATCACTGGTGAATATTATGCATCATTATTAGAGCAGTTGAAAGAAGAAATTTAAAAAAAACGACCACATTTGGCGAGAAAATAAATTCTCTTTTATCACGATAACGCCCGAGTTCACACATGCTTCGTTTCAATGGCTCAAATTGAAGAACTAAAATTCGAATTGGTCGAACACCCACCGTATTCACCAGATTTAGCCCCCAGTGACTTTTTCTTATTTCCAAACTTGAAAAAATGGCTCGGTGGACAGAGATTTCCAGACAACGAAGACATCATTGCCTCTGTAAGTGCTTATTTTGAGGAACTTCCGAAAACGCACTTTTCTGAAGGATTAAAAAAACTTGAAAAGCGATTGACCAAGTGTATAGAGCTCCAAGGAGATTACATTGAAAAATAAAAAAAATTTTACCCAAAAAAAATTGTTTTTATACTTCATTCTAAGGACTTATTGAACTACCCTCGTAGGTCCACACGAATCATCTGTTGATTGAGAATACTTAAACTCACAGAGGTGTAGACACAGGAACGTATTCATGCTTTCCTGTCTAAGAATGAGCAAACTGCTCACAAAATTACTTAAGATAGAAAGGTTTGCTAAGCCAGCAGTTATAAGCTTGTAAAAGGTGTTATTACCATAAGCGTCACTAAAAAGAACATGACTGAATCAAGAAAGTGCAACAAAAACCAGTAGATCTGCAATCCTAGCAAAAAGGATAAACTCTGGGTATCATTTGACGACGTCAGCAGAACCTCAGCAAAACATTGATGACTTGGAAATGCTTAAAATGCCAAATCCGTTATCTGTGAAGATACAGGGTCATAAGTATTCTTTCCGGGATAAAGCGCCAAAACTACTCAAAGACAGAGAAAATGAAGTTGAAGAAAAGCATTCGGATAATCTCACTGGGAAGAGGTCTGAAAATACAGGATTAGAACAGACTAATGAAATTAAACAAAGTTTTTTAATGCCATTCTATTCTTTCAAAATCAGGAATGTAAAGGAAAGATACTACCAAATAAAGAAACGAAATGTGACGGTAAATTTTATATAACCGAGTACACAGATAAGAAAGTAGAGTATATTCTAACACAGAAGCGATTAAAGATGCGGTTTTAAATGTTAAGAAGAGAACGAGACTCTTGGCATAGCTGATGGACAAGGACCATGGAAAATCCACAAAAGATGAGTCAATCAGGATGCAGGTCATCTGAATAATCGTCAAAGCCAGGATGCTGAGGAAGCGTCAATCAGCACCTCTAGGTTATCAGGAGAGAGAACTCTAGAGGAGGGCGAGGAGCTAGAGGAGCTGAACGTGGTCGAGGTGACCGAGGAGGATGCGAGAGCCACATAAGTCGTACAGGTTATCACAACCAGGGTAAAAGTGGCTCAGCGCATTATACAACTCAGGAGGGAGATGAAGGTAATTAAAACACTGATTATAATAATTGGGACTTTATAGCTAAATTCGTAGCAGATTCGAGCGCTACTAAACATTTGAGTAAAACTAAACTAATATTTAAGACCTTCGATTCCAATAAGTAAGATAAAATTGAATGCACAAGCATAGATAGTTAATTGCTTACTCAAGGTATAGGAGACGTTGTATTTAAAACTAAAAGCGGAGAAAATGCTATTTCCACAGACGTATTATACTTCGAGTATTTGTCGCCAAATTTATTATCATTAAAGCGACTCGTAGGTCTAGAATTTAAAATCTATCAAATGATGAACTGATTCATATGTGTGATTCAATCTCAAGCAAAAACATAATTTAATACCAGAAGTAGTAATAATCTTGTAACAAGCGATGTTGGAATCCGAAATCTTGACTCAGAAATAACTGGAACAGAAAGCGTAGAACCGACAAGAGACGGTAAACGATGTAGATGATGCTATGTTTTAGCATATGAGATTAGGAAATGCTTTAGCCATTATAACGGAGTTTTCTAGTTTTTCTTATTTCTAACCTATCCAGGGGAGGTCCAGGACGGAAACTCTAATTATAAAAAGGGAGCTCTACTTACCAGCCAAATTGCTCGTTCGACATCACCGGAGTTTCCGTGTTCGTGAGTCACGATCTTCCGATTCACGAACTACAATCGAAGTTCTATAATTTGTTTTACAGGCGCCAGATAGGGTTGCCCCTATCAACCTCGCTGGTACCGGAAATGCCCCAAAATTTGGCAAGTCGCCCGGGGTTTAACACTCTTAACCTAAATGAGACAGGACACAGTGGTGGGATCGTTCGAGTGAGTGCCACCTTTCGCGATTAAATATCGACCGCCACTTAATGGAATTCCCGAAAGTTACTATGTTTACCCTGGCGGACCGAAGGAACCGAATGGAGCCTCTACAAAGTACCCATAAAGACCCCATTGGGTCCCCATTCGGTTCCTTTTTTAAAAACTCGTAAAAACAGAAAAATCAACTTTTAAATTGTTGAAATTCGGATTCTACGTGAAAATTACCTATAGAAGGTCACGGAACAATCGCAATAGTTTTTTTTTGCAACGGTAAAAAGTTTTAAAAAATATAAGACGTATAACGCCTGTTGATTGCTAGACTTCAAACGCATCGCCTGTAAGTAGCAGTCAACAGGCGTTATACGTCTTATAATTTTTTAACTTTCTACCGTTGCAAAAAAATCTATTGCGATTATTCCGTGACCTTCTATAGGAAATTTTCACGCAGAATCCGAATTTCAACAATTTAAACGTTGACTTTTCTGTTTTTTTCGCGTTTTTTAAAAAGGAACCGAATGGGGTCTTTACGGGTACTTTTTAGAGGCTCCATTCGGTCCGTCAGGGTATTTAAAACTAATTAAGAATATCACATAAAATGAGACACGTGGACAGAAACGTTCAAAATTTAGATTAGAAGACTCGTAGCCAGCTCAATATAGCCACCCGACACCCCCGCGTGCGTAATATCGACGTGACGCGTCCATCACGCGCACGCACACTCACGTTTTTTAGGTTCCGTTAGGGTCGCCCAGCTCGATTCTCCGAGGCCATAATCGGAGTTGGAGGAGCCCTATCTTTTTGATGTCTCGAGGGTCTCGAGCCGTGCGAACTACCCTTAGAAAAATGACACTTTACTACGACGTGGTCGGGCGTGATCGCATCGCGCGATGACTAGAAATCGCGACTGAGAACACTCGCGGAAAGAATCTAATGAGTTGGCCACATACCTGGAAACCACAGGGCCAATTCCTTCGCACCATATCATTTGATTTCGTCTCACAATGATCCTTAATTTTAGCGTTTCTTTCCGAGAGCTCAGGGCACCGTCGAGTCAAGATTACTAAGTGACGAAAATATTGCCTTCATTCAGCGCCGGATTAACATTTTTCGGGGCCTGGAGCTGAACCTCAAAAGGGCCCTCTTAAGGGCAGATAAAATCTCAATTTTCTGGGGCCAGGGGCCCCTCGACCCCTGGGGCATTAGCCCCACCGTACCCCTTGGTAAATTCGGCGCTGCCTTCGTCCTTGTCCTCCCTTAAACTCATAGGATTTCTGCGTCGGCTCCGTTGCTTGACTGGTTTTAACCGTACGGGTCCAATAAGCTGCCGCCGACAATTCGTGCCTCTGTGGTAGAGTCCGTCCTGCCGATTGGTTCCGCCTTACGTACTTTTGGGGTTGCTACTGGTCGTCTGCCTGCTTGTGACAAGATGGCTCCCTGAGGTGTCAGCCGATGAGCTGAACAGCGATTCTGATAGCCCCCTCGATGTATTGAGCATGGCCGACAGCCGTGATGGTATCTGATTGGCACTACCTCTGGTAGTTGCGCGGCATTGCTGCGCCATTCTGATGTTAACCGGTCCTTCGTGTTACGGTGGTTGACGACGACTAACTTCGACGACTAACTCTGTAACTTTGTTAAATGCTTACCATTATTACGTTGTATTTAAAACTGAAAGCGGAGAAAATGCTATTTTAAAAGGTGTATTATACTTTGAGGATTTGACGGCAAATCTATTATCATTAAAGCGACTCGTAGGTCTAGAACTTAAAATCTATCTAGATAATGAACTGCTTAATATGCACGATCCAGTTTCAAGCAAAACATAATTACAGGAATTTACAAAAATCCATTTTGTTTAGTTGAGATAGTGAAAGTGCAAAGTGTATAAGTCAGGAAAAAATAAATTTAAAGGAGGTTAGTTATTAAGGATTTCAAAGATAGAAAATGCACACGAGTTAAGATATATAATATGGCATATCAAATATGGCGTGTTAAAAATATGTTTTTCCAGGTGCATACCTCAAAAACGGTACAAAAAATTTTTAACCTTTTCGAATATTTCTCCTAAATACACATATCATCATTTTTTGCATCTCAAACGAATTTGCCTTCAGAAATTTAAAATTCAAAATTGCGGCCGCGTACTCTTGATTTTATGAAAAATGCTTCAATTGAAATGAAAAACCATACTCGGGGGTTTTAGGATCGCTGATAATGAATCCGATATCAGAACTAAATAATTCAAAATAGCGGGATCAAAGTGACAGTCGTGTATTCTTGATTTTAGAAAAAATGGTTTAATTGAATTAAAAATCCATACTCAGGGGTTTTTAGGATCACTGCCAGCGAATCCGATATCAGAACTTAAGACTGGCTTTTGGATGAAAACAATATTGAATTTTGAAATTCCGCCTTCGGATTCGTTATCAGCGATCCCGAAAACCCCGGAGAATGATTTTTCAATTCAACTGAAGAATTTTGTTCTAAAATGAAGAGTATACGGGCGCCATTTTGAACCTCAAATTTTGAAATTTGAAATTCTGATATCGGCTTCGTTTTCAGCGACCGCTCCCCCCCCTCCCGCCCCGAGTATCGTTTTTCACTTCAATTGGAGCATTTTTTATAAAATCAAGAATACACAGCCGCCGTTTTAAATCCGTCATTTTAAATTTCTGATTATGGATTCTTAAGCCATTCCAAAAATGGTGATATGTGTATTTTGGAGGAATATTTGAAAAGGTTAAACATTTTACTACTGTGTTGGAGATATGAATCGGGAAAATCATATTTTTAAGATGCCAAAGTGAATCCATCACTTTCAATTTTTAAAATGCTACATTACTATTAAAAGTACGTATCAAGTAGATATGTTCGTTTTGTAGTACAGTTCAAACGTGAATAAAACGTTTGCAAATGATTTACAATATTACGCACTCTATTGTTTCTGTTTATTTATATTTTATATTGTTACTCTATATTTCATGTACTTTATATAATTGTTCAAATATGTTTAATTCGTAATACATTTTATGTATATTTTTAAATTAAACCTAAAAATGCTTTAATTTTTTTTTCAAAAATGATTCATTTGTTAATTTCTTCATTCGTTTTTTTTCTTTTATTAATCAAATATCAAAATATATACATACAGAGTTTAATTACGAAAGGTATAAATAGGTTAGCGCAGGTTTTAAAAATAAAAACCATGTTTTTTATGTAAACAAGAATCTCATCCTTTTCTCCAGCGATCCCCTTTTTCATTTCTTAAAGATCATTAGAATTGTGATGACAATTTCGAGATTAAATCCATGTAGTTCAAAGAGTTTCTGCTGAATATGGTTACAAAAATGAAGAGGCAGTCGCGGACAATTGTCCAGGGGTAGCCCAGAAGCAATTAACCCCTAAGCGGAGGTGTGAAAACCGTGCCGAAAGCTGAATGGCACCTGGGTGAGGTGTTTAGAACGGTGTCTCTGGGATACCATGCGACCTCTTAGAGTAGGCAGCGCGGGGCTCTACGAGGATGGACGAATCCCTTTTCCTAGCTTCTCGTGGGAACAACAATGACAACACCAAACATAGTCGCAGTAACTGCGGTTCAAAACGATCGAACGCGCAGGGCTCCCGACAACGGGGCGATCAACAATGCCGACCACTCTAGAGCTGGGGAAGCCAATGAAGATGTATTCATTGCGATGGATCGGCGGAATCTCGGGGCCTTTAGGTGGATGGAGCGACTAAATCACGAATTGCTAGAGTCCTACGATGCGAGTGTGGCACCTGAACGGGGTTACATGGCACGACTGGTTTTGATTCCTCTAGAATCAAACCGAAGGGCCTATGACAAAGCCCCGAACGCGTCTTCAGGTTGCGGATAGAGGGTCCCTACACCAAGGGTTTCTGCTGAATATCGTTACAAAAATAAATAGGCAGTCGCGTACAATTGTCCAGGGGTGGTCCCGAAGGAATTAACACCTAAGCGGAGGTGTGAAAACCGTGCCCAAAGCTGAATGGCACCTGGGTGAGGTGTCTAGAACGGTGAGTCTGGGATACCGGGCGACCTCTCAGAGTACGCAGCCTCATATTTGCATGCGGGGCTCTACAAGGATGGACGAACCCATTTCCCTAGCTTTTCGTCGGAACAACAATGACAATACCAAACAGAGTTGTAATAAGTGCGGTTCAAAACAACAGAACGCGCAGGGCTCCCGACAATGGGTCGACCAACAATGCCGACCAATCTAGAGCTGGGGGAGACAATGAAAATGGATTCAATGCGATGGATCGGCGGGATCTCGTAACCTTTGGGTGAACGGAGCGACTGAATCACGACTTGGTAGAGTGCTACGATGCAAGTGTAGCCCCTGAACGGGGTTACATGGCACGGCTGCATGCTCTGTGGTGCGAGAAAATCCCGGAGCTATCGCACTTTTCGCATCAACGTGTGCGAAACCATGCCAAACTACTCCAAAAAAGGAGTTATATAAGCAGAACGCCTACTCTACCACAGCCAGAACAAGCCGAGTACAGAGAAAGAGAGGCAACATCAAGACCAACCGCGGGCAGGCATCCGATAGAGAAAGAGCGATACTTTATGGCCCGGAGAAACATCAATACCAAGGTTTCTCTCAAGCTTAAAGATCTGGCTGAAATAGCTGACGAGCTTCGTGGACATTTTTCCGAAGAATCCGACCTCTGTACTATCAATTGTTGTGTATAATGCAGTGTGAGCTTTGGCCGATGCGAACCGTAATACGAAACCAACGGTTGATCATAAGACCAAAAGCCGAATGCATCAACTCGCCATAAAGATAGACTGGGCAAGACATCACATCTGGTATGATTTTTACCGCCAAGGTTCGAAAGTTCGCGCGCGTGCTCTGGGTCTGTTATCACATCCTTAACAAGTCAAAGCTGCTGACCATCAGGCAGCATATTGTTGAGAGAATACAGATACGATCTGACGCTAAGAGAAGTCTAGAGCGGAGAGAGAGGTGGGTCAGAGAAATTCAACAGTTCCTCTCTGACCCATCTCAACTCTTCCGAGACCCTCCAGTTACTGTCGATCACCCGCCCAAACCAGAGGAGGTCGAAGTATTTTGGAGAGAAATCTACGAAGTGCAGCATAGACTGGACGAAGACTCAAAGAACTCAAAGAATTACCGAGGAGGTGAAAAAAGTATTAAGAGTGGTGAAGAACAATTCCGCTCCGGTACCAGATGGTATCAAGACCTTTTGGTGGAAGAAGGTGCCTTCAACCCATCAGCATTTGGTCAGTATTTTCTTCTCATATTTAGAGTCGGAAGAGCCAATTCAGGAGTGGTTGGTGGAAAGGCGCACAATACTCCTGTCGAAAATAGGCAACTTAGCTGACCCGAAGGATTACAGGCTAATCACTTGCCTGAACACATTGTAAAAGATATTCACAGCTATCTTAAATGACAGGTTTGTTCGAGCAATTGGACCTGTGTGGCAAGAAATGTATGAACAACGCGGCTCAAAGAAAGGCGTAGCAGGATGTCGAGAGAACCTGCTCATCGATAGATGTGTCTGCAAAAATGCAGCATTTTACCAGCGTGACCTATCGATGCCTGGATTGATTACTGGAAAGCTTTCGATTCGACCTCCCATAGTCTTATCATCTGTCTTTTGGAAAGCTTAAAGGTTCATCCGCAAATCGTCAGGTGCATAGTGAGATTGATGCGGCGCTGAAAAAACTAGATTTATTATCTCATCTGGAAAAAATCGTGTGACCACTAACAAGGTCACCTTTCAGAGAGGTGTCTTTCAGGGCGACACCATGTGCTCACTCCTGTTTTGCCTCACATTATTGCCACTATCTCTAGCACTTCGCCATTCCGACGGGTACTTTTGCGGCAAACCTGCAGATCGAAAGTACAAGGTAACTCATGTATTTTACATGGACGATATTAAGATGTATGCTAAGAACAAAGAGCAACTACATCTAGCTCTAGGGATTTTCGAACGATATATTAAGGAAATAGGAATGGAATTTGGGTTAAACATAAGCGCTATATGACACCTTTGCGCTGGAGAGACTTATACATACCTGGGCGTGCCACAGTGCCGTATTCAGGATGTGAAATCTATCAAGAACACTCTCCGAAGCAGATACAAACGTCTCATCCTGCGGATTTGGTCTTCAGAACTGTGGGCGGGAACAAAGTATCTGCAACGAAAATACTTGCCGTCACGGGAGTACTCTATTCATTTAGAGTGGTTCCATGGACGAAGAACGAGCTCAGATCCCTTGATATCGGGATTCGAAAGGTAATGCACATGAACAAAAGCATGCATCTTAAGTCTTTCGTTCCGCGACTGTACATTTCATGCCGTCAAGGGGGTCGCGGAATATTGAGTCTTTAATGTCTTCACAACAGGATTATTCTGGATACAGCACATAGAGTTGCAAATGGAAGAGACCCTCTTCTTAAAATGGTCAGGAATCACGAAGAAGTGGGCAAAGGAGCATTTCTGTACAAAGCAGCGGAGGAGGCTACTGAAACACTCGGATTTGACTTCAGTATTAGGGGTGAGCAAAATGCATCAAATCTTATTTATCTCGAATACTTACTCCTGAACGCCCGGGTTAAGAAAGCACAACAGAAAAACTTTCGTGAACAGCTCCTCGATAAGAGGATGCACGGCATCTTCCACAGACGTGTGGAGAATCAGTCAATCTCGTGTGAGCTAACTTTTGCTTTCTTTGAATCACCCGGATTGAAGTCTGGCACGGAGGGTTTCATTTTGGCATGTCAAAACGGTATCACTTCCACCTTAACATACCGTCGCCACATATTAAGCGAAGACATTCCCGATGATAGCTCCAGGGCGTGACATGCACACCCCGAGCAATTAGCACACATACTATGTGGTTGTCCAACTCATGCGGGAACGACTTACAGCCAAAAGCACAATGCTGCACTAAGAGTGCTTTATTACCATCTCTGTCACTCTTATGTTATTAACCTTAATATCGCTCCTCCTAATGCTCCTAGGGAAATAGGCCTGACATGGTTCTTCCTGACTTCGAGAAGCGAACCATGTTCGTTATCGAATGTGCGGCAGTAGCTGACAAAAACATCATAGCCAAAGAGAATGAAAAGAAGGAGAGGTAAAAGAAAGAGATGCAGACCTTCTAAGGGAGTTGCGACGATTGTAACGGGATTATTCTGTTAAACTAATCGTCCTTATCATCAGCGCTCTTGTAGGTGCCAAGTTTACACTGGTTAATAGCCTTAAAATCATCCCTGCGTGTGAACAATATGCTAAAACACTTGCGGGAAAAATGCAGAAGGCGGTCGTCCTTGGGTCGCTCCGTGTCTTTAGGAGTTATGGCTGAAATTTTACCGCGATTTCGCTGGCATCGGGTGCAGTTTTTCAGATAAGCACCCGCTCCAAGTGAAATCCTACAGTAGTCCTTATGACAAACAAAAGGCGCCGTTCGCGCCTAGCTCCGCGTTAGACATTTCACTGCCTCATCTGACGGGTTTTCCACACACCTACAACCAAATAACGATCATTTTTATGGAAAATACGTCAAATATCATATTCATGACGTTTTAAGCTTAAGAGAATCATTGAATTAATTTTTGTTTACATGTTTGCATGACCAGATGACGGGGTTTCCACCCACATAGAGCCAGCTGACGGTTTTTTCTTTCGTTTAAATATTATATTATCTATCATCTGACAAAGTTTCAAGCGGAAGGAAATCATTGAAAGTTTTTTTTTCTGTTGGGGCGGCTAGCAATGCCCTCGTACACCGAAAGTTAATTCTAAGTCACTTTCCGAATAAAGTCCGCTGTGTTATACGTTCGTAAAATGAACTCATGGGTGAATTTGGTAGTTGTTTAGGACCGTGTGTCGCCCTATTGCTAGTGAAAAGTGATCGTGCATCACTTCACTGCAATAACTGATCTACCTCCAAGTAGGTCTCAACAAACATACTGTAGAGTTTCCTCGCTGTTCTACAGAATATCTTCTACAGAATCGACAAAAAACCTCTTTTGCATTTTCAAGCGTAGAGAGGTAAGTGTAAGTTTGTTTGTACTTATTTTCACAATATATCTGTAAATTTTTATAATAAATCTGTCAACTTTGAATTCCATCTTTCATTTAAATACTGCAATCTGATAAAGTCCACATAGTGCTGATAAGTGCCAAAGAAGCCCATAAAGAAATAATTGTTCAGGTCGGATCCGCCTGATTTAATTAGCACACTGTTCTCTCTCTCTTCGTGTACTCGCAAGCTCTGCTGTCGTTAATAGTTGTGCGAAATACGCTGAATTAACCTAGTATGTACTTTTTGTAACAAGATTGTACAAGTATAGGGTTTAAAACAACGTCATCGAAGTTATAGCAATAATTCCAGAAATCCTAATCCCTTTTCGAAATTTTTGCAATTTTTTAAGCATTTAGAGACTAGCTTAAAACAAAAGTTTTCAAAAGGTAAACTACGTCATTTTACATCTTTTTACATCTTAACATTTTTAGCAAGCCACAAGTTATAATTCTACTTAAGAGTTCTTTTACGGACTGATCACTCTTAAATAAAGACAATTAATCATTCAAAAAATCTAATTTGTTGTAGAACTTCATTATCAACAATCAGCATATTTCAAATTCCAACTTTAAACAAAACTGTCGTTTTAACGTCATAAACTCCGAGATACCAACCGAAAACAATGATACGTATCAATTCCTAATTTTCGTCACTAATTTTAACGATGCAACAAACCAATCTATGGCTGATTGCTTTGCCAAACAACAAGGGTTGGTAAACATTTCTACTTATGATGAAAAAAATATGCCGTTAGAAATGTTATTCACAATATAATCAATGGGAAACTTCAGTACCAGTAAATTGTGAAAAACAGTATCTGAGAGCTGCTTTAGCCTGGTTAATCTGTGCTGCCATATGTCGCAATGAGGAATAGGTATCTACCCATAAAAAAATCAATATGGGTTTGGATGGGAGAAGCAGTGGTGTCAAATTCCTATGTATTATGCCACGTTAATGCCATAAATACCGCCGACGAAAATTTGGAAGCTGAAATAGACCCACAGGAAATTATCCCCTTTGAATGTTATCAACTTACAAGGGATAAAATAGACGAACATTCCATCGATAAAAATTACCTCCACCTAAAGACAGAGTGGAAGCAATTTTAGAAACTTTAGAGTTGAATCATTTAAGTAAAAGAAAAAGGATCATTTTATTGAAATAATCAGAGAATATCCAGAGGTTTTCCATTTAACTGGTGAATCCTTAACCCCCACACACATAACTAACCATATAATACATTCAAGATCACCCTATTATTCCCAAATGTTAATAATTCCAAAAAATATGGACCACACAGGAAAAAGAAATTTTCTAGTAGTAATTGATTTCAGACTATTAAATGAAAAAACCATTTCAGATGCCTAACCACTTTCGAATATCACCGAAATTTTACATTAATTACGTGAAGCTCAATATTGTACGATTTTCGATTTAGCCAGGGCAATTAATGAAATTGTATTCAATCCTGCCAATAGACCAAAAACCGCCTTTTCTTTTGTGAACAAACATTACGAATATATTGAAATGCAAATGGGTTTTGAAAAACTCCTCCGCAGCCTGAGAAGAGTGAGTTTTTATTTAAAGCATTCCCTTATTTAGGGCACATAATCAGCAGTGAAGGTGTGAAACAGTATCTAAAGAAAATTGAGGATGTGCAAAAGTTCCCTGCACCCACGAATCCTTAAAATTTAAAACTATTTCTATATCTAGCCGCATATTTTAGAAGATTTATTAAAAGTTTCGCAGCAGAATGGAAACACTTAAATAATCTACTAAAGAAAGGCGTACCTTTCATTTGGGACCCGAAAAAGAAAGTTCAAGAAAATGAGATAGGAATTGTGCGAAAGTCGCATTTTACAATATCCAGATTTTTAACAACCATTCACTATAACCATCCATGGTTCAGGTTAAGCAGTTGGCGTCGTATTAATTCAGGAGAAAGAATTCGTAGATATTCCTAGATCCTACTTTTATCATATATTGAACAGCGCTAAATACAATTATTCCACAACGGAAAAAGAGCGTCTCACAGTTTTTTTAATTCATCAGTATCGACCTTATATCTATACAAATGAGCTTACTCTAGTTAGCGACCACGAACCACTAAAATGGATCAACTCAGTCAAAGATCCAGGACAAAGATCAATTCTCTGGCATTTCAAATTAAGGGACTATGAATATAGTTTTGAGTACAAGCCTGGTAAATTAAATCCAAATGCCCAAAACCTTAGTATTGGACTATACAATCTGGGCATAGTCCTAAAGAGAGAGAACATGAAATTGTTCCGAAACTCAAATTGTGGAGATTTGATTAATGAATTGCCAAAAATTACTATACTGGACCTTCTAAAAGAAATATTCGAAGATTGCAATATCGGAATCAGGGTATGCTATGGAAATGTGTGTTTTCCCTGAGAAAGATCGCTTTCAGATAATAATAGAAAATTATGAAAGAAAAATAAGAGGACACAAAGGAGTCAATAAAAAGTATGGAAGAATACGTATAAAGTATATGTGGACAGCACTAAAAGAGTAAGTAACTGATTTCGTACGAAGGTGTAGCGTTTGTCAACCCAGGAAACTTAAATCCATTCACTTGCTTTGAATGTGCTTCAGAGTGGTTTGAATAGCGTATCTTTCACTGGAATTCCATATTGCCGCCGATTGGTTTCTAACAAAATTTTACTCGTTACTCTTTTTTTACACTCTTATAAGTCTTGGCGTCATAAATTTTTAAAATCATGTGAAATATGACAGCCTAACGTGAAAAAATCAGTCTTATTAAAAAAGAAGTGAACTGATTCAATATGACTTTGCTTAAAATGGACGTTGTAGTACATTGCAGGTTCAAAGCCATTCGAGAAACAGACCGATTCACATATTCGCAAACCAATTCAGTTAAAAAAATCTCAATCTGCAAATGACAGATGCGAAATTCATAGAGTAGCTTTTTCAATGATTGTTTTTTGCGTGGAAGGGACAAAAAATAATTCGAGCCAAAATTAACGAATCTATAATAATAACGGATACACCTATAGATACTTTTGACGAAGTATCTTTCCACAATGTAGGACCATTATCGAGAACTCCCGATGGAAATCGACACATCCTTACTATGCAAGATAATTGATCAAAATATTTTATTACTGTAGAATTACTAGATGTAACAGCAATAACAATAGCATATCCTATAGCCAAGAATTTAATCTCACAATTCGATGTTGAAGGAAATAGTAATGAAATTATACAGCTATAATAAATGTTATTATTCAGACTCCGGGATGTGCCAAAAATATATGAGATCAAGGAAGATTGATGAATTTATTTATAAGATCCTCTTGGCTAAACAGCGGCCTGTATAATTTAAATACCATTTCCTTTAATTCCAAATAAATTTTTTTACGTTTGTTTACCACTCTTACTCTTATACACGTGTTATATCGTGTATACAAAGTTACTAAAATGATAATATAAAGGCCAAAGTGATTAATTCGATATTCAGAGATTATATTCTCTTTTATTTAATTACTTTTAGAAAAGTATGGTTTGTTTTAAGAAAATTCAAAAGGTGTAATTGTCAGTATAAATTTGGGTTGAATTTCACTGTGCGTTTTCGTGCTAAATTTTAGAATTCCTATTATAAATTTTTATTCCACGTACAAAAAAATATGGACCAAGTCAATGCTTTCACTGTTAGGAAATCTGTAATAAATGTAAGACAAATTTATGTGAACTCATTTTTAAAAACATATTTGAAATGTAACATACATTAAAATATAGAAAGCTGCCCATGAAGACTTACTGTCTAATTTGTTACTCTTCGTTTTTGTTTTACATATAACCTGTCTCTTACTTTTCGAAGAAAAGGGTTTAATTTTCTGCCATATAGTTATTTAGACCGGCTTTTTGCATTCATTAAATGTTTCGCTGCTGTATTTTTTATTTCTGATAAACGTAGTATCAAGTCTTTGAAATAACAGCCGTATGTTTATAAAGTTTCATGCTTCAGGAATCGAAATATTATAGGAAATCATGGCAAAGGATAGTAGCCTATCCCAATCACCACAATAGTCAGCGTAGAAACGAATGTATTCGACTGCAGAACTTCTTTCTGCGTTTCCATTTGATTGAGGTCTACATCCTGAAGCTGTAATTTGGGTAACTTTAAATATTTCAGATACATTTTTGGAAGTTTTCCTCTGTACGCACCTCCTTAATCTGTTAGTATCACGTTTGGTACATTGTAATGAGAGATTAAATTTTTGGCTAGAGCATGTGCTATTATTATTGCTGTTACATCTGGTATTTCTACAGTAATGCAATATTTTAATCAATTATCTTGCACAGTAAGGATGTGTCGATTTCCATCAGGAGTTATCAATAGTTGTCCTATATTGTGGAAAGATACTTCGTCAAAAGTATCTATAGGTGTATCCGTTATTATCATAGATTCATGAGTTTTAGTTCGAATAATTTTTTGTCCTTTCCACGAAAAAAACAAACATTCAAAAGGCAACTCTGTGAATTTCGCATTTGTCATTTGCAGATTGAGATTTTTAAAAATGAATTGGTTTCCGAATATGTGAATCGGTCTGTTTCTCGAGTGGCTTTGAACCTGCAATGTACTACAACGTCCATTTTAAGCAAAGTCATATTGAATCAGTTCACCTCTTTTTTAATAAGACTGACTTTTTCACGTTAGGCTGTCATATTTCACATGATTTTTAAAATTTATGAATTTTTGAGAGATTACTTTCGCTGTTTTAGTTTTAGAAGATTTAAAGGCTTTGGCGACTTTTAAGAGTGTAAAAAAAGAGTAACGAGTAAACTTTTGTTAGAAACCAATCGGCGGCAATATGGAATTCCAGTGAAAGATACGCCATTCAAACGACTCTGAAGCACATTCAAAGCAAGTGAATGGATTTAAGTTTCCTGGGTTGACAAACGCTAAACCTTCGTACAAAATCAGTTACTTACTCTTTTAGTCCTGTCTACATATACTTTATACGTATTCTTCCATACTTTTTATTGGCTCCTTTGTGTCCTCCTATTTTTCTTTCATAATTTCCTATTATTATCTGAAAGCGATCTTTCTCAGGGAGAACACATATTTCCATAGCATACCCTGACTCCGATATTGCAATCTTCGAATATTTCTTTTAGAAGGTCCAGTATAGTAATTTTTGGCAATTCATCAATCAAATCTCCACAATTTGAGTTTCTGAACAATTTCATGTTCTCTCTCTTTAGGACAATGCCCAGATTGTATAGTCCAATACTAAGGTTTTGGGCATTTGGATTTAATTTACCAGGCTTGAACTCAAAACTATATTCATAGTCCCTTAATTTGAAATGCCAGAGAATTCATCTTTGTCCTGGATCTTTGACTGAGTTGATCCATTTTAGTGGTTCGTGGTCGCTAACTAGAGTAAGCTCATTTGCATAGATATAAGGTCGATACTGATGAATTTAAAAAAACTGTGAGATGCTCTTTTTCCGTTGTGGAATAATTGTATTTAGCGCTGTTTAATATATGAGAAAATTAGGATCTAGGAAGATCTACGAATTCTTTCTACTGGATTAACCCCTTCGTTGGCAGAAAGAATTTGACAAAAAGTGTCCAAAATGGCACCAATATTTTTTATCCAAAAAACGACTTTTTGTATTTTCGTCCGCCATTTTGAATTTTCACATGTTTACTTCAGATTCGGATTCAGCGGCTCCAAAAACCCGTAAGTGCCGAGATTTATTCAAATCGAACGGTTTTTTTGTAATTGCGTCTGCTATATTGGATCCGGCATTTTGAATTTTCGAACTTTGTCTTTAGATTTGGATACAGCGACCCCAAAAACCCCCGAGCAAGATTTGATGTTTGACTTGATGGTTGATGAGTGAAGGGTTTTCAAAAATCTGGATATTGTAAATTGCGACTTTCGCACAATTCCTATCTCATTTTCTTGAACTTTCTTTTTCGGGTCCCAAATTAAAGTTACACCTTTCTTTAGTAGATTGGTTAAGTGTTTCCTTTTTGCTGCGAAATCTTAAATAAATCTTCTATAATATCCGGCTATATATAGAAATTGTTTAAAATTCTAAGGATTCTTGGGTGTAGGGAATTTTTGCACATCCTCAATATTCTTTGGATACGGTTTCACACCTTCAGTGCTGATTATGTGCCCTAAATAAGCGAATTCTTTAAATAAAAACTCACACTTCTCAGGCTGTATTGATATATTTGCCTCTTTCAATCTCTGTAGGAAGCGTTTTACCTTCTTTTCGTGTTCTTGTAAGCTTTCTGCAAACAGCAATATGTCGTCGAGATCGAAAAATAATTCCACTCAAATCGTAAAATATTGAGCTTCACCTAATTGATGTAAAATTTCGATGATTTTCGAAAGTGGATAGGCATCTCCAATGGTTTTTTTATTTAATAATCTGAAATCAATTACTACTCGAAATTTTCTTTTTCCTGTGTGGCCTATATTTTTTGGACTTATTAACACTTGGGAATAATAGGGTGATTTCGAATGCATTATATGGTTAGCTATATGTGTGAGTGGTAAGGATTCACCAGTTAAATGGAAAACCTCTGGATATTCTCTGATTATTTCAATAACATGATCCTTTTCTTTTTATTTAAATGATTCAACTCTAAAATTTCTATAATTGCTTCCACTTTGTCTTAAGGCGGGGAGTAATCTTTATCGATGGAATGTTCGTCTATTTCATTCCCTGTTCGTTAAAAACATTAAAAGGGATAAGTTCCTGTGGGTCTATTTCAACTTCCAAATCTTCTTCGATGGTATTTATGGCATTAACGTGGCATAATCCATTGGAATTTGACACCACTGCTTCTCCCATCCAAAGTCCTATTGATATTTTTACGGGTAGATATCTATTCTTCATTACACTGTTCCAAGTTCCCACTGGAATGACGTAACCCGTTGTTTTAATGCTTGACTTAATCACTGATTGTCGCAAAGTTCTTCCCGTGAATTCCGTACATGGCAGCACACTTTAACAAGGCTAAACAGCTCTGAGATATTGTTTTTCACAATTTACTGGTACTGAAGGTCCCCACTGATTATGTCGTGAATAACATTTCTAACGGGCATGTTTTTTTCATCATAAGTAGAAATGTTTACCAACCCTTGTTGTTTGGTAAAGCAATCAGCCATGGGTAATTTTTTTGCTGTACTCTCGTTATCAGGCATTTTAGCTATAAGATTTTATTGGGAATGTAGCAGAATCTTTAAATTTATTGAAGAAAATTAGCCATTGATATATATCATTCTTTTCGCTTGGTATCTCGTATTTTATGACGTTAAATCATCAAGTTTGCTTAAGATTGGATTTGAAGTATGCCGATGATTGCTAAAAATGTAAAGATTTTTTCAATAAAGGGAACCTAAAAAGATGTCGTAGTAGTAGTAGTAGTTTATTTCCTATGTACACCTTCGTAGGGTTTTAAATATATTTGCATCGTATTGGAGTAGAATGATACAAGGCCTTAGCAATCGCCAACTTATAAATATACATTATATAATCTTAGATTTCACAATTATATACAAACTATTTTGTGTTGCAGTTAAGCTCCTTTACTTTTGATTCAAATTCTCTCGTATACTGACACTGATCCAAGCTCCGTTCTTCTTTAAGTATTTCATAGATTTTCCAATTAAATTCTACTTCTGTGCAATTTACTAGCCATTTTTCTAATTTAATTGTCATCTCTCACCGATAACTTTCCTTATTGCCTCGTATGTTAGGATGCGGGCTAAAATTTCCTCTTTTATCCCACAGAACCTACACGACACGTCTTTAAACCCTTTATTTCCAGCTTCCCTACGTTTCCGCATCTCAACCTAGCCCACTATTCTTTATCTTGACCGTTAATCTGGTTCCTACATTAATATTTTTCTCTTTCAATTCCTGTTTTTATGTCTTTATAAAGTTTGAAATAATTTGATTAGTCTATTCTGCGCCAGTCTGATTGGATTTCCTGATCTAACTTGATTTGAAGTCCTTCTTCTAGTTTCCCCTCTACGAGATCTGTTTCTGCTTTTTCCCAAAGTAAGTTTAAGGTTGAGCCATCACAAACTTCTTCCATTGCTTCAATAAATTTTTTCCCCCATATTGAAGGATATCTATTTTTTATTCCCCTTAATTTTTCTAGCAGACACACTTTTAATTGCTCTCCATGAACATTCCAATTTTCCTCTTTTTCCTCCTCCACCCTTGTCTAAGCACCATTATTTTTGATTTTTTCACATTAATTTCCAGCTTATTTCTTTTAACGTAATTACCTCAAGATTTCAGCATATTTGGTAGTTCTTCTGGAAAGTCTGCTATCAAGGCCACGTCATCTGCGAATTTAAGAACAAATATCTTTTCATTACCAATTACTGTTCCAATTACATTCCAGACGCTCTATTCGTCATCTATATCGTCGAGTAAAATGTTAAATAACGTCGAACTCCGCGGGCACCGTTGTCTAACACTCCAGTCTGTTCTAAAGCATTCAGTGGTTCCTTCCCCTGTGATGACTTCGTTCAAAGTATCTTGGTAAATAGTTTTGATCATTCTAAGCATTCTACCTGATACCCCAATTAGCTGAAACTTTTTAAATAATAGATTTCTACCCACAGTGCCGAAAGCTTTTTTAAAATCAATAAATTTTACGTAAAATTTGCCGCCTTTCTATTTGATTCTGTTATTAATTGGTGCATTAAGTGTAAACACGTGGTCTCTTGTCGCTCGGCCTTTTCTAAAACCTGCTTGACTCACTTTTAGAATTGCATGTCTTTCTAACCAATCTGATAAGCTGTTGTCCTTTATTCTGGCCAGAATTTTATACCCCACGTCGAGAAGAGATATTCCCCTATAATTAGCAGTATTATCATCGTCTCTCCATTTAAAAATTGGAAAAATTCTAGCTATTTTTCAGCTCGAGCTCATGACTTCCGTCCCCTACATTTCCTGAATTATCTCGTGTAATTCGATAAACCATTTACCTGATAGATTATGGATGAACTCAATTGTGTTTTGATCTTCACCTGGCGCTTTACCTGTTTATAATAACAAATAAAAATGTTGCTGGGCCATCACATCATCCTTTCAGCCAAGGAACAAGTCTCCTTGGCTGAAAGGATGATGTGATGGCCCACCAACATTTTTATTTTATTTTAACATCCTGACAATACCAACACAATGCGCAAATCATTTATTGCATATTTTCAACATCTATTGCATCTGTTTTTGTGGAAAATGATGTACTTTTGTACAATTGCAATTATCAACATCGCTGGAAAGATCATTTGCAATGTTTTTCTCCAACATCTTTTCACTCCAAAATTTGTTTATGATTTGTTTCATTGAGGAGCAATATGGCTGTTAAATAATTGTATGACTGAAGAGGCCCTTCGTCGAAGGGCGAAACGATGAAGTTTCACTAAATAAATAATTTTTTTCCAGCATACCGACAAATTATAACATCTTTTATTAAATATAGAATAACTTTTTTTTAAGTAACAGTATTTGGTTTCTTGTTCTAATATAATCTTGTTTCATGCATATATATATTTTTTGGTCAATATCGATTTCTTCGTCGAAGTTACTTGCTTCATGGATTGTCTAGGTGCCTTTCAATTGTTATCAGAGGATCGTTTTCTGTTTTTAGTGAACTTGAATCGTTAAGATACAAAACATCTTTATCAACTATATCCTCGTCCAACCATTCCGCTTCTTCTTGATTCTCATATTTCATAACAATAGCTAGTAGTTCTCTTTGGCGGATTGCAGCTACTCTGGTAGGCCGCATTTTTGGAATAGCTGATATACCACATGATTTTTTATGCATTTTTGATTTAGTCAAAGATGCGAGGTAGACACCACATTTTGAACATATTTTCTTGTGGACTTCAGATTTAATAGATGGACATGTAATATCATATGGAACTTCTACAACCTGTTTAAATTTTCCTTTGTAGACTGTATCGCGCATTGATTGTAAAGCAAAAACAGATGGATATTTTTCATTTTCTTCATCCACATGAAATTCTCTTTCTTTTTCATTTCTTTGTGCAATTGGCAACGGAGGTGGTAAAAACGATTAGGGAGAAATTTAAAAATCGAACTTCGAGGGAGTGGACAGCAACTGCGATCATCGCATTTCAGAATTTGCAAACAATACTGGCTACTTCGTAAGTGCATTTTCTACCATTCCTCTGACTTTTTTATCGAAGATTATTCTTTAAATTCTGAATGGTCAGGCTTTATATATTCACTTATAACTAGATGATCATCTATAACAATATTGGACCAAATTTCTGCTAAAGTTTCTCCAGCATATGCAAAATTTTCAATTTCTTTTTCCTCGTCGATCGTCTCACCACTGTTGTTTAAATGAGTACCATAATGTTCATGTGGCAGAATGACTCCAGCTAGTTCCTTAGAAAGGGAAACCATTCATCTTTCGACTCTATTAAACGCACTACGTCCAGGAGCGTTGCAAGCAATGTACAAAGCATCTAAGTCATATTTAAGAAAATGGTGAATTGCCATTGCTACGACTTTCTGATATCGTGGGTTTTCATCTGGGTCACCATCGACATTAAAAATAACAACTGGTTTAGTGCTTCCACTCGGATCCTTGGTTATAATATTGAATTTATCCATTGTGAATAGTTTTTCTACGTCTACACAGTGCGACAATGCCGTCGAAAAAGAATGTTTTCCAGAGTGAATAGCCACATATGTAGGTCCAAAATATCCTACAGCCTCTCGGATTGTTTAATCCATCCTTGTCAATAACTATTCCAGCGTATACAGATGGTATTAGCTTACGGGATTTGGCAACAACCCAATCATGGCCAGGCAGTGTCACACGATAACTCATATGCATAAGAAGAGGGCTTTGTTTATTGGCTGCTGTAATTCCAGTTGCCACACGAGCTTTGTCATCTTGGCTAATGAAAGCTAATTCATAAGAAACGAGCATTGATGCTATTTCTTCTAAATTATGAATAGTTGAGGTTGCAAATCTAGAGTCAACGTGGTTCTTATGAGAATTAGTTTGTGCTTTGGCAAGTTTTAACATAAGTTGGATTTTCAGAACAAATTTCTTTCAATGCCTTTCTTTTTTTACTTCTATATTCTTTATTCCTTTCCGCATTCCTTTGTTTTGATTGTAATTTTTTCTAGAATCCCGAAGTTCCAGTTTTTTAGTCATTAGTAATTTTTCCTCAACTTCTGTCAATAAGTTTGCATTTTCTCTTCGCTTTAAAAGTGATATTTCCTCATATAAAATACAAATCTTCTCTTTTAAAGCATTTTGCACTGGAGTATCGAATTTCTTAGCATTAGATGTTATGTCTGAGTTCACATTAGACTTCTCAGGTACATCCGCGCTTTCTGTGGAAAGATCGATTTGTGACGTAGAAGTTCCAGAGATGCTCTGCTTTCCGATGAAGCTGACTGGTATTTTTCAGCTGTATGCGCAATTTTTGTATTACTAATTTTCGTTGATGCCTAACGAGCATAAAATAAAAAAATACAAATTTAAATTCTGATTGGAAAATGTAATTATTCATACTAGTGATAGGGGAGACCGAGGTGAGATGAGCATATTTATCATTTTCAGTAAAATATTTGCAAGCTATAGTAGTTTTCTAAAATGTAATTGATCTTATACATTCTGTAAACCTTTATGTATCAATTTCATGAAATACGAATTGTTCAACAAATTTTAATTGCGATATAAACATTAAAATTGTAAATTATGCACGTCTCATATCGCCCCATCATCTGGGGCAAAAGGAGACACGTATTGGGGCGAGATGAGACACCTCACCTATTTATTAGATTTTGTTAATAGAAAAAATATATTATTTTAGGTATTCTGATAATATAAATGAGAATCACGACAAAATATCATTATTTTAACCAATGAGCAATATGATTATTCATACTAATTCATGCTCTGTGAAATGATCAACAAATCACATATTTTGAGAAAAAAATGCAGTGTCTCATTTGACCCCTTATGCTCATCTTGCCCCAGTCTCCCCTATCTCGTATCAAAATTATTGAAGAAATTTAGCATACTTACAACATTCCAGTAATTTAACAACATGCTCTGGTTTTTTAGTTTTACGGTTGCCAACTCAGAATGTTTCTTCTTTAATGATTGTTCGAAATTTTCTTTGGATTTGATCGAATTCCAGAATAAGGTAGCTTCTTTTTGCAAATCGTCGCCTTTCTTATTTGGGTAGACTTCTTTGAAATGTTTAAACAATCCTTGGTATCCCGTGTTTTTATCCATATTACAATAAATATACGGCTCTGAAAAATGCAGAAAAATTCTACAGCTTTATTTTAATGGCTGTAAGTTCTTATGATGCATTTGACACAGAAATATTGGACCTCTTCAACTCTGTCAATTCAATATGTCTCAAAAATAATAATAATACAGATAAGTTACAAAAAGGGTAGTAAAAGAATAAAAACATAAGTCAAGTAATGAGGTAATGTCATTAAATGACTTAGATAGTCTACAATATTTGAAAAAGAAAGAAGTCACTCTATATATTTTTGTGCGAGAATTAAAAGATTTGAGTTTCTAATCATTAGTTTTCATTTCATTTTTTATTGTCGCATAATGATATTCGAATATTCAACGCGTACACATTAAAGAAACAATATGCAAGATTATTTCAGAATCATGTTATTTATTTATCTATTCTAGAGTAATGTTCAAACAGTACGTACCTGATTAATATTTCAATTTTATCAGAAATCTTTACGAAATCTTTGACTTTCCTCTATACATATTATAGGGAAACACACACTGATCATAAGCATATAACCTAGAAATTTGTCCAGTATCATCCAATAGAAAGTTGAAGTGAGCTTATTAAAGACAGTGTCGCCAAAGGCAAGAAGTAAAACTCTAAAACCCCGCGCTATTTAAAATTTATATATAAAGTAAGAGATAAAGTAGGGGTGATAAGGATGCACGAGGAACGAAAGGAATATAAGTTCGTTAAGAAAAAAGTATGGGAGAGAGAGAAGGTATCACGGGAGAAGAGATTAAGAGAGTCAAGATTTAACAGGAACTATACGTAGATTATGCCAAGGGAGAGAGCGCACTATTTGTGTGAGAAAGGAGAGAAAGTGGAGCACTAGTTAAAGGAGTGTGAGAAAGTGGAAAGGAGTGGGATAAGTATGGATGTATTGTTGCATCAAAGGGGGGACAAAAGGGCAGAAGCATGGTTGATTGCAATGTTTGGTCAGATGGAGAAGAAGAAAAGAAAGGAAGAGGAATGAAGAGGGAAAAATCTAAATAGTAGAGGAAGTAGGTGTAAGAAAATTGTAAATTTTGTAAGTAGTAGATAAGTACTAGGTATAGGCGCAGAGGGAAAGATTGGCAATGCGAGGTAAAGTGAGAAAGTAGGGAGATGTGTGCGAGGCGAATAGAGGAAAGTAAGGCCATAAGAGCGAACCGCCTCAGAGATAAGATGTGATTGGAATTCAGTTTTTAAGAGGTAGTTGTAAAAAAAATGTTGTAAAAAATGCAATTGTAAGCAAGTTAACTTTTCAAGGCTAGCAGGCAGCGAAATAAACGTTTATCTATAACCCTTTTAAGACTGATAACTTGAATTGGGCCATCATAGTCTAATATAAATGAAAGGTACTTGTTTAATGTTTATGTTTAGAAATATTTAATTTTGCCAGATCAGGAATAGACAGAGAAGAATCGTTAGAAATAATGAAATAATGTAAGATTTAATGTTTTTATTGAGTTAATCACTTTACTGGTACGAAAAGATCGGACAACGATCTGTCGCGATTCACTGTTGCTCGCACACTGGTTTTCTCAAGCGACAAGGCTATCATCACACACTCAAACTAAGAAATCATGTGACTTCAAACATTCATTTAAATAACAAGGAAACCGAAAATAGCTTTGAAATAGGCGATGTCGATAAATTGAATAATTTTCAATCGCAGAAAATCTCATAAAGACGAAACATTAGAACTTTAAACAGTACTAAATAAGTAGTAACACGGATTCTCAGTTTCTCATCAGACTGGGTTTCGCAACGTTGAGGCCAAAAACCTAACTTCTGCTTAACCATGAAGACCCTTTATACCACAAATCATTATAAATTAATTGTAAAAGGTTTGCAATATAGAAACTAGACCTGCTTAATTGTCCTTAGTTGGCACATGCTACCTACGAGTAATGGGAATTGAAATATGAACTTCTGTTACCCTATTGACAACGAAGGTTGGCCCTTTTGACGGGTGTTGAATTACCCAAACTAGATTAATATTAGAATCAGTTCAGGCATGTATAGGAACGTAGGCTCAGTTAAATGCAACGTGAAGTACATGAAGTTCACACGTTCCGTCCACATACATTCCACCAATCATGGAATTCTGAGTTCTTGTAATTGAGGTGGTTCCTCGTAGGTTATTCATCAAGCTTGCTTCATATCTTTTGATAATTTGTCATCCAAATCCAGTTTTCTCACCTAAGATTCTTAAATAAAGTTTTTAGCGGGTATGAAGTCTGGAGACACCCATCCTAATAGATCAGATACTCATGCAATTACCGATAAGGGAATTCTTTTTCAGTATATATACAATGATTGAGTGCCTCTTAGACATTTTCTCACAGTAAACGCATCAGATTTTAATAAATTTATACGTTCAGCTGGCAGACTGGACTTGTCGACTCTCATCGACGAGGAAGTCATTTAATAAAACTTCCTTCGCGGCTGAATATTTTGATCTTTCATCTTCTGTCATTTGTTTAAGCACTCTATGTACTAAAGAATGAGAATAGGCCGTGCCATAGATGACGGTTAAAAGCTGATTATTGCGCACACTGAACCGGGAGACTGTCTTCGGCAGACATTTCTTTGATAATAATCTAAATCACGTGAATCTTTCTTTCTACGTTAAGAACTGGATGACGTGGAGAATAAATATAAAATAAATAAAATAAGTAAGATATTTTTTTTACATGAAGAAACTTTCCTAAAGCTGGAGGGCCATTTTCTTTAAATGGCAAGCGTACTGCATATTTACCCTACTCATTACAATGCGTATTAAGAAAGTTTTTCTCATAAGCTTCCTCTGATTCAGCAAGGAATGGTTCCTTTCTATCTTTTCTAATTGCCAGAATTTCTTTAAATGAGAGCGTGAATATTACAAACTGTCCAAAATCATACAATGAAATTACCAAATATGGTATTCTGAGTAATTAGGTCTTCTGGAGAACATTTTAGTGAACCTAAAAGTAGAACTTGATGAAAATAATCTGCAGCTATTAAAACACCTGCTTCTTTGCTTTTTCAAAAGGTTGAGGATCGGCCAACTCAATATCCTGTAAGTGTTTCGAATTTATCCCACAATAATTTTTTGGAACAATGTTATTATTGGGGAGTTTTTGTAAAAGAATGGCATTCATTGAAATCGTAGCGTGCTTATTCTTTTCAGAAAAATTGGGAAGTTTCACTCACGACTTTGCCACATTAAGGAAGACATCAGCCATTCCACCTACCTTAATTATAAGTGCTCTTTTTGCATGTAACAATTGTGTTAGCACCACTAGCAACTAGAAGACTTTGCGAGACAGCACACTCATGCGAGCTTGTCAGCTGCAGGCGAATTTGTAAAGGGAACGAGAATGAGAGGATAGAAGGAGGAAAGAGATGGAATAAGGATCAGTGACGAGTCGTACATTCGTACTTTCAATATCACTTTCATTGATACACATGTTCGTTGCTCACACAGTTGAAGAAAATAATTTGTATTTCAACATAAAGTATGTTATCTCCACTACTTAAGTTTTAACACATAATATAGGAGGAACGCAACCGTCCGCATCAGCTGCACGGTGAATCTCGACTCGGAAAGTGTCTGGATCTTAAGACTTTTCGAGCGCGGATAACACTCGCATTCAATGGGACGCAAAAATGGCAAAGTCTAAGAAACACTCAGAACTAACCAGCAGTCGATGATAGTTCGGTTTAATGGTTTTAAGAATGTACTTTGAATTAGATAATATGGAATATAGATTCTGGAATAGTCTGCACGGGGCTGTCCCGGTATGTTTCATCAGTTAAGGATGCATTTTTGTAATGCAATGCAGTGATATAAATGTGGGAGGACCTACAGCTTGAGGTGGGATTCGCACCACCTGAACATCGTTAAACGCACAAGAAAAATTACCAGAAGTACCGACTCGGGGATTTAACCCCGGACCTATAACGTGATGTCTGAGCACCTAACCGCCTGAGTCACTGAGGCTGTGTGATTATTGCTGTTATTATATAATAATCTTTATAAATATTGTTCTAATTCCCTGTTTAAGACGAAATAACTTTGTATCTTTTTAGCGTTTTAAATTAAAATATTTAAAAATATTTCTTAATAACATATTTTTAATACGATAATATGAATATATGCTAATACGATATATGAATTTAAAAAATACGTTCCCTACACACAATCTGAAAATGCAGCGCTCATCTCTTGTTTAACGTGTGGTACATTTATCAAATGTTTCTTATGTAAAGTTTAATGTATACATTCTTAAATTTGGCCAAAAATTTTATACACAGGCATATAAAGTAAACGAGCTAATTTTTTATTTCATTTACAAATAAGTTCAGTTCAGAAAAAGTATTAATTAGTTATTTTACAGACGATAATATATTTTAACTTAATAACGTTTGCAAGAAATCGAGTATATAACTTCCAAGATCTTCATCCTCATTGGTCCACGACACATAAACATTTTTCTGGTCGTCTTCATCACCTTCAACTTTAACTAACACTGATTCCACCGATATGGAGCCATCAGTTAACTGAACAGTCCAGCCTGACAGTCTATCTTTCAACGGTTCGAATAGCTTCTGTGTCGTTGCATAAGCTGGTCCTGAATCTTGAACCTGTATGGTGGATGTGAATCTTACTATGTGCTTCATAATACCAGCCGCTCGGGCAACCTATGGACAATACAATAATCTGTTGAGACCATTTTACAAGGGGAAAAAAAGAAAAAAACATATTTTTTGAAAGCACTACGCGTTTTATTCATGGACTTCATTTTTTTGGAATTTTGAGTTTCCTTCTTTAAAAAAATATTTTAAAAACGTTCGTGAGGCAAATTAAATAAAGAAATGTGTCACACGACACCTTTATGCATCACCTAATAAGAATTGGTTATCTTACACGGTGCATATCACACGACAGAACATGCAAAGATAAATCGTACTGTTAGTCTTTCATGGGTTAAGTAGATAATAATTGGATTTGACATTAAGTTTTTGGAAGATGTACTTCTTTAAAGGATTTTCATATAACTTTGTTGCTTCATGACTTTAATAATGTTGTTTAATTACCTAATAATTAACACTCTGATCTTGTTGTGCTGCTATTGTGTCTACGTTAAATACATTATCTAACGACGTCATAACTTAACTCCATTTCTTTCCATTTCTTTCTGTACGCATTAATTAGCATATCGATGAATAATTTAACTTAAACTTAAACATGAGCCCAGCATGCAAATTATTTAAACTAAAAGATCAAAGTCGATTTTCTAGATTTCTACGATGCCATCTTAACTCGCGCACACCCTTACTTAACCCAAGCACTAATTCTTGATCGGCTCGTTATCAACAGACAGAAGTCGGTCGCCAGTTCTGCCCGTATGTGATCGTTGGTATGCCGCAAAGGCCCTGAAAATCCCATAAGATTAACATGGGGAAATTTTAGTTTTCGGAAAAATGGGATTCAGGTTTCTGGATTTAAACTTAGCTTGCGGGAGATATTAAGAATTTGTTGGGGAGTCTCTAATCAATCATTTTCATTAAATTACTTTAAATTTGTATGCCCCCACTCCCCCCTTGTGGGCCGCAAAAAACTGAAATTGACATTTTGGCCCAAAATTGACATTCTGTTTTTCCCTTTTTTGCCATAAATTATTTTTGTTTGTCAAGTGGAATGGTTTTAAGTATTTTTCAACTAATTAACAATTGTTTATACAATTTATTTTTGTTTAAATAAGTTTTTTTGCATTCACTCATTGAAAGGTAGTTTTTTTATGTTGGATTTGACAATTGGCTATTTGAAGAAATAATGATCTTTGTTTCAAGCATTTAGTATTTGTTTAAACATTTTATTAGTATTTAATTGTATCTTTTTCTTAAAAAGAGGGATAAAACTCTATTTTTTTAAATTTAGTTAGCTTAACTGCTTATTATTTAATATCGGCGTCATTTAGATACTAGTACCTCACTTTGTAATAAATTCTAATTTGTTTAAATAAATTTTGTTTGTTTAAATAATTTTTTCGAAAATAAATGTTTGAAATTTCTTTTTTTCTGCAATTCTTGTGGTAATTTATAATTGTGAAGAGCAAAATTATATTATATTCAATTACATTCAATTTTGTCGTTCTGAAATTATTTTTATAATTTGTCCCTTTAAATCACCCTCGTAGACACAGTCGTTTGTCCTTTGAAAGCTAAAAGTCAGTTTTTGTTTTGTTTATGTTGATCTCGCAGATTAGCTGTTAGTATTCTCAAAGGAATTAAAAATCATCGTATTTTTTGAACGTCACTGGAAATCAAAACAAAAAATTTTGCTCTCAACAATGAAAAATTACCACACAAAAAAGTTACCGCAAAAAAAACAGAAATTTTCTAAATTTATTTTCGAACAAAATGGTTTAAACAAACAAAATTTATTTAAACAAATAAGAATTTATTACAAAATAAGGTACTAGTATCTAAATGACGCAGATATTTAATAATAAGCAGAAAAGCTAACTCGTTTTTTTTTAAACTAGAGTTTTATATCTCTTTTTAAGCAAAAGTTAGAATTAAATTATAAGTAATTGTTTCAACAAATACTAAATGCTTTAAACAAAGATCATTATTCCTAAAAATATCCAATTGTCAAATCAACCCTAAAAAATCTGCCTTTCAATGAGTGAGTGCAAAAAAAATTATTTAAACAAAAAACCCATTGTTTAAACAATTGTTAATTAGTTGACAAATACTTGAAAACATTCCACTTAAGAAAAAAATAATTTATTGCAAAAAAGGGGAAAACAGCGAGTTTGTGTGTCAATTTTGGGCAAAAATGTAAATTTAAGTTTTTTCGGGCATTTTTGTGGCTCCACAAGAGGGGGTGAGGGGCATAAAATTTTAATTAATTTAATGCAAATGATTAATTAGAGACAACCCAACCAATTCCTCATATGTCCCGCAAGTTAAGTTTGAATCCATAAACCTGAATCCAATTTTTTCGAAAATCCAAATTGCCCCATGTTGTTAATCTTATGGGATTTTCAGGGCCTTTGCGATACGTCTTAATATTAAACGATTTAGCTTAAACTTAGAGGGAATTTTTTTTTCCAGCAACCTCACAAAATCGAGGGGGGGGGGGGGGGGGGGGTTTGGAATACTCTCTAATCCAAAAAAAATGTCAACAGGTATGATTTTGGACCACCTTAGTCTGCAACGATTCACAAAGCTTTATTTATTGAAATCAAATTGCAGCTGTGTATTATTTATAACCTAAAGACAAAATTGAAGTATTTATAAGCATTGTTTTTGGCGAATTAAATAGCTCTACAGCATATCCCCTCCCTTAATGATAAGGGAATATACCAATGCTCTACAATCGGGATATTTTAATGGAATATTCTAGAAATATTACGTACACATATTGCTGAAATATTGGCAAAAAATCCAAGATATCACTGTAGAATGTTGGTTTAACATTTCCCTAAACATATTCTCGAGATTTACGTAGAATTTTTCTGCAAGACTTCCTTTAAAGTACCCACAATGTTCTCGTGGAATATTTTGGGAACATTGCTTCAAAAGTTCCGTAAATTTTGTATAAAAATATACAAGGTATCTCGAATGTTCTAAAGAAAGATTGCTGGAACAAAGCCTTGAATGTGCCTAAATAGATAAAATATGTTAATTCATGACATAGAATTATACTTCAACTTTAGTATATTCAGATTAATGGTACAGAAGTGAAGTTGATTCTAGATGATTAGAGAGCACGGTTGGGATGCTGTCACATGTGTGTTTTCCGGATTTTTGCTCGACTGTGCATTTCTGGATTAGAAGAAGAACGCACCTTAAATGGTAAAGGTGTTTACTTAGTTTTGAGTGGAATATTTGCAAGAGCTACAAGAATCTTTTGATTTGTGGTTTTATGGCGGTAAATTTGAATTGTGAATAAGCATCTGATCAAAACCTTCTTGCTGATTTTGTACAAATTATACCTAAATCAAGGTCATCTTCTTTTCAATTTAGAGTTCGTTTTTTCCCTCAAATATGTCTGAAAAATTGCGACAAATTTCTGACTGGCTCCTAGTAGAATTAGCGATGAATTACATGTATTGCCACGTTTTATGACTGTGAGATAGGTGGCCATAGGCACGTCGAAATTACGATAGGCTGTTGAAATCTTCGTGTCTTAAGGACACGAAGTGACCAAAGGATGACAGCTTACAGCATTCATCTCGCAAGTGCTTTGGCATGTTCTTGGTTTAAAACCTTTGCGGCATACATTTTTCTATCAAACTTATTTTACATATATATGCACCTCAGAAAGTTTTCCGGGTCACTGATGATGAATCTGAAGTCAGATTTAAAAAATTCCAAATAGCGGATTAAACATAGTAGACAAATTTTGAAAAAGTAGATGGATTTTCATGAAACTTGTCAATAAGTGGTTTTTGGGGTCGCTGATTACAAATCCAGAGTCAGATTTAAAAAATTAAAACTGGCGGATCCAATATGCCGGATGAGTTTTCAAAAAATTATTAGAGTTTCATGAAACTTGCCATCTGGGGTTTTCGGGATTGCTGATTACGAATCCGGAGCCCGATTTAGAAAGCTAAAAATGGCGGATCAAATATGTTAAACGAGTTTTCAACAAATTAATTTATTTTCATCAAACTTGGTACCTGGAGGTATTTGGATTATCTGATAACAAATCCGGAGTCAGATTTCAAAAATTTAAAATGGCGGATCCAATATCAATCTGATTTTGTAATCATATTGGATCCTGCATTATGAATTTCTGAAAAGTGGCCTCAGATCTGTCATGAAAAACTCCAAAAACACCAGGATAAGAAGTTTGAAGAAAATTAACTAACTTTTTCAAAATTAGTCTGCAATTATAGATCCGCCATTTTAATTTTTCAAATCTGAATTCAGATTTGTAATTAGAGACCCCACAAACACTCAGATGCCAAGTTTCATGAAAATCCATTAATTTCTTTTTTAACTTACCGCCATATTAGATCCGCCATTTTGAAATTTGCAAATCTAGCTAAGGATTTGTAATAAGACCAATTTATTCAATACGTTGTTTAAAAATGAACTCTTTCGTAAAAAAGAGCAATTTTCGAAATTCGTTTATTTATAACTATTTATAGTTTTATTCAATACATTCGTAATCATTTTTTAATTAATTATACAATGCTTTAAATACGATATTAAAAGGTTTTTTGATATTACTTTAAAAAAATTGAATCTAGAAAAAAAAAGTTGTGTATGAAAAAGGTGGTAATTCGGGTTAACACTATGCCGCATAGGGCTAAAAGAATATTGTAGGTGCAGTCGCTGCAGCTCCCTTTTAAAGACTGGATACCTATCTTTCTTTCGATCATGAACAAAGTTCGTTTCTTAAAGTCCTGGAAAATGATGTCAGGCCTCGAGTGTGCAATTAAGAATGCTGTCCGAAAATCGTATTTCTAAGAAATTTGGCACATCTCGTTTTGGACCATTGATTCTATCTCGCTCGAAGCAAGATGCCTTATATCTAGCGAGGAGTTGCCTGCGTTTCGCTTTGGTCTTAATGTTGTTTCCTCTCCTTCCTCTGCGGCTTTTTAATACAGCGGTGGGAAAAGCTCTCCGCGCCCATATCATTTTTTCGAGACGTAGACGACTTAATTTTGTAATGCTTAATGCGAAACGTGCTGAAGCTCTGGGTGTTTCTGGCACCACAGAGTGTGCATACACGCCCTGAAGCTGTGAACTCTAGGATGATCGCACTGTATGATTGTTGTTCCTCCGAGTAGCCAGGGAAAAGTTTCTTTCGTTCTTGTAGAACACCCCATGCAAGGATATGAGGCTGCATGCTCTGAGAGGTTGACCGGTTCTGTGCGGTTCCTTTACGAGCCAAGAAGGAAAGCCTTTCACCAGGTCTAGCTGCTCTTGAAAACAACAATGATAAAACTAAAACTAGTCGTAAGTGTGGCTCAGATCAATCAAACGTCCAGAGTTCACAAAAATGTGCCGACTGTAGGGGCCAATCAAGACAAAATATATCTGATAGACCGGCAAAATCTCAATACTTTTCATTGGAAGGTAAACTGAGGGTCGACCTGATAGAGTTGCCTGATACCAATGTCGCCCCTAAGCGAAAAGATTAGAAGGCGCGACCGCACACTGTGGTGCATTAAACATCCAGAATTCTCGCACTTTTCTCACGAACTGCATAGGCATCGAGTAGAGCAGAATCGATGACTTAGGACCAGGAGAAACATATAACGCGCTTTGTGGATATTTTGCTGAAGAGTTTAACTTTCTCTCCATCAATTGTAATGCGCATAATGCAGCGAGAGCTTCTGCTGATCATAAGACAAAAAGATGCATTTATTAACTTAGAATAAACATAGGCTGGGTGTAGTGACGCACGTCCACTCGAACGATCAAGAAATAACTGAATTCAAGACTGTCTCTCGTAAATCTATCGAAATCGATTGAAAATTTTCATATTTATTTAATTTCGTCGTGATTATTATTAATACTGTAAATTACTTTTATTTCACAGCGAGTAAAGAAAATAAATTGGTTCTATTCCTGAAAAAGATATTTTAGTATGGCAAAGTAGTTTTTTATATGTTGTTTAAATTTATCTTTGTAATAAATCATAAATGCAGAGCATCTCAATCTAGCTCTAAGGATTGACCTGAAGTACACTTGGAAATTCAGAATGGAATATGTGTCAATATCAGTTAAATCTAGTTGAAACTCAACATTTCTCTACATAATCAGTTATATCATATGAATAAATTATTACTTTTTAAATATCACCCCAATAAGTATGATTTTTTTGCGATTTTTTCTATGGGAATTGTTTCTAATACAAAAAATAACTAAAAAATTTGTCCACTTTTCACTTAGTGAGGTAATAATTAATGCAAGTTAACAAACATGCTGATTTCAGCAATTGATTATGGTTTATTATCATCTTCTTTTAGGCTATTGCTAGAAAGATTTTTCTCAAATCTTTAGTTTTGCTTCGACATTTTAGGTATGAAAAAATAATAAGTGCACAATAATAAGTAAAAAATGTGACAGATAATTATATTATTCCCCCACTTTCTGGAAAAAACGTGTCTCGTAGATGATAATATACATATATAAACTTTAAAAAAACTCCAAACAAGTAATTTATTCTGTCTTCACCTTACTCTCGGCATTTCACATCACATCTTCCTGTTCGGCATTATCCCCATACTAATCTTTGTCTGCATATATTTCTCATAATTTCTTTAAAAATCGCTTACTGTGTGTTCAATATGATGGGCCAAGAAAATGAACTGTCACAAGTCGTGTTCGGAAACTTCGATAATCAATATCCGTAAATCATGGATAATGTAGCAAATTTCACGTAATTTTTTTCTCACTTCTGAAGAATATTTGATATTCTCAATCACTGCCTACAGAAAGTCCACACGAATGAAAGAGAGAACGACGTTATCTCTCTCGATATTTTCGATGGGTTTGATTTTGTGTTTTCTGCTCGGGTGTGCTTGAAAATATATAGCCAAAAATGATACGACCTCAAATGCCGCAACATTTCTGGGATTTCGCTCATGCTTTACGGATGCCAAACCTCAATTTTTCCGTATACTCTTTGTAAAAAGTAGCATGCACAACTTATTGGGAATCAACCGTTTGAAAATGACTCGTGTCGACGCCTAAAAATATTAAAAATAGTGTTGGAAACCTCATCGTGGGGATGTAAAACCTGACTGTCTCAACTCAACGAGTGCAACCGTGGATTAAAAATACTGTTTAGTCATTCGGAATAACCGGGCTTCTGGGAACCAGAAAATTTATAGCCGAAGTTGGCAGTAGTTTGGGAAGGCCTATTGCAGTTAGTATTTAGATTAACGGAGAGAAGAAAAATAAGATGGTTTGCGAGTTTAAACCCACTCCATGTCATTTTGGTTAAAATAAATTGTTACTTTCTCAATTGAAACAAATACAGGGTACGGCACGGTTACTTGCTGATTTTAATTTGGCGCCAAGCGCCTTGAGGTGGTGGGAGAAAGATGGGGTGGGGATCATTGCATAGGGGACATCCCAAAGTTTCGTTTCTCGTTGGGTTAATGACTGCCATGCGTTGGTCGAAGGAGGAACGAGCGTTCGCCGTGGAGGCCTACTTCTCAACTGGCCGCTCCATTATTAAAACTCAACGTGCCTTCCGGACCCGGTTCAATCTTCAACCTGGAGCTCAACTTCCTGGTCGGCAGTCGATTGTTTCATGGGTGAACACATTTAGGGTAAGTGGTAATGTGGAAAAAACACAAGGGACCCGCAAAGAGCGCCAGAACACCTCAAAACATTGAGACGGTGAGGCAGTCATTTTTGCGTTCGCCCAGACGTTCTGCTCGCAAACATGCAGCTGCCCTGGGTATTTCGGACCGCACTGTGAGACGAATCCTTCACGAAG